>NC_086321.1:139031614-139337725 GCF_036172605.1 Pelobates fuscus
TTGCAGATGTTTTTTGTCCTGACCCCCACCTCGCTTGGGGAGGGGGTATCACAACATGAACAACATGATGTAAGCATTGACAAGGTGTGCTCAGCTTGTAAAAAGTGTTTGGCCACCTGGGGTGCCTATTCAGGGTAGACAGCAGCCATGCATATGGAGAAACCATGTCCTTTTACTCCAACACCATGATGTGCCTAATTTTGAGCTACTTTCCCATATGGGGGTGATAGAACACTTCCCCTGGGGTCATGTGGCTGCAGGTGATGCATCCCAGGCACATCACACAGCCAGCATTTCTGTAGACCATTGATGCCCTGTAGAACTAGTCATTATGAACCAGATTGGCAGTCCACATATTATCCAGTAGAAGGGAGTTATAAACAAATCTCTGTCAGATTTCCATCATTATTGATATTACTCCAGTTGTCAACAACAGTTCTAGCCACCTGGCAAGAGGCAGTATTAAATGTCTGTGGAAAAATTACCCTGCGTGGATGTGAAGGGTGAACCTCACACAGTTTCCAGCAACACACACACATTTTATATATTAAAAATTTTAATATATCTCCTTGAAGCAGCATATTGGCCTGAGATCGCCATGATATATTTTCACATCTTTGTGCTCTGCTCACTTCCAACATTAGTTAGATTAGTTAGATTAGAGTGGTGGTAGTGGGAAATGGACCCTAAGCACAATATATTGAAAACAGATTAGAGGGGAGATTGGGAAACAAATCATGCATGGCGGAATGGGAGATATATGCACATGAACGATGAGATGCTGCCTTTGACACCTTTGATCTCCTTCTTCAAACTCTTTAATCACTCGGTCTTTGTGACTCTGTCCTCTTGTGGTTTTCCTCTCATCTCTCTCAACGCTCATTCAGTGTCTACTTTTCTAATGATACCTCCTCCCCTCATCCTGTCTCGGTTGGAGTCCCTCAAGCCTCTGTCCTTGGCCCCGTTCTTTCTCTTTAAACTGCCTCTCTTGGCAAACTTATTACCTCTTCCACTACCACCTGTATGCTGATGACACCCAGATATATCTCTCCTCCCCCAACCTCTCCCCTGTCATCTTGCAACCTGTCACTGCTTGCCTTTCTTCCATCTTTGACTGGATGTCCGCTTTCCGAAACTCAATCTCTCTAAAACTGAGCTCCTTGTCTTTCCTCCTCCTAATACTGATCCTGCACTTTGGCTCTCCCTTCAAGTTAGCGGTATCCACATATTTCCATCCTTGCAAGTGCGCTGTCTTGGCGTCATACTTGATTCTGGCCTCACCTTTGAGCCTCACATCCAGTATGTTGCCAAACCCGGTAGATTCCATCTTAAAAACATAGCCCCTTAAACAACGTAAACCTATTCTGTCAACTTTCTTAACCAAAAAATGTGCAAGTTCTACTGTTTACCCTTATGTTTTTCCCTGTGTATACTACGCTAGAGGAATGCCTTTGGGGTACCTCTTAAGCATTTGTTACCATTGTACGCACTACAAAAATAAAGAATATAAAATTAAAAAAAAAACATAGCCCACATCCGCTCCTTTCTTACGCAAGATGCAACCAAGGAACTTGTCCATGCTCTAGTAATTTCCCGCATGGATTATTGTAACCCTCTCCTAATTGGTCTTCTTAAAAGCCGTATTGCCCTGCTACAGTCTGTAATAAATGCTGCTGCCAGACTGATTTTCATCTCAAGTCGGTCCTCTCACATCTCACCCCTTTGTCAGTCCTTACATTGGCTTCCTGTATCCTATAGGAGTCAATTCAAAGTGCTAACCCATACCTATAAAGCACTGAACAATTCTAGCTCCTCTTATATATCTTCACAGATCCATAGGTATGCCCCTTCTCAGTAGATATGTACAATTCGTTTCGGTCAGAATATGAATTCGGACGAATATTGGACAATTCGGACATTTGGGTACTTCTGAATGTCCGAATTGCCGATGTGCCAAATTGCCGAGGTCCCGAAGTTCCGAAATTACCAAATTTTCCAAAGTGTCGAAGTTACGAAGTTTCAAAGTGTCGAAGTGCCGAAACACAGTATTGCCTAAGTACTAATATGCTTACCCAGTGAAAGAAGAAGAATGTTCCATTGTAAACAATTTTAAATAAAAAGTATACAAACATAGCCAGGATTCAGCTGTAAGCATTTGCAACACTTACAACAATCAAGTAACATACATTCATATAAAATGTAAGTTACTTGGCCAGTCACTGTAATGACAGGAATGAATAAGTAGATAACTCCCTAATTCCCACGGTATTAGGGAGCTATCTACTAAAAGGCTGAAAGACCTGAATTGGTCTTTCAGCCAAATTTACTAATACTAAGTAAAGATTACTTAGTATTAGTAAACTATGCCCCTACTCGCTATGTACCGCGAGTAGGGGCATGTCTATTAAACAGTGAGCAGCCTGGTGGATTAAGTAACCAATCAGAGTTATGAGTCAAATTACACAGCGTGGGAAAATTCCAAAGAACTTTCCCACGCTGTGTAAAATGACACAGAGCACTCTGATTGGTGGATTTCAAGCCAACCAATCAGAGTGCTGTGACAGGTAAATGTAGAGACTTACCTGTCAGTCTCTTAATTTACCTGTCAGAGCACTCTGCTTGGATGGCTTAAACCCACCAATCAGAGTGCTCTGAGCCTAATTGCAGGGCGGGGCAAGGCTTTATAAGCCTTCCCCCTCCCTGCAGAGCTCAGTCTGCGCGGAGCCCTCCATGGGTAAAGATGGATTAATTTTTTGCGCTGTTTTTTTTTTGTTATAATTGCGTCGGTTATTATGGTTTTTTATTTGCCCTTTTTGGGGGCTGAAAAAATAAGATTTTAGAAGAAAGAAAACATTGAATGGAAAGTTTTTATTTTTTTTTACAGGTACTTAGTTAAAGGTCCCCACCTCATTAGTTTTTAGGGTGAGGTGGGTAGGTAGGGGGATAATTTTTATTGGGGGGAGGGGGTGACTAGGGGTTTGGGGACCCCTAGTCACCTGGGGGGAGGGACGAAATTTTTTAGGGCCCCCACCCGCCGCTCAGGGGTGGGGGCCAGGGGGGAGGACATTAAGGTCCCCGCCTTATTAGTATTTAGGGCCCCCACCCGTCGCTCAGGGGTGGGGGCCAGGGGGGGAGGAACTTAGGTCCCCCCCTTATTCCAATTTAGGGCCCCCATCCCGCCGCTCAGGGGTGGGGGCCAGGGGGGAGGACCTTAGGTCCCCCCCTATTAGTATTTAGGGCCACCACCCCCTGCTGAAGGGTGGGGGCCAGGGGGAGGACACTTGGTCCCCCCCTTTTTCTTGTTTAGGGCCCCCACCCACCGCTCAGGGGTGGGGGCCAGGGGGGAGGACATTAGGTCCCCCCTATTCTTGTTTAGGGCCCCCACCCACCGCTCAGGGGTGGGAGCCAGGGGGGAGGACATTAGGTCCCCCCTTAGTATTTAGGGCCCCCACCTGCTGCTCAGGGGGGAGGACATTAGGTCCCCCCCCTTAGTATTTAGGGCCCCCACCCGCCGCTCAGGGGTGGGGGCCAGGGGGGAGGACAATAGGTCCCCCCCATCATTTTACTTTAGGGCCCCCACCCGCCGCTCAGGGGTGGGGGCCGTGGGGGGCACTAATTTTTTTTTAAACAGTGTTTACTAGACATGCCCCTACTCGCGGTATAGCGAGTAGGGGCAAAATGTACTAATACTAAGTAATTTTTACTTAGTATTAGTAAATATGGCTGAAAGACCAATTTAGGTCTTTCAGCCTTTTGGTATATAACTCCCTAATACCGTGGGAATTAGAGAGTTATCTACCAAGTGGCTGCAAGAGAAGTCCCGAGGTGCCGAAGTCCAGAAATTCCGAAATGCTGAACTTCCGAAATTCCAAAGTGTCGAAGTGCTGAAGTTCCGAAGTTCCGAAGTTCCGAAGTTCCGAAGTTCCGAAGTTCCGAAGTTCCGAAGTTCCGAAGTTCCGAAGTTCCGAAGTTCCGAAGTTGCCGAATGTCCGAAGTGCCGATGTGCCGATGTGCCGATGTGCTGAATTGCTGAATTGCAAAAATCCTGAATTTGGAATGCCGAACCGAACCGAAAATTTTCCCCATGCCTACTTCTCAGTCTCTCAGCTCTGTCCGTGACCTTCTCATGTACGCTGCTCGCACCCATACAGCCGACTCACACTTGCAGGACTTCTCGCTAGCGGCTCCCTTCCTATGGAATAGCCTGCCTACCACCATCAGACTCTCCCCTAGTATTCAATCATTTAAGAAGTGCTTTAAAGGGGGGACAGGGCCTGACAACCAAGATGGCCAGTCGCATTTCCTGAGAGCTCCAGCACCGGCGGGCAAAAACACGATATTGTTGACTAAAAATGCTAGCAACCCACGGTGCCCGGAGAGCGACACAGGGACAGAGGAACAGGATGATACCTGTCCTGACCCAAAACGCTACGAAACTGCCTGAACTGGCCATGCGGCCTAATCCAGAGTGGAGCCTGATGTCTGGGAGATGTGGCCGATCTCCCGGCAGAGGACACGCTTACCTGCGAGAGCCCAATGCTGCCCTGTCTCCCCCCCCCTCCGGACCGGCGGGGGATATCCCGGTCCTCGCTGGGGACGATTATTCCCATAACAAAGCTTGAAACTCAGCAGACCCGGAGCACCCTGGGGATTGCCGCCATAATAGCGCCTACTCAACCCCGGGAGAGCGCAGAGAAACCAGCTGAAAGTCGCACAGTCCACGCTGATTACACAGCACGACTAGACACAATTTTCACAGCATTCTGGCATAAACTTAAAAGGTGCATGCAACAGAACACAGAGCATAAACATGGAGTCTGTCCACCAAAACAACCACAAGGAGGGCATAAAAAGACACAGGGAAGCGACTTCCGCAATAACCCGGGCTGGAAGATCCGAGCGGTCACAGCACCAGCACGCCAACCTCCTAAGACAACCACTGGGACATAGTCCACTACAGAGTCCTGAATGGGAAAGCAGAAACCAAGCAGAGATACCCCTAGCATGGCCCGCAAGCGGGTTCGGTTGAACGAAGCCGGAAGTAACCGCTTGCCATGCGTGCAGGGCACAGAGACAATCCGTGCAATCGCAAGCCAACATACCTGAAAAACCTCCCAGTGAGATATTTGCCTACGATTAAAATGTGCCTATAATTAATCTGTACCTATAGTTAATATGTGCCTATACTTACCACGACACTTACACCAGTTTAAGCACAAACCTATGTTTAGATGTGTGATTTAATGTTCAAACCTGCAACAGATTTGCCTGTCGCAATAATAAGCAAGTCCCATAAGCCTGATCTATACGATGTGTACACAGACATTTTAGCCAACCAGAATGCATAGACACCTCTCCACGCTGACAAGTTGAATACTACCTTAATTAGCCGTACCATTACTCCTGGGTGAAAAGCAGCGTGGAGATACCATTGCCCTACAACTATCTATCCCACATATAGTCGGTGTGTAAACTAGCTAGAAACTATAAAAATATGTATAACCTTCCACATACAGGTTAGATTAATAGCATGAGACACACCTGTTTGTATTAACAAAACTACATAATAGCGTGCTCCCAACATGACTACCCTCATCTTAAATATAAGAATTGTGCAAATGTTAGCATATGCCCCACTGTTACGACTGTCTTTTGGAATGAGCAAGTGGAATGCAGTTGGGGTACCACATGCATGTTTGTTACATCATTATGCACTACAAAAATAAAGAATTTAAAAAATAAAAAAAGAAGTGCCTTAAAATCCATCTCTTTAGGAAAGCTTGTGGCCTCCCGGAGTAACCTCTACCTCACATACCTGTCTCTTGCTCTCTCCTAAAGGGCACTTTAGTCTCCCCTCCAGCTCTGCTTCACTCCCACCTTATTTGATTGCTATTTCCTGTCCTAATGTGTTTTTTAACCCAGCTCCTATAGACTGTAAGCTCGTTTGAGCAGGTTCCTCTTGAACTATCGTTCCTGTAAGTTTTCTTGTAATTGTGTAATAATCTATTTAAACTTAAATCCCCCCTCTCATAATACTGTAAAGCGCTACGGAATCTGTTGGCGCTAGATAAATGGCAATAATAATAATAATAATAATAATAATAAAGGATGGGATAGCGAGGTATGCTGGTACGCAATCATTTTAAGGTCCATTCTATTTATTTATTTATTATTGATTTTCAGTCTGTTTCGGACTAAAACTCATTACAAGATACATTTGAGAATGGTGGCATTTCCAAGACCAATAACCTAAGTCTGGCACATCCAAGTGAATTTGCTATTATTAAGTGTGCTAGTGAGTGTCTGGCAGCTGCACACTGGCACTAAGAGGGTTAAAGAATCCAATATGCAAGGAAATACAATGAAAAAGGGCTTAACAAAACACAGAATATGCCACAGGTAACACAAACAGGGACAGTTTGAAGTCAGTATACTGGAGAAGAAAAATACAAGCTTAAGTGAGGGAACCAGAAGATAGTTATATAGTTACATAGTAGTCTGGGTTGAACAAATAATGAAGTAAATCAAGTTCAACTTTAAAACCTACTAGTGTATGCTATTGATCCAAAAGAAGGCAAAAAAAAAACTCCAATTGTAGCCATTTCCAATTACGCCACAAAAAGGGAAATATTTCTTCTTGACTTCATAATGGCAATCGGACGTATTCTTGGATCAACAAACTGTTCACATACATATCATTATACCCTTTCATATTCTGTTTTTGCACAAAAGCATCCAAGCATTTTTTTTTTAAAATATCCACAGAATCTGATAAGACAACTTCTGTAGGCAAAGAATTCCACATCTTTTGTTTTTACTGTAAAGAACCATTTTCTCTGCTGTAAGTGGAAATACATCTCTTCCCATTTCAATGGATGACCTCTTGACTGTTGTATATCCCTGCTAATGAACATAGTGTATTGTACTAACCCTGTATATATTTGTATAATGCTATCATATCCCCTCTCAGGCACCTTTTTCCTAACTAAATCAAACATGGATTTTCTAGCCTTCCTTCATAAAACTTCAAGTTCATTTACACTCATTGCCAGGAAGAACCCCTGCTCGCAAATAGTTTGATTAATTGAATAGAACTGGGGGATGGTGGCTGGAGTCTAAAGACAACAAGACCACTGAACTGAAGTGTCTGGTAGTCAGACTGTGCATGATTAATTAGAATACATAGACTATAACAATATTCTGCATACAAAGTGTTGCATTGTGACCCTTTATTGCAAGGAGCTATAGAAGAAGCACTGGTACATAGTTGTAACTATTTTATATTTGTGGGTTGTGGCACTTGGCTATCAAGGGAAGCAAAATGTGTTTATTTGCCTTGATTTTCCTTACTCGGCATTGACAGCTTTCAGGAAATCATAGCAAAGTATATTTGTTACAAAACCCTAATCATACCATTTAGTGCAGAGACTGAATTGTAGCCCTTAGATTTTTACTACTGAGTATTGCAGATGTTTGAGACTTTGCATGGGGATACTTAGAGAAAGAAAATGCAAAATAGAGCATAATCATATAAAACTATTGCCTGCATAGCACCATCTTAAACTGTTGTATATCTATTTAGAATACATGGGAAAAAAAATTCCATTACACTATTGCAGAGATGGTCTTTTTTTACATATGTTGAACATTTGTAGAAAATAATCTCTTTGATTGTGTAATGGGAGTTACTCTTAATCTTGAAATTCCAATTATTCTATAAACGTTGCCAAAAAATAAATTCATTAAACCAATGTACAACATGTTTTACACACACACACACACACACACACACAAAACATTCTATATTAATTTAGGGTTAATGTGTGTAAACAATAGATAGTATCAATAAATTGAGTCACATATATGAATTATCTGAATTTCTACAGTAGAGCAACAGGTATTTTAATATTTTGTATACTATAGTTTTGTTGGTCAAACTTTTGTTTGCCCTTTTTTGTCTTGAAGAACTCTGTTTACCAATGCCAATAGCAACATCAGCTGTCAAACATCTTTTTCCCCTGTAAGACTTTCTGGATCACATATATACTGCATGCGTGTATTATATTTATATTTTCAACTTGAACAAATTAACAAAAACAACCAAACATAATTCTAATGCAAACTGACTGACACAGAATAAAGCATGCATTTATACAACACAGCAAGCCATCTACCCAGAATAAAGAAGTTAAATATATGTAAGATCCAGTCTAACAACCACTGATTACATACAATGTCCAAGGGTTATTGACACTTAAAACACAAATGTATTTAGTCCTAGATTGGATGCCCAAAATAAAATGCAGCCTTGATTTGGGCAAATACTTTTTGGCATTGTGTGTGCCCTGCTGCTGAATTCCCAACAGATTAGAAAAAGGCATTATATGATGTATCCATTGCAGTGGGAGCAATATATTCCCTAGTGTTCATAAATAAACTTATTTTTATGGCATCTATTTCTTGGCATTTCAAGCACTAAATATTTTTGCTGTGCATGTTACAAAACAGGTCACAGAGATTTAAAACGATAGTTAACAGCCTATTAGTGAAAAAAAAAGGTCAAGTCATGCCATTGAATAGAAAAGTAAAAGCAAATGCAGCATTTAATTGAAATTTTAAATGTTTGCGATTCCTGACTTTGTAAACCATTTCTTAATGCTCCTTTACATACTTTTTGCTATTTGCTTTTAATAATATCCCCTCCTTTGTCCACTCCGCTATTCCTCCCTGGTTCATAGCAGGCTTTTGCTCTCTGAGCTGGTGAGAACGGTCCAATCAAATGCTTTTCTGGTAATACCTCATGCCCTGCAGGCTGCACAAGATAGGACAGATGCCATCAAACTTCTGTTGGAAACTATGTGTGGAGGGGGGCACATTTCTTCACTGCTGGTGGTGGTGGTGTCTTAAGCTAAAATAATTCTGGGCACAGGTACAATAAGTCATCAGGTCTTCACACCTCCCTTTCCAGTTGACCCATGCCCAATGCTACTCTAGAGACCAGCTGACTCCCTCATCACCAGAAACAAAAACAAATGAATTGCCAGAAAGGCACTGGCTGAGTGACGAGCAATAAGAGAACTATAGGCAGACAAACAGATGCCCCAAATACACACAGTGAAATGCAAAATGATGGAAACACTAGACATGGATAGAATGACAGCACAACTGCATGACACTCCAAAAACATTTCACAAAATCTGGGACCCCTGGACTGGGGGTGGACTATGAACAATAAATCTGTCTAAGTTTTTTTAATATGAATTGACAAACTGATAACCGAAACAAAAATTGCTTACATATAGAAAGATGCTAACCTACATAACCAACATTTTTTTCTACTTTCTTCCTCTCCCCGTAAGGGGGGCGGGGCTCTGGTCAGTCTAACCTTTCTACAATTCTCATCACCCCTAACTTCCAGCTAATTTCCCCTGTTCTGATTTTCTACTCTGTTCCTTCAATCTGTACAGTCACCTCTCGGATGTACATAGTTACAATTATTACCCTCACCTTCTAAGGGTTCTCTTCCCCCACCTTATATATAAGGGGATTCTGAAACACACCATAAGCACCAGAAGTCAGGCATTAGGGACATGCAGACCTTTCTGCCTCTCTGGGCTGCCGACTGACAACTCCAGATGTAGTTGTACACAAAACTTGCTATAAGTGTGTATGTTTTAAAATCTAAAAAAAAAATATATATTTTTACTACAATTTTTAATAGATATTGGCATTTAAATGGTAACATAATAATTGTCAAAAGACCTTTAGAGAAATAGTTTATAATGTCTACTTTATAGAAATATATACTATTTATGGCAATTTTGTTTGCTATGACGGCTATTAAACATATGAAATTCTAAAATTGTTCCACATTGGAATTTTATTTTACTACTTAATGTCACGGCTAGTAATGTGGCCCAGCACGCAGAAACTATGTAAACATATACATAAGTAAGAAAAGGAAAATAACAGGATAGAGCGTAAACCGGACCTTAGAATGGCCGGACTAATACGCTAGAGACAGAGAATGGTCAAAGGGAAAGCCGAGGTCAAGGAAGCCAGAAAATAATCAATACCGATAAAACAAGCCAAGTCAGGGAAACCAGAGATCAGAATAACCAGGGAAACGCCAAGGATCAGGATACCAGGAAATCAGAAACACGAAAATAGCACTTTCAGGAAACCAGGAAACTTAAACCACGACAGGGCAAAGTACTGGGAAAAGCTAGGGGTTTAAATACCCCTCTCTAGGCTGTGATTGGTCAGAGGGCGACCTCTGACCCCAAAACGTGCGTGTGCGTTGACGTCGTGACGTCACGCACACGTTAGTATAATTCTCGGGGGCGGGGCTATCCATAGACGCGACCACATGGTCGGCGCCATATTGGATCCGGGCGTGATGCCCGGAAGAACTAAGTGCGCGGTTCTCGGCTCGCCGACGAGCAGGTAAGCTCGTGTAGTCGGTGCGGTCGTGCCGGTCGGGCACGACCGTGAGGCTCGGCAGGCCGGTGACCGCAACAGTACCCCCCACTCGAAGACCGCGCACCGGGCGGGAAGGACCCGGCTTAAGAGGAAAGCGGTTGTGAAATGACCGGATAAGACGGGGCGCATGGACCCGGTCAGCAGGAACCCAACAACGTTCCTGGCGAACTCAGCCATGGGTAAGAGCTCATACCAGTTAGATTGATTGGCATTTATAAAGCAACGTAAATAGGCTTCTAAAGACTGATTCGCCCTCTCTGCTGCTCCATTTGTTTGAGGGTGATATGCTGACGAAAAGGAGAGTTCGACGCCCAATTGTTTGCAAAAGGAACGCCAAAACCTAGAAACAAACTGGGTACCTCTGTCAGATACTATGCTTTTGGGTACACCGTGCAACCGAAAGATCTCTCTCAAGAATATTTGAACTAGATCTTGAGCAGATGGTAATTTTTTAAGTGGGACAAAATGTGCCATCTTCGTGAATCTATCAATAACCATAAGGACTGTATTAAACCCGTTTGAACTGGGTAGATCCACAATGAAATCCATGGCCAAGTGGGTCCATGGAGCACTAGGTATGGGCAGTGGTTGTAACAGTCCAGGAGGTGACCTAGGAGGAACTTTAGAAACGGCACATATTTGACATGCCCCAACATAATCTTTGATATCGTTTCTAAGAGCAGGCCACCAAAACCTCCTGGAGATGGCAGAGAGAGTTTTATGGACTCCAGGATGGCCCGCTGTGAGGTTGTCATGGAACATATCTAATACCTTTTTTCGAAACTGAGGTGACACATACAGTTTGTCCGGAGGTTTTCCCACAGGTGCCTGAGTTTGATCTGCTATTATGGCACAGAAGAGTGGAGAAGACACTTCGGAAACTGTAGTGGCAATGAGGCATTCAGGA
The DNA here is from genome assembly GCF_036172605.1 of Pelobates fuscus. Taxonomy (NCBI): domain Eukaryota; kingdom Metazoa; phylum Chordata; class Amphibia; order Anura; family Pelobatidae; genus Pelobates; species Pelobates fuscus. Next base: position 139,043,004 of record NC_086321.1, read on the forward strand.
GGTATAATAGGATATATCACCTGTTCCGGAACTTCATCTGTCTCAAACTGCCTAGAAAGTGCATCTGTCTTGGTGTTTTTAGTACCAGGCCTGTACGTAATTACGAAATTGAATCGGGAGAGGAACAATGACCACCTAGCCTGACGAGAGGACAGTCTCTTAGCGTCCCCAATATAAGCCAAATTCTTATGATCAGTAAAGAACCTTCCAAGAGATGCCTCCATTCCTTAAGGGCAAGTACAATGGCCAAAAGTTCCCTATTCCCTATGTCATAATTCTTCTCTGCAGGTGTGAGTTTGCGAGAGTAAAATCCACAGGGATGTAAAGGCGTATCCAGGGCCGTCTTTAATATGATTAGGACCCTGGGCAATGCATTTTCTTGGGCCCCCTGGGCCCTGCCCCTCCTATCCCTCTCCCCAATTACGCCCAATGTGCAATCACACTGACAGACGTACTGGCACATACAGACACAGACAGACATTAAAACATTCACAGATACACACTGACACACAAATATATACTGGCAGACATACTGACACACACACACACACACAGACGTATTGACACACACACACAGACGTATTGACACACACACACAGGCATACTGACACACACACACAGGCATACTGACACACACACAGGCAGACGTACTGGCACATACACACAGACAGACATTAAAACATTCACAGACACATACACTGACACACACATACACTGACACACAAATATATACTGGCAGACATACTGACACACAGACATACATACATACACACACAGGCACATACACTGACAGATATACTGACACACACACACACACACACAAACATACATACATACACTGACAGATATACTGACACACACAGACACACAGACACATACACTGACAGATATACTGACACACAGACACATACACTGACAGACGTATTGACACACAGGCATACTGACATACACATAGACAGACATACTGACACACACAGGCCTACTGACATACACACACATACATACATACACAGACAGACATACTGACACACACAAACATACTTACACACAAGCATACATTTAGCCACCCTCCAGGTTCTTACCTTTTCCTGGAGGGTGGTTTCCCTGGGGTCCAGTGGCAGGCTGAGGCAGATGGGAGTTTTCCTCTGGAACTCCCCTCCCTGCCATTCTCCACCCGCGCGGCTGTGCTCTCCGTCGGGAGGAAGTGACGTCACTTCATCCCAGCCGGTACAGGAAGGGGCCCGGTCGCACTGTTTAAGCGTCACAGCGCCAGACCGGGCCCCTGCTCACACATGCTCTCCGGGTGGCCCTTAGTGCATGAGCCACCCGGGGAGTCTCCTCAGCGTGCGGGCCGGTGCGGCTCTGTGCAGCCGCACCGCCGGGTCCAAGGGGGGCTGCGCAAATCGCGGGGCCCACGGGGCAGCTCCTCTGGGCCCCCCAGGAGCAACTGGGCCCGGGGCAGCTGCCCCGTTTGCCCCGCGTTAAAGACGGCCCTGGGCGTATCAGGACTTTCTCTTTGAGACAGAATGGCTCCAACTCCTGTTTCTGACGCATCCACCTCTAGGATAAATGGTTTGGTTGGATCAGGATGGGTCAGGACAGGTGCTGAGGAAAATAAAGATTTTAACCGTTCAAATGCCTCTCTTGCTTCTTTGAGCCAAGATATACAATTTGCTCCTTTTTTGGTTAAATTTGTTATAGGGGCAATCACGGAGGAAAATCCCTTTATGAATTTGCGGTAGTAATTCGAAAAACCTATAAAGCGTTGAGTAGCTTTAAGGCCCTTGGGTAATGGCCACTGTAAGACTGCCTCCAGTTTGCGGGGATCCATCTGGAAACCAGACGGAGATATAACGTATCCAAGGAATTGTATCTCCGTTTGGTCAAACTGGCATTTCTCCAGTTTACAGTAAAGGCCGTTCTGTAACAGGGTTTTCAGTACAATTCTCACATGTTCGTGATGTGTCTCTAGGTCTGGGGAATAGATGAGAATGTCGTCCAAGTACACTAGAACGAACATGTGAAGGTACTCTCTTAGGACATCGTTAATAAAATCCTGGAATACCGCTGGAGCGTTACATAATCCAAACGGCATAACCAGGTATTCGTAATGTCCCATTCTGGTGTTAAATGCGGTCATCCATTCGCGACCGTCCTTAATCCTGACTAGATTGTATGCACTTCGGAGATCGAGCTTAGTAAAGACTCGAGCTCCCTTCAATCTGTCAAACAGCTCTGATATAAGGGGAATAGGGTAGGCATTTTTTATGGTAATCCTATTCAAACCCCTATAATCGATACAGGGGCGTAGATCTCCTTTTTTAGAGACAAAGAAGAACCCAGCCCCGGCTGGTGAGGAGGATCTACGGATATGACCCTTTCTGAGAGCATCCTTAATATAATCCTCCAAACAAAGATTTTCCTGGGGGGACAAGGCATAAACTCCTCCCTTGGGAGGCATAGTCCCTGGTAATAAGTTTATAGTACAGTCATAAGGTCTATGAGGAGGTAATCCTTCTGACTGGACCTTGTTAAATACTTCTTTCAAATCCATATACTGCGGTGGAATTTGTGTGGTCAAGGGAGGTGCAATAGGAACATTAATGGTACCAATAGGTTGTGGGATTTGCTTAAAGCAAACACCTTTGCATCTCTCACCCCAACTCACAATCTCTCCTTCAATCCAATCCAAACGTGGATTGTGTTTCAGTAGCCAAGGGAAACCGAGTATTATCGGAACTGTAGGTGAAGATATGATTTGAAAGGTCATTTCTTCAGAGTGGAGAATACCCACTGAAACAGTGATTGGCAGAGTTTCGTGTGTGATGAAAGGCTGGGTAAGAGGCCTTCCATCAATGGCCTCGACTGCTATAGGTTTCTCTTTTTGTCTTAAGAGCAGGAGATGTTTTGCAGAGAATTCTTTGTCTAGGAAATTCTCCGCTGCCCCAGAGTCAATCATAGCCTCACACTGAACAGTAGTGTTCTTGAAAGATAAGGTTACTTTGACAAGGAAACGGTTCTTAGTCAATTTAGGGGACATATACATCACACCTAAGGTCGGTCCCCGTACGTGCCTTAGGTGTGCAAGTTTTCCGGCCGAACCGGGCATGACGATCTTAGATGTCCCTTCTTGCCACAATACATACATAACCCCTCGTTACGTCTGTGTTGTCTCTCTGCCTCAGTGAGTTTAGCGCTACCCAATTGCATGGGTTCAGGTTCTGGAAGAGGCGCTTGGCTACTCACCACTGGGTTAGAGAAACGAGGAGCTATGGATAAATTGGAACATCTGTTACGTTGTTTGTTTTTCTCTCTCTCTCTGAGCCGGTTATCAATGTCTATCATGTAGGCAATAAACTCATTAAGATTAACCGGAAGGTCTCTAGCTGCGGTCTCATCTTGTATACTCTCAGCTAGACCTTCAGAGAAAGCAGCCACCAGACCACTATTGGTCCAATCAACCTGAATTCTATGGCATAATCGGCTACAGAACGACTGCCTTGCTTGATTCTCATAAGGGCTTTTGCAGCGTTCTTCTCCCTGCCTTTAGGTTCAAACGCAGCCTTAAAAGCCGTAAGAAAGGTACTGTAATCACGGGCTACTGCGTCACCACTTTCCCATAAGTGGTTAGCCCAGGTCAAGGCTTTTCCAGTTAATTGGTTCATCAGATAGCCTATTTTAGATCTATCTGTTGGGAATGAACCTGGGGAGGCCTCAAAGTGGTATTCAATTTGGTTTAAAAAACCTCTGAATTCCTTAGAATCACCTCCATAACGAGGGGGCGGTGACAGGGTTATGGACGGTGGTTTATGTGGTACGGGAACCACTACAGGTGGCGGAACCACAGGTGGTACTGGAGGAACCTCTAAATAGGCAGTCCTCTGGAGCAAGGTCTGAAATGCCTGGGCAAATTGGTCTAACCTGTGGTCCATATCCTCCACCCTATTTTCACAGGCGATCATATGTTTGCATAGTTCTGCAGGATCCATGGCCCTGTCGTAATGTCACGGCTAGTAATGTGGCCCAGCACGCAGAAACTATGTAAACATATACATAAGTAAGAAAAGGAAAATAACAGGATAGAGCGTAAACCGGACCTTAGAATGGCCGGACTAATACGCTAGAGACAGAGAATGGTCAAAGGGAAAGCCGAGGTCAAGGAAGCCAGAAAATACTCAATACCGATAAAACAAGCCAAGTCAGGGAAACCAGAGATCAGAATAACCAGGGAAACGCCAAGGATCAGGATACCAGGAAATCAGAAACACGAAAATAGCACTTTCAGGAAACCAGGAAACTGAAACCATGACAGGGCAAAGTACTGGGAAAAGCTAGGGGTTTAAATACCCCTCTCTAGGCTGTGATTGGTCAGAGGGCGACCTCTGACCCCAAAACGTGCGTGTGCATTGACGTCGTGACGTCACGCACACGTTAGTATAATTCTCGGGGGCGGGGCTATCCATAGACGCGACCACGTGGTCGGCGCCATATTGGATTCGGGCGTGATGCCCGGAAGAACTAAGTGCGCGGTTCTCGGCTCGCCGACGAGCAGGTAAGCTCGTGTAGTCGGTGCGGTCGTGCCGGTCGGGCACGACCGTGAGGCTCGGCGTGCCGGTGACCGCAACACTTGTATTTTGTGACCTGTGATTGCCAAAATAAACAAATTCTAGACATATTATATACACTGTAAATCAGGGCAAAAAACCCTACAGAAGAGGATTGCAGCGGAGGTGAGTACCGCAGACCTCCAGGGATAGAAAGCCGTTACGACGTTCTATGCCGCCGCAACGGCTTTCAAGCACTTTTAATGTGGGACGGCATAGAACGCCGTAACGGCGTTAAGGGGTTAAAATAAATACATACAGGTGAGAATCACCTGCTTAACGGGATACCATAGTGTTAGAAAATGTGAAACCTGTACTCCTAACACTATTGTTCCTCCTGACCAATAACAGTTTAAAAACTCTTTATTTACTCACCCAAATCCAGCTTTGATGTCCCTCAGTGTTGGGTCGGCACTCTGCATCCTCTGATGTCTTCCAATGCAAGGGGGAGCTAATGCACATGCGCGGTCAATGCCACAAGACAAGCATTGCTTCAATGCTTTTCTATGGGGATTTAATGGACGCTGGATGTCCTCCAGCATCAGTTAGGCGACCTGGAGTCCAGTAAACTCCAGGAAATGCCTCAAGTGGCTTTCTGCTAGACAGTCACTAGAGGCTGTCTTAGATCTGCAATGTAAACAATGTTTTATATTGCAGGACTAAGGGGGACAAGGACACTGCATGCAAACCACTTCAATGTGATAACATGGTCTGGATCCCTATAGTGTGCCTTTAACCCCTTAAGGACCAAACTTCTGGAATAAAAGGGAATCATGACGTGTCACACACGTCATGTGTCCTTAAGGGGTTAAAGACCAAGTAGACGTTTTTTAACTTAAGCAGCACATTTTTAATAGCACACTCAGTGGACTCATTATTTCAAAGAACCCTGCATTTAATATTGAAATTAGACTACCATGTACATTGGATAAAGAAAGAACACCCTCTTTAAATTCTATGGTTTTACATATCAGGACATAATATCTGTTCCTTAGCAGGTCTTAAAATTAGGTAAACACGGGGCGGGGCCGGACCGCCGAACTGGACGGTCGCAAGCTAGATCCTTCTACTTACAAACATTTTAAGCATATAAACATGAAAACCGACTTAAACGCAGATCGACAGCAATGGTCCTCAGTGCTAAGAGGACACTGGATCCAGGGTGAGGCCGGCTCTTCGAGTTTCAGTCCCCTGGAGGTGAGGTCCTCGACATCCCAGTTGGGGCCTTTGCCGGCGGTGAGTGGGGCGGACGGCTGCTGCCCCACTATCCTGCCTAACAGCACCCAGCCAGAGGCCCAGATCCAGGTGGATCCAGCCCTGTTCCCCCGCCTATGGACCCGTGGGGGTGATCCTGGTCCTCACCCAATGGCTATGCAAACCAGGCATAACGATACCACCATCCCGATCGTGGACCCGGGTGCAGCACACAAGATGGCGGATGCCATGTGCGCCGTGTTCTACAAGAAAGGCACCTGAGATCCGTGACCTACATCGCAGCCCAACAAGAGAGCCCTTACCTGTTCCACCACCGATCTGGCAAGCAGCAACGGGGACATAGCCGGGCCCATCACAGATGCTGCACTGGAGGGACGGAACGCCACACAGCGACTACCCCCACTGAAGATTGCCGACACTGCCGCTAAGCAAAATTTTCCCACAGCGGGGCTGACCACATATTCACCCTACGCACATCCTGCAGAACGGCGACCCCGGAGGGGGGCTACACGTGGCGTCCCAGCTTTACGGGACTACGCTCAGCTAATTAACCTGGCGGACCCGGCCCTCCAGCTGCCCAGACGTAGCAGTCATCATCCGGCACGGCTATGGCCCAAAGGAAACCAGCAAACGGACTGTTCCTGGACCCTTGCCCTGGTGGACAATCACACAGACACGGACCACACAGACACAGCCGATCAGGCATTGACTGACCACAAGTCGGCTCCCACCAGCAAGGTCTTACGCAGACGGTTTATAGAGCATATAACAGATTATGCATTGCATGGCAGCCAGGGTGATACTTCACTCTACATGAAGCTCACTATTTAGAACCAACATGTCTATACGTTAAGCTTAGGGGTCCAGCATACCAGTGTAACTTTTCAAGCTTCCTTATGACACTTTAAAGCTTAAGACAGAAACTCGACCAGCACAACTAGGCAAATATAGGCATCTTACATACGTAACATCTTGATGCATGTCTTAGCCTGAAAAATAACTGATTAACCCACTCAAGAATGCAATGCCACATACTTTTAACCCTAGGAGTACCTAGAAATTTTATATACATGTCTAGCCTAGTATATTCAATATTCACTACTAATGAAACATAACTTGTAATTCTCATGACAAAAAAAAATGTGCTGTATCATATGCCACTCATTGAAATGCTACGAATATGCTTGCAGTTGCTGTCGTGGCCCTGCACGCTTGTCTGATACTTATGTGCACATAAAAAATAAAGAATTATAAAAAAAAAAAATGGTAAATACAACCTCGTATGAACAGCAGCACATGACATATAAAACTGTGTCATGATTTATTTAACAAAAATAAATTCAAAATGGAGAAGCCAAGTGTGAAAAACCTTTTGATTCAATAGCTTGTTGAACCACCTATAGAGGCAATAATTTGAAGTAATTGTATTCTGTATCACTTTATCAGTCTCTCAAATTGTTGTGGAGGCTTTTTGGCCCACTCTGGTTAAGAACGTTGCTTAAGTTCATTGAGGTTTGCTGGCATTTGGATTTTGACTGGGCCATTGTAACACCTTGATTTTTTCCCTTTTCAGTCATTCTGTTGTAGATTTGCTTGTGTGCTTTGGATAATTGCCCTGTTGCATAACCCAATTTTAGCCAAGATTTAGCTGTCGGACACCTAAACCAGTCAGATAGCCGCTAAGGTAATGGATACATTATTTTGTGTGTGTGCATTATAAGCACACATGCAGACAGACAATACCAACATCCAAGATGAGCTTGATTATTTAGCCCCTGAAGTCTGTCTCTGCTCTTTACTTTATGTCTTTATAGCTTGTCACTTTGTTAATAGCTGCTACTATGTTTGGAATTCCCTTGTCGCCTTTCTCTTTTCCCATCTGATTTATAAAAGCCTGCCTTCTGAATGAATGAATGAATTGAATGACCTTGAAAACACCGGGAACACACACTCTTTCTGCTATGCATTTCTAAATCCATCTCCCCCACAACACACACGAACACCAGGGCTAGATTTAAATCACAAAAACCTGTCGGCACAGAATGCACATGCCTCCCGCCCCACTTTGCTCATCCAAACTAGCCAAAAATATTTAAAAAAAAAACACCACATCAAAACTTGATTATTAAACCTTGATAAAAATATCACGTATACACCCATATAAAGTGTGTCTCTGTGAGTGGAGCCATATGTTTGTTTGTGAGTACATACACACAGTTGAGCCTGAGGGAGGTGGGTTATAGCAGAGATCACAGATGCCTCAGATATAACTCTGCAATCCCAGACTCAGGTAGCGGTTTATGCATTCTGGGTGAATGGCAAAGCACCACGAGTGGCCGGAAGGGGTAGCCTTTATCTGACAAAATAGGCATTTGCAGCACCCCTATCAAACATTGTAAGGATGTTTATGGGGATTAATTATTATTAAAAATAATATTTTCATAAAAATTATTAAATTAATAATCTTTATTAAAATCAGGGGTTAATATTTTATTGGCGCTATTCCCATTTATTATTTGAAGCGAAGAGTTACTCACTATTTTTTTTTTTTTATATTCTTTATTTTTGCAGTGCAAAAGAGATAACCACATGCATGGGGTACCCCAAAGGCAGTCCACATGCTTTTACGTAACATTTTCAATAATCAGGAGTTTGTTAGTACTTGCACTTTTTTATGGTTAGTCTGCATTTGTAGTAGTTTAGTCGCAAGATTTTATAAGTGCAGGGTATAACAGACAGGCATACAGTAACATGTACTGCACTTATTTTATAGTAGCACAATACAAAATGATAAAGCAATGACTTGTCAGGGAAGAGAGAATAGAATAGATCCATCAACAGGCTCCTCTAGCTGACAATGTGATTGTGTATTAGTACCACCGGGTAGACAACAGTGTGAGAGAGATCATGAGGCAAATAAACTTAAATCATAAGGCACACTTTTTAAGAAAAACTCTTAAGCGATAGAAGATGGAGCAGAACATGTGCGAGGTGTCACCCTATGCCCCAAGCAGGGCAAACTCTGCCTTTCAGAATCTCATCTAAGCTGCTATATGACCCCTCCCACCAGACTTCCGTACTAAACTAAACAACTAAAGCTCTGGTGAGGGCTTGTGCCTTGTGTCCATATTCCTACTTTCTCCGAGAGGCTGAATCTTGAGCCCACAGGGTCTCTGTGACTCTGTTTCTCCCAGGGGTATATGGACGGCTGTCTGGATGTTCCTCTCTGCGGGCCCCCAGCCCAGAAGAAGAGTGGGGCGCTGGGTTAGCTGATGTGATTGGTGCAGCGGCAAGAGGGGTGAGTACCTGACAGGCTTCGGAGCTCGAAGGAGGGTGATGGTCTGCTACGGTTGCTTGCTGTAGTAGGTCTGATAGCTTAGCAAGGTTGCAAAAAGTGCGCTTAAAACTTTGCTCGGGATTGCTCCCTCCGGGCTAGACAGCCACGCTCCGCTGTTACCGCCTCTGTTCTTTGGCTTATTGTGTCAGGATCGGGATAGGGATCCAACACGCAGAGTACAAACAGGTACAGGATACGTATACCGGACCTTAGAATGGCCGGACTAACGTACGGAGAGTATAGAGAATGGTCAGAGACAAGCCGAGGTCGAGGGAACGAGAGGACAGGTAAGCGAGGAACAAGCCAGGTCAAGGATAACAGAGGTAAACAGAGTAAGTAAAACAAGCCGGGTCGGAACCAAAGGGATAACAGAAAATACCAGAGCACTGTGTGACTAGACAGGCTAGAACCACGACAGGGCAATGAGCAAATGGGAGAAGCAAGTTTAAATACCCTGGCTCGGAGGGAGAGACACGCCTCCGACGAGATCTGATTAGTCTCTAAAGGATTGAGTGACAGGTCGTTCCGGGCTGGCGTCATGACGTCGGTTTCCGGACGTCCTGCTACAAAAGGAAGTGACTCCCTCGCGGCCGGCGTTTACGTGACCGGGTGGACCGCGAGGAACAGAGGAAACAGCCCGTCCGGACGGATAGACGTCTAAGTCTCTACCTCTCTCGGAGGTAGAGACTTCAGGTACCCTGACAGTACCCCCCCTCTCAGATACGCCCACCGGGCGGAAGGAACCGGGATGAGATGGGAAGCGGGAGTGAAACGCCCTGCGGAGACGAGGAGCATGAACATCCTCTTGAGGTACCCAACTCCTCTCCTCAGGACCATATCCCTTCCAATCGACCAGATATTGTACTCTCCCCCGGGAGATTCGAGAATCGATAATAGAGTTAACCTCATACTCCTCCTGACCCTCCACCTGAACAGAGCGAGGAGAGGACGTTGTGGAGGAAAATCTGTTGCAGACTAGTGGTTTCAGCAATGAAACATGAAATGAGTTAGGGATGCGTAAGGCAGTTGGAAGAGCTAGACGATACGCAACTGGGTTAATCCGAGTCAGCACCCTGTAAGGTCCAATATAACGAGGAGCGAACTTCATGGAAGGTACTTTTAAACGGATGTTTCTTGTACTCAACCATACTCTATCACCTGGAACAAACACCGGAGCCGCCCTTCTACGTTTATTGGCGTGTTTCTTAACCAGCATAGAATTGTGCAGAAGAATTTGTCGAGTCTGATCCCACAACTTCCTCAAATTGGCAACATGAACATGAACCGACGGTATCCCTTGGGAAGGGGAGGCCGAGGGAAGAATAGATGGATGAAAGCCATAATTCATGAAGAAGGGGCTTGAATGAGTAGAATCACAAACGAGATTGTTGTGTGCAAACTCCGCCCAAGGAATCAAACCAACCCAATCGTCCTGGTGTTCAGAAACAAAACAACGTAAATATTGTTCAATTTTTTGGTTGGTGCTTTCAGCAGCTCCGTTAGACTGAGGATGATAGGCAGAAGAGAAATTCAATTTGATACCCAGTTGAGAGCAGAAGGACCTCCAAAAATGGGAAACAAATTGGGAACCTCTGTCAGATACAATTTGGGAGGGTATCCCATGTAAACGAAAAATCTCCCTTGCGAATATCTCTGCCAATTCGGGTGAAGACGGGAGTTTAGGCAGAGGAACGAAGTGAGCCATCTTGGTGAATCTGTCAACCACGGTGAGGATGACAGTCTGTTTTTTAGAGATAGGCAAATCGACAATGAAGTCCATAGCTAAACAGGACCATGGTTTCTCTGGAACCTCTAAGGGATGCAGAAATCCACATGGAAGCGTATGAGGTTGCTTAGTCTTAGTACAGACCTCACAAGTATCGATGAAATCTTTAATATCCTTACGCAAAGCAGGCCACCAGAAATCTTTGGAGATTAAAGCATACGTCTTGCGAATGCCAGGATGCCCAGCTACCTTGCTGTTGTGGAAACACCGTAACACTTCCAGTTGGAGAGCAGGAGGAACGAAGTGTCTATCCCCAGGAGTCTGTTTAGGAGCTAGATGTTGTAACTTTATGATCTCGGTAAGCAACGGAGAATGAATCCTGAGATTCGTGTTAGCGATGATATTACATTTAGGAACTATCGAGGAAAGAACTGGCTCAACTATAGTGGATGGTTCATATTGGCGAGATAAAGCATCGGCTTTGGAGTTCTTAGAACCAGGTCTATAAGTAAGCACATAATTGAAGTGAGTCAGGAATAGGGACCAACGAGCTTGCCTGGCAGATAGGCGTTTAGCCTCCCCAATATAGGACAAGTTCTTGTGGTCCGTTAAAATAGTAACAGGATGTAAGGTCCCCTCTAATAAATGCCTCCACTCCTTAAGAGCCATAATGACCGCTAACAGTTCCCTGTCACCGATGTCATATCTGCTTTCAGGACCAGATAGTTTCTTAGAGAAAAACCCACAAGGGTGTAACGGTTTGTCCACCCCTAACCTTTGTGACAGAACAGCCCCTACTCCCGTCTCAGAGGCATCGACCTCGAGTAGGAACGGCAGAGTCGTATCAGGATGAACCAAAATTGGAGCGGAAGCAAAAAGTTCCTTGAGCGTCTTGAAAGCAACAAGAGCCTCAGTAGACCAGGTCTTAGTATTAGCCCCTTGTTTGGTCATATTGGTAAAAGGCGCAATAAAAGAAGAGTATCCCTTAATAAAGCGCCTATAATAATTAGAGAAACCAATAAACCTCTGAATAGCCTTGAGTCCCTTAGGCATTGGCCAATCTAAAATAGATTGGAGTTTGTCAGGATCCATCTTAAAGCCTTCCCCAGAAATCACGTACCCAAGAAAGTCTATCTGAGACTGGTCAAAACAGCATTTCTCCAATTTACAGTATAGGCCATGTTGCAGAAGTTTGAGCAATACCTTTCTGACTTGTCTGTGGTGGGTCTCAATCTCCCTAGAGTGTATAAGTATGTCATCCAGGTATACAATGACACAATCATGTTGAAACTCCCTAAGAACTTCAATAATCAAATCCTGAAAGACTGCCGGGGCATTACAAAGACCAAATGGCATAACCGTGTATTCATAGTGACCATAACGGGTATTGAACGCTGTCATCCACTCGTGTCCATTCTGGATTCTCACCAAGTTATACGCCCCTCTGAGATCTAACTTGGTGAAAATTTTAGAGCCCTTTAAACGATCAAACAGCTCGGTAATCAAAGGAATGGGATAGGCATTTCTGATGGTTAACTTATTCAAACCCCGGTAATCAATACAAGGTCTCAAAGTACCATCCTTCTTTTTAACGAAAAAAAAACCAGCCCCGGCGGGGGAAGAGGATCTCCTAATGAATCCTTTTTCTAGATTCTCACAAATATATTCCTCTAGAACTGAGTTCTCTTGAGTGGATAGAGGATATACATTGCCCCTCGGAGGCATAGTACCAGGTAAAAGCTTAATTTTACAATCAAATGACCTGTGTGGAGGTAAGGTATCGGCATTCTTCTTGTCGAATACTGCTTTTAAGTCCTGGTAGATGAACGGTATCTGTCCCTCTGTAGACTGAGTGGAACTACCCGGTGTGTTTATTACAGCCAATGGGGAAACCCTGCGTAAACACTTCTCCTGGCAGCCCTGACCCCATGAGAGTATCTCCCCTAACTCCCAATCGATAATAGGGTTATGTCTTTTTAACCATGGGTACCCCAGGACTATGGGGACCGAAGGGGACGAAATGAGCATAAGTGATAAGTTCTCCTCGTGTAAGATACCAACAGTTAAGTTAACGGGTATAGTCTCACGGGAGATAACAGGCTCAAGTAAAGGTCTACCATCTATGGCCTCAACGGCCAAGGGTGTATCCCTTAACTGGGATGGGACAGTGTGTTTAGTAGCAAAGGCTTGGTCGATAAAATTCTCAGCAGCTCCGGAATCTATCAAAGCCATAGTCTTTAGTACTCCCTTCTCCCAAGTTAAAGAAACTGGTAGCAGAAGCCTGTGATCTTTATAATTATGAGTAGAGGACAAAATAGAAACACCCAAGGCCTGTCCTCTAGAGAAACTTAGGTGCGAGCGTTTCCCGAACGATTAGGACAATTCAGGCGTAAGTGACCTCTGACTCCACAATACATGCATAATCCCTCTCTTCTCCTGTACTGTCTCTCTTCTTCTGAGAGGCGAGTATTGCCTATCTGCATAGGTTCAGGAAACAGTGAGGTAGTGGAATCAGGACTTTGAAATGCGGGAGCTAATTTAAAGGAAGGTCTAAGGTTCCTCTCTCGAGTGTTTTGTCTCTCTCTTAAACGCTCATCAATGCGAGAAATGAACGAAATTAAATCCTCCAAATTTTCAGGGAGTTCTCTAGTAGCAACCTCATCAAGGATTACGTCTGATAACCCGTTCAAAAATACATCTATATAAGCCTGCTCATTCCACTTAACTTCTGACGCCAGAGACCTGAACTCTAGTGCATAATCCACGAGAGTTCGGTTCTCCTGTCTCAGGCGCAACAGTAATATGGCTGCATTGACCTTTCTACCAGGGGGGTCAAAAGTTCTTCTAAAGGCAGCTACAAAGGCATTATAGTTATATACTAACGGGTTATCGTTCTCCCATAGTGGGTTGGCCCATCTCAGAGCTTTCTCAATGAGTAAGGTGATAATAAATCCAACCTTTGTCCTATCTGTAGGATAGGAGCGAGGTTGTAATTCAAAGTGGATACTGATCTGGTTAAGGAAACCACGACACTTCTCAGGTGAGCCACCATAACGTACTGGTGGTGTAATACGGGAAGAGGCACCTACAGTGGCTACCTCTAGGCCTGGCCTCACAGGAGAAATAGAAGTAGTACGCGTCTCCTCTGGCGGGTTATTAGCACGAGACAATAACGCCTGTAGTGCTAGCGCCATCTGATCCATTCTGTGCTCCATGGCTTCGAACCTAGGATCAGAAGGACCAAGCTGACTGTTTGTACTTGCAGGATCCATTGGCCCTGTCGTAATGTCAGGATCGGGACAGGGATCCAACACGCAGAGTACAAACAGGTACAGGATACGTATACCGGACCTTAGAATGGCCGGACTAACGTACGGAGAGTATAGAGAATGGTCAGAGACAAGCCGAGGTCGAGGGAACGAGAGGACAGGTAAGCGAGGAACAAGCCGGGTCAAGGATAACAGAGGTAAACAGAGTAAGTAAAACAAGCCGGGTTGGAACCAAAGGGATAACAGAAAATACCAGAGCACTGTGTGACTAGACAGGCTAGAACCACGACAGGGCAATGAGCAAATGGGAGAAGCAAGTTTAAATACCCTGGCTCGGAGGGAGAGACACGCCTCCGACGAGATCGGATTAGTCTCTAAAGGATTGAGTGACAGGTCGTTCCGGGCTGGCGTCATGACGTCGGTTTCCGGACGTCCTGCTACAAAAGGAAGTGACTCCCTCGCGGCCGGCGTTTACGTGACCGGGTGGACCGCGAGGAACAGAGGAAACAGCCCGTCCGGATGGATAGACGTCTAAGTCTCTACCTCTCTCGGAGGTAGAGACTTCAGGTACCCTGACATATTGTAGGCGAGGCGGCCATCTTGATTTTTGCCATGCGGTCTCGGGTTTGTGTTTCCGCCGCTCAAGTGGCTTGAGTGTTCACTGCATCCCTGGTGGGGTCCAGGATAACCCCCCCGGCCCACAGGGGGGGAGAACGGGGCCCTTGGTAGGCGCATGGGCGGTCCTGCCGGACTAAGCAAGGGAGACCGGCCGCATATCCCGCCAGAGCCTCACGACAGCCTCCCAGCTGCCCAGCAGTCAGCATCGCCGGTAGGACGGGGGTCGGTATATACACCGAGAGTTGTGCTCGGGTCCCCTATGCCTTCTTTTAGCTGCTGTGTGGTGTTTTTTAGGGGAGATAGAGTAATTGTGAGCTGGATATTAGGGTTTCACAGAGGAGCCGAAGTGCCTCACGTCCTTCCAGCTCGGTGGTCAGGCCCCGCCCCCTCGAGTTACTCACTATTTTAACTATTTAGACCTGGAGTACGTTGTTCGAATTTAATATTTCCTACATTAATATCACAACTTTTTATACAAATTATAATATTATTTTGTCAATAAGTGTAAAACTACATGGTAATTAGTAAATAGTTTTTCAATAACAATGAACAAAATATAACAATGAACAAAATATGGCATAGTACAGTATCACAATCTCAATAACAAATTTCAAACTCTTGAGCGTGATAGGATTGTTAGTATATGGAATATCTTACTTCATATACTATTGATTGAGACAATCAACAAATAGAATGTTACTATGTGTTTGTGGCAAACCTAGCCACTGTGGAACTATAATCTGGGAAGGTTGTCTGGAGGCTGTATTATGTGCCATGTATATTTGCTGTGTATGTGTTATGTTATGGCGATTCGCATGCTGGCAGCCGTAAGCTACCAGCATACAAAGACTTCGTTCGACGAACAGCGGTGACTTAAGCCGTTCTCCGAACGAATAAGGGCTCCCCTGATAGACCACACACTTAGGGTCGTGTGGCAATTGTTAACCGATTGCAACAATGTTGCAATCGGTAATTATAGACTATTCTGGGTGGCCGTCGTTCGACTACCGACCATGCGGCGGTCGGCCATCTTGGATTCGTCTATTTGGCAGCGGTGCTTGGTCGTCGAGTGCCTGGAACCAAAAACGGCTACTCGATGATGCGAGCACCGCTGCACTTCCAAGCCATTCGGGAGCCCGGTTTTTCGGTAGAATCGTTCCCCTGGATATGTTCGACAGATTGAGGGGAACTTCTATGTAAAGTTATATTTGTGCGGCGTTCGGTCAATTCCGCCGGGATCTGAGCGGTATTCTCACGAAAGGTGCGCTCAGACCCCAGCTACCTGCCGAACGTTCGGTCATTTAAATCTACCGAATAAAATGTGAAAACCGTATTTTAATATAGATTGTCAGTTCTGCTGCACGAGGGGATAATCCACTTAATCGTCCATTTTAGTGGGAGTATCCTTCTCGTGCAGCACAGCCTGTTGGGAAAGTTACAATGTATGATGGGAGAAATCCCCTGGATTTACTGTCTGGAAACCCCTTGCATGGGGAACTGTATAAATATGCCAGCTGTGAATAAAACGAGTTAGTTGACTCCCAGACTGTGTTTCGTCCGGTTATTGGGAGGATTTGGGGATTTGTCTTACCCTTCAGCGCTGACTGTGGATGTACTCGTGGAACCAGCGGAAATTGTGGTCTTTAATACCTGCCCTCCGCTACAATTGGTGGCAAGCGACGGGATCCGACCTTACAGCCGAAAGAGCGCAATTCGTGCAAATCGTAACTGCTGAAGGAGGAAAAGGGAATGGCAAGCAGAACCCAACGAAAGAACCGACTACCGAAGTGAATGGAGACGGATTATTCTAAATTAAAGAAACAGACACTAAAAGATCTACTGGAAGCCAGGGGTAAAGTAGCCAGCAGCAAACCTAAGGCTGTACTAATTGCCGAGCTAATGGAGGGAGACCAAGCCCGCAGCGCTACACCCCCAGTAGTCATGGAAGAAACGCTCTATGAGAGAGAAATGAGGACCAGGCTGGCATTTTTACCACAGCCTATATCAGCGGACATGATGAACCTAGTAATGGCGAATGTGCAGGAGTACGTGATGGCACACAGCCCACAGTATGCAACCCCTCGGACCGGGACCACGACCGAGTCATCACACAGCCAGGTACCACCCAAAGTTCCTTATCAAGCATTTAAAGTATTTTGCGAGGAGAAGGAGGAAATCGATGGGTTTTTACAAGATTTTGAGAGGCTGTGTGATTTACATGACTTGGCACGACCCACATGGGTCCCCCTGCTGGCAAGCAGACTAGCAGGGCGGGCAGCCGATGCATACCGCGCTGTACCCAGCGAGGACAGCAAGGACTATGAGAAAGTAAAACGAGCGATACTAGACCGGTACGCCATCACCCCAGAAGCCTACCGGCGAAAATTTAGAGACCTAAAGAAACCAGAGAAAGACTCACATGCCGAGTGGGCACACAAGTTAGACCAAGCATCCAAAGGGTGGATACAAGCGAGCTAAGCCACGACCATGGAAGGATTGCGGCAGTTACTACTGCTGGAGCAATTTTTTGATGGACTAGCTCCAATGACCCAAGAATGGGTAAGAGACAGGAAACCTCTCACCCTAACCGAGGCGGCACAATTGGCCGACCAGCATTTTGACGCAAGGAGACATCAGGTAACCCTCTCCAAGGGCTACCCACGACCCACGGGGTCACCCAGCACTCCCATTACCCCAAGTCCCACTACAACCCCTTTTCGCACGGCCCCAGGGAATGTACCACCGGCTTCCCGGTACAACGGCCGTGCCAATATCCAGTGCCACTCTTGCAAACAGTGGGGGCATATAGCCCGGGAATGCACCCAAAACCGGGGCAGACCCACCTGGAACCAAGCCCGACCAAACCCAGCCCCAAGGGCTGCAGCCCACTATTATCAGCGGGAACCAGCGGCCCAAGAACTGTGGAGTGTACAACCGGAGGAACCACTAGGAGTATTACATGAGGTGATGTCGGTCAGAGCTACTGACAACAGACAACATCATCGGCAGCTGGTAACGCTGGAGGGGAAAGAGTTACAGGGGCTTCGCGATTCCGGAGCCACCCTCACTTTGATTGCACCCCACCTAGTTTCCGGGACCGCTCACACTGGGGGATCAGTGGCCGTGAGGGTAGCAGGGGGAGCAGTGTACCGTTTGCCCACTGCTAAAGTACATTTGAATTGGGGTGTGGGGGAGGGAGTTGTAGAAGTAGGTCTCATGCAAAACCTACCTGCGGATGTGGTACTGGGGAATGACCTAGGACAGATGACCTCTGCTTTTGTTCCCCAAGCTCCCTACCAAGAGGCACAACCAGTCACCACCCGGCAACAAGCCCGCACCACGGCTCCACCTACACACTCTGAGGCTCAGGTAAGAGACCAAGACCCTCACCCGATACGTATGTCCTGGGATACCCCAGCTAAGTTTGAAGCCGAGGTAAAAGCAGATCCCACATTACAGGTGTATAGGGACAGGGTACGCAATGACCAAGCGGGGACAGAGGGGGAGCGGTATACGTGGGAAAAAGGGCTACTATATCGCATTGCAGAACGAGGAGTGGGGGGGTCCGCCACAGTGTCTACCAAACAGTTAGTGGTTCCCCAAAAGTACCGGCCCGAGCTACTTAAGATTGCGCACGATATACCCTTATCCGGACATCTAGGGGTGACTCGCACCCGATATAGATTGACACATGCATTTTTCTGGCCAGGGATTTCTAAAGATGTGAGACACTACTGCACGTCCTGTGATATATGTCAGCGAGTAGGCAAAAGAGGTGACCGCCACAAAGCGAAATTATGTCCCCTCCCGATCATTTCCGAACCGTTCAGTAGAGTGGCCGTAGACATAGTGGGGCCACTATCCAAACCCAGTCCCTCCGGTAAAAAGTATATCTTGACGGTAGTGGACTATGCCACCCGATACCCCGAGGCCGTAGCTATCTCAAATATCCATGCCGAGACAGTAGCCGAGGCATTGATGAAAATATTCTCCCGGGTAGGGTTTCCCCAAGAAATAATATCTGATAGGGGCACCCAATTCACCGCCGAGGTCACTCAGCAACTATGGAAAATATGTGGCATTAAGCCCATAATAAATTCCGCATACCATCCCCAGTCCAATGGTTTATGCGAAAGATTTAATGGTACGTTAAAGCAAATGCTCCGTACGTTTGGGGAGGCACACCGAGACTGGGAACGTTTTCTACCCCATTTACTTTTCGCCTATAGAGAGGTACCCCAAGAGTCCACCGGATTTTCCCCGTTTGAATTGTTGTTCGGGAGGAGGGTGCGGGGACCATTAGATCTCATTAGAGAGCATTGGGAGGGAGAGAGTAGCCCAGATGGAACCCCTATCGTATCCTACGTGCTGGAGTTCAGGGACCGTCTGGAGGCGCTGACTCAGGAGGTGCGCACCAACCTTCAGGCGGCCCAGCAACGCCAGCGCCGTTGGTACGATAAGGGAGCCAGGGACCGCAGCTTTCAGGTGGGACAGAAGGTTTTGATTTTAAAACCTGTCCGCACAGACAAGCTGCAGGCCATCTGGCAAGGCCCATACCAGGTGGTGGAACAGAAGTGTGACACCACCTACGTGATTGGCCCCTGCTCAGGGGTAGGGAAGAGACGCATGCTCCATGTGAACATGCTCAAACCCTACCATGAGAGGATAGAGGACGTGGCGGCGATATGCGCCTCAGCCTCGGAGGATCAGGAGAATTTACCCCTACCCGACCTATTGGAACCGGAGGAGCAGACCGAGCCCTCCAAGGGGGTTCAGCTGGGGGAGCGGCTAAGCCCACAGGAGCGTGCCCAGGTACAAGAGTTGATCGTAGCGAAAGGAGCTACCTTCTCCAATTTACCAGGGTACACTCAGCTGGCCACCCACCGAGTTGAAACCCCAGGACAGCTACCCATGCGGCAGACTCCGTACCGCGTTCCTGAAGCCGTCAGGGCTCACATGGAAAAGGAAATAGCGGAAATGTTACAGCTAGGGGTGATCGAGCATTCAGATAGCCCCTGGGCATCGCCGGTAGTGTTGGTACCCAAAAAGGACGGCACGACACGTTTCTGTGTCGACTACCGGAGGCTAAATGACAAAACGGTGTCTGATGCCTACCCGATGCCCCGGATAGACGAGCTGCTGGATAAGATGGCACGGGGTCAGTATCTCACTACCATAGATCTATGCAAAGGATACTGGCAGATTCCACTAGCCGAGGATGCCATCCCTAAGTCGGCGTTTGTCACCCCGTTTGGCTTGTACCAATTTAGGGTCATGCCATTCGGGATGAAAAACGCTCCGGCAACCTTCCAGCGGATGGTAGATCGGCTACTGGATGGATTCCAGGAATACGCCTGTGCCTATTTAGACGATATAGCTATATTCAGTCAGACCTGGGCCGAACATCTACAACACATAGGGGCCATACTCGATCGCATTGGAGAGGCAGGATTGACGCTGAAACCCAGTAAATGCCATATAGGGATGGCAGAGGTGCAGTACTTGGGCCACAGGGTGGGAAGCGGGCGACAGAAACCCGAACCTGCTAAAGTAGAAGCGGTAGCTAAATGGCCAACCCCTAGAACGAAAACCCAGGTGTTAGCATTTCTAGGTACCGCCGGGTACTATAGGAAGTTTGTACCCAATTATAGCGCCCTGGCCAAACCCCTGACTGACTTGACCCGTAAAAATCTTCCTCGACAGGTTATCTGGGCCCCAGAGTGTGACCAGGCCTTCCAACAACTAAAAACGGCACTAATCAATGCTCCAGTACTGAATGCTCCTGATCCAACTAAACGATTTCTTGTCCACACAGACGCTTCAATGTTTGGATTGGGGGCAGTGCTGAGCCAAGTTGGACCTGATGGCGGCGAACACCCCGTAGCATACTTGAGCCGAAAGCTATTACCACGCGAAGTAAGCTACGCCGCCATTGAGAAGGAGTGCCTGGCCGTGGTGTGGGCCCTTAAGAAATTACAGCCCTATTTGTACGGACAACCTTTCTCCCTACTCACAGATCACAACCCGTTGGTGTGGCTTAACCGTGTAGCAGGAGACAACGGCCGGCTGCTGCGCTGGAGTTTGGCGCTGCAGCCCTTTGACTTTACGATACACTATCGCCCAGGGAAGCAAAACGGTAACGCCGACGGGTTATCTAGACAAACTGAACTTGAAAAGTGATCTGTGAGTATTTTCCCGGACCTCCCCAAGCCGATCCGTTGGGATCAGACTGTGTATGCCGGCTTGATTTTGGGGGAGCATTGTGGCAAACCTAGCCACTGTGGAACTATAATCTGGGAAGGTTGTCTGGAGGCTGTATTATGTGCCATGTATATTTGCTGTGTATGTGTTATGTTATGGCGATTCGCATGCTGGCAGCCGTAAGCTACCAGCATACAAAGACTTCGTTCGACGAACAGCGGTGACTTAAGCCGTTCGCCGAACGAATAAGGGCTCCCCTGATAGACCACACACTTAGGGTCGTGTGGCAATTGTTAACCGATTGCAACAATGTTGCAATCGGTAATTATAGACTATTCTGGGTGGCCGTCGTTCGACTACCGACCATGCGGCGGTCGGCCATCTTGGATTCGTCTATTTGGCAGCGGTGCTTGGTCGTCGAGTGCCTGGAACCAAAAACGGCTACTCGATGATGCGAGCACCGCTGCACTTCCAAGCCATTCGGGAGCCCGGTTTTTCGGTAGAATCGTTCCCCTGGATATGTTCGACAGATTGAGGGGAACTTCTATGTAAAGTTATATTTGTGCGGCGTTCGGTCAATTCCGCCGGGATCTGAGCGGTATTCTCACGAAAGGTGCGCTCAGACCCCAGCTACCTGCCGAACGTTCGGTCATTTAAATCTACCGAATAAAATGTGAAAACCGTATTTTAATATAGATTGTCAGTTCTGCTGCACGAGGGGATAATCCACTTAATCGTCCATTTTAGTGGGAGTATCCTTCTCGTGCAGCACAGCCTGTTGGGAAAGTTACAATGTATGATGGGAGAAATCCCCTGGATTTACTGTCTGGAAACCCCTTGCATGGGGAACTGTATAAATATGCCAGCTGTGAATAAAACGAGTTAGTTGACTCCCAGACTGTGTTTCGTCCGGTTATTGGGAGGATTTGGGGATTTGTCTTACCCTTCAGCGCTGACTGTGGATGTACTCGTGGAACCAGCGGAGATTGTGGTCTTTAATACCTGCCCTCCGCTACAGTGTTAAATTATAAGGAACCATATTTTATCAGCATATAGATTATTATAATTTAAAGACAGAATTTTTCAGGATCTTAAAATACAATCTTAGCTTTTTACTTCTTAGTACAATTTACAAATACATGGGGATTGTTTGTTTATTGTAAATACCATTCATTAGACTTAGCTGGACCGAGTTTGTTATTTACTCAGGTGATCTATACACAAAGTTCTACGACAATGTCATGTCAGCTAGTCACAGAAGTTTTACCAGCTAGGTGCTGTTTCAGAGTAATTAATTATGATTAATTCATCCAGAAATTAAATTCTTGCAGGTTTAGTTAAAACAGTTCTTATCTGTTAAATATTTCCTAGATTGATATATGATTAATATTCCTCTGGGTAACTGTTGATATTTTTTTTTATTTCATGATTTTGATTAATATTCCAGTCTGCAGTTTGAGATATCAATCTTTACCATGAGCTATCATGAAACCCAATCTGGCAGATTTTATTTCAGCTTTTACCCAGAAAAAAATTAGCTTTTAGTTATGTAATTTTATAGTTAGTATAATTGGCTTATATGTAACGATAGATGTTCTGAATGTTATTTTAAGATTGTTTCAAGATGTCTTGTCAGTCTCTTGCCTTATCTCCTTTCTCCTTCTGTGTGTCTCTCTTTTTCCCCCTCTTTGTCTGTGTATCTCTCGGGGTTATATGTCATTCCTTATCTGTTAACCTTCTGATCTGGTCCAATGAAATTTTGGGGCAAATCATTATGTTAATGGCTGTTGAAGTAATTTTTATATATATTTCTATATGTCTATATTTCTACATGTCTGAACAGCAGGTGGAGCTGTTGATCTACGTCAGGAGTGTTACCAGCTATTATCATAGGTTTAATCCTTGTTCAGGACAATTTAGGAATGTTTAATGTCAAGATGCTTTGGTCAGCGTTTCTTCTTTTCTCTGAATGTGGACTTTGGTCTCAAAGCAATAAACCAATGTGTCCCTGTTTACCTAAGTGTTATGGCAATTTCAGGATATTTAAGTTAACTTAATTTATCTCATTGTTAATTACATTTTTATATGAATATAGTTTCTCTATTGTAAATTGCTAACTTAGGATATATTACACTAGATTTCTATTTTTATATATAATTAAACTTAATTTATATACCTCATAGTGATTTATGTGTGTTTGCTGAACACGTACTTTTAATTAACACATACTTGTCTTATCTGTGTTCTTATCTTTTTTTGACACAGATGTATTTACTCACTGTCTGGCTCTTTTAGCTGACACGGTCATACTTTGAGAAAAACATTTTGTTTCTTAATTTTAGCACCTCATGGCATATTAGCTAAATTGCATTTTTTGCTATTATGCATGTATTATTTTTATCACACAATATCTCTGACAACATGAAACTGTAGACAGGTGCCTATTCTGCCTAATTGACAACCCGCCCCTAGCAAGGTACCCCAAAATACATGATCCAAGAAGAAAAGTCCACAGCCAGTTGACAGCAAACTACGTTTCCCATAATTATCTCCAATTCACAAAAAAGGTAACTGGTGCAGAACAGGTCTCATTCGGAAGAATATGTGCAAACATTTCCACTTTAGATCATGGTCCATTATATCCTAATGTCTATGACAAAGTCTATTTGATGTTGTTACCAAAATCCGAATTAAATTTGGTTCCAGACACTTGTTAGAGAACATACAAATATAATTATATTTCCTTTAAGATCTCTAGTCATGGGTTGCTTGGCTATGGGTTGTTTTGTTTTTGTTTTTTGTTTTACAAATGGTGAATTGTGCTGGTCATTCATGCAAAAGAAGGCAACAGAATGCTGCTGTAAGCAGAACACTTGACATAAAAATATACTGTTATTAAGTAGTATATATGCTGCATTTTACATGACAGGTGCATTATAAATAATTTGCAATCAGAAACATGATGAAATTTCTCCCAAAAGCCACGGTTCTTGAAATGGTTGACAAAATTCCTCAGAGCATACTCACCCCAGCCTTTACTTTTTAGAATTAGACTTTCTAATGCAAACTAATGCCTAAATAGCCTGCAGGACAATGCTAAAATGTCAACTGCTCATACACTATGATGGTGTTGGGGGAAAAAAATTCAACCTAGATTTGGACTAATTTATATGGACTAATATTCTAATATTTGGCATTCTAGATAAAGACAAAGGTTGGCCACAATCTGAGTGTGAGAAACCTTGCTACACTCTCCTTCAATATCAACCAAAAAAATCCTTCAGCAATGGATTTTTCCACTCCCTCTTTCAGCAGTTTTCTTTCATCAAACTGCACAACCTAGATAAGCAAGAAACCTAATTACATAAAGATACAATTGTCAAATCAAATGTTTGCAAAGTGGACCCTAAATCTCTCCCTAACCCTGTAGAATCTTACTTAAATGATGTAATAAATTTCAACACAAAGAATGGTATTTATTAGAAGTTCTTAAAGTAAAGGGGTCCATAACCAGGAACGGGGCCTGCTCGACTCCCCGGGTATGATTTGTGAATTCCGATGCCTTATTACTAGATTAATGATAGACCTCTATATGCTTATTCTCAAAGAAAAGAGAACATACGTTTACTGTTAAGGTATGTACCAGTTGATTACTCTACAGGTGTGCAGAAATATATATATTTTGTCATAGCAATTGTGTGTTATTGCAGCTTTATGAATGGTGCCTTTATTACTCAATCTATTTGTTGCCAAATTTATGCTTGACTGTGTATTTTTCTCTTTCTTTGTCTTAAAAATGAAAGGGAAAAAACCCATTAAGACCCCTTCTTAGGTTTACAGATTATAATCACAGCGCACTACCATGGTGCTGATCCACCCATCAAGCTAAATAAAACAAAACACGATATGACTTTACATAATAAGATGTTTGTAATTGATGTGTAAATAATACCCACATGAAATAATAGCACACATGCACACCATTTGTAACTACCTACCAAATAGTAATAATTCCATACATTACACCTGATAAGTACTATCAATTATAGGAGAGAAAAAGTCTAATGGAAAAAAAGCTATTCCAAGCAACACTATTTGAGTGAACAGATTTTTATCAGTATAATTCTAATTTACATTTACGAGAATGTATTGATCAAATTATAGTATAGGAATATATGCAATGCATTATTGTATATTTTAGGTTGCTAGCAAACCAGCAGCACACTGAAACATGGTTTTGGAAATGAATTGTGGTTTGTTTTCCCACGTTATAAAGACTCATATTTTTACAATCTGGCTGCTCTTCTCTCTGCAAAGCTTGTATGTGGGAGAAACATGCTTTTTAGGGAAGTAATGCTGGCAGCGGAAAGAGCCGATTCTAGGGAAGCAAATGCAAACCAATTATTTACCATTCTGAAAATCTCAGCCTTATGTCAACAACACTGTATCATCTGGATAGTTACAATGGATGAGTAGAGCGGAGGAAGGGAGAACGTAAAGCAAACACAGGTCAGGACAATTGAGATCAGTGGGACCTTTGAAAGCTGAACATATCACTAATTCTTAATATTGCTGTTGGAAGGGCAAAATATGCACATTTGAGAAACTTGCCAATTTGCTTGAAGATCTGTTGACTGCAAAATATCAAACAGTTTACTCCCTGGAACAAGCTTTTTAATCATCATGTCAATGAAATTGTTTATAGTCCTGTATATCCACTACTATATATATAAAAAAAAAAAAAAGTCCTGTATATCCACTACTATATAAAAAAAAATATATATTTATAATTATCAAGTACAACATATAATGCAATGTTTCTAGTAATGAAAAAGCTCTTAAATTATTGCAAATACATAGCAATTCATTACATTCCTGGTTTGTCTCCTATCTGTTAATAAGCACACTTATTTAACTCCTTCAGGAATATTAAGTGAGAAATCAAAGTGAATTTCAAATTTAAGGCCAAAGTAGTCAAACTGAAAACATAATCAAAGACTCAGAGAATGTTTCCACTTCAGCTATATTTACCTTGAATTTTAAATTCACTTTGAAATCTCACTTTAGTGAATAAACCTGCATATAGTCAGTGATACACACTATATACTGAATAGATTCATAAAATAAAAGTTCAGCTACTAATCATAAATACCATACTACATTTACAATGTATGCCTTCATACGTTAAAGTGTAATTGTCACCATGCAGTTTTTAATAAAATGTATTAATTATTTTTTCAAGTTCACCTTTTTTTATTTTTATCCACGAAAAAGTGGGTACTACTTTATCTTTAGAAATGGGAAGAGCTTAACCCCTTAAGGACCAAACTTCTGGAATAAAAGGGAATCATGACATGTCACACATGTCATGTGTCCTTAAGGGGTTAAAGGATAACTATCAAATTTTCACTTCTTGTTTTTTTTAAAGATTATTACATGTAATAAAACAATGCTTTTTGTTAAATCAGCTATGTTGATTTTTGTTGTTGATTTTTTTGTTCTTGTGTCAGATTCTACTGTTATCTGACCAGTTCTATGTTTATCACTGTAATATTTGTAGTTTCTGTTAGCACAGCATCTCTCCTTAGCATTATGTAGTGATACATTTCCACTGGAGCTTTTGTATATTTGAAAATGCATTACATATGAAACATCTTGTTAGGATAGATTCTGGTACACTAAGCTATAGTGATCTTTCCCCTCTGCCAGTCAGCACTCCATGTCATATCAACATCCACTCAACAGAGTGGTTCCATAGTTCAAAATGCTATTAGTGCTAAAATTTCCTGTAATCAAACACAACAACCTTGAACTTTGCCTCACATTGTCATTCTTACTTGAACACATATAAACACACTCACAGTCTTAATCTGCTTGAAGTAAATGCCAACAAGGACAGCATCACATACCAGCATTAAACTGATACAGTAATACAGTAGTAATATAGCAAACACATAGAAACGCCACAGAGATACTTGGATCAGATAAACCAGGCAGCTGCGTGGAAATAAAGTCATCCCACAACCTATTATATCAACAGGAATCTAACAGAGCTGGACATTCAGCAAGTGATGAAGGTGCTGGAGTTTAAAGGGACACCAAAGGCACCCCGAGCACTACATCTCATTGAAGTCGTCTGGGTGCACCGTCCCTGTCCCCTACACCCTATATTGTAAAACACTGCTGTGTTAGAGAAACTGGTGCTAAGACTGCCTCTAGTGGCTGTCTACCAGACATCCACTAGAGGCTCTTTCTGCATTTACACAGAGTTTAACTCCGTGAGGAGGACATCCAGCATCTTCAAATCCACCAAAGGAAAGCATTTAGTCATTTCTTTCATGTGGGGAAGGCCTAATGCACAGGCCCAGACTGGCCATGGGGCAAACTGGGCAAAGGCCCGGTGAGCTGCGATGGTCATGTGCCAAGGCCGGTAGGGGAAATCTTCCTTGCCAGCCCCTGCAGGGCCAGCACTATCCGAGCGCCGGCCCTGCTGTGTGCCCTCATGGGCCGGTGGGTAGATCAAAGATCTCCCTCACTGTCCCACAGGCACTTTATTGGGCAGCCGATAGAGAGGAGAGAGAGGAGAGAGAGGACCCATGAGCTCTATCTAGCAGCTCCACCAGGTCCTTCCTCTCGCGAGGTCGGAGCGTTGCTGCGGTTACCGTGGCAACGCTCTGGATCTGGCAAGAGTAAACTCACCACCGGACCACCAGGGCTTCTCCACCGGACCACCAGGGCTGCAATCTCTCCCTCCCTGGGCAAAGGTAAGAAGGGAAGCGGGAATATAACTTAAAAAGGATGTATTTAAAATGAACATGGCTACTTATGTTTATTTTAACCCCTTAAGGACACATGACACGTGTGACATGTCATGATTCCCTTTTATTCCATAAGTTTGATCCTTAAGGGGTTAAATACATGGTTTATTAATTTTAAAAAAATACACAGTGCTCACCACACACACAGTACCCATCACACACATTATGCCTTATACATTCTAAACCACTTACACACACTACATTCCTTGTAAACACTCTGGTTCCTCTACACACACACACACACTACATCCCCTATACACCCTATTGATCCTCTACACATACAAAAGATCCCCTATAGACACACCGTGCACCCCTCACAGACAGTGCACGCCACACACATCGTGCACCCCTCACACACAACATGCCTTATACACGCACTACGCCACTTACAAACACTACATCCCCTGTAAACACTCTGGATCCCCTACACACACACACACACACAAGAGATCCCCTATAGACACACGCTACACCACCTACACAAACTACATTTTTAACATACACACTATGGATCCCCTATGCACACCCTAGATGCTCTACACTCAAACACGCACACTACATTGCCTAAACACACATTCTCTACAATTCATACACACACTACTTCACCTACACACACACATATACTACAGTCCCTATGCACACACTCACTACGCCCCCTATACACACACACACAATCTCACTCTCTTCAGTCCCTAGCCCCACATATTACACCACAAACACATCACAACTGAAACCAACCAATTTACGCAAAACACCACACCACAATCAGCTCACTGTACACACACGCAATCCCACAAGCAGCCTCCAAACACATGCACAATACACTTTCCTTAAAATTTTGTCCTCTGGTATCCTACTTATGGAGACACCAGAGACAGAACCTGCAGCACCATCCAATCAGCCCCAGTGTCTTAACATCTACAGACAAATTCCCAGGGCAGTGTAATGGAGGAAGTCTGCCAAAGAACAGTTTATTTACACAGCTCATTACAATTTGTTTAATCCAAATGCTTTAAAACAAAGATGAACTACTTACCACCCCCTATGCCCTTGTAGGATGGCATGGGGAGGAGATAAGTAATTTCTGGGAGCATTCATCCTAAATGCTGAAACCTAAAAGCCAAAATAATTTTATAACCTGGCTCTGCAGGCTGCCCTGCTGGGTAGGGGGTGGTGAATCATGGAGTAACTGTGCTAGGTGAGTGGAGATCATAAAGTAACTGGGTGAGGTGAGGGGGGAAATCATTGAGTACTGTGCTGGGTGAGGAAAGGGGGAATAGAGTAACTGTGCCACGTGGGTGAGCATCATAGAGTAACGGTGTGTCTGTATGTATGCCTGTATGTGTGTCTGTGTATCTAACTTTGTGTCTGTATGTGTGTCTGTATGGGTCTATGGTTCTGTAAGCGTATCTTTATATGTGTTTATGTGTGTCTTTATCTGCGTGTCTGTATATCTGTGTGTGTCTGTCTATCTGCATGTGTGTTATTCTGTGTGACTTTGTATCTGCATGTGTGTCAGTTTGTGTATCTGTATGTGTTAGTGTGTATTTGATTTTTTTCCCATAGGGTAGTCTTATATTCATGCCTTTTTTTTTTTTTTTTTTTTTTTTTAACAAGATCCAAAACTTGGAGGGACGTCTAATAATCAAAGTCGTCCTATTATCAAGCAAATATGGTAATTTATGGGGGGAAAAAAACCACACAACAACATTAATAAACACCTGGAAGCCCCCTACTTCATAGTTACATAGTTGAAAAAAGACTTCCATCAAGTTCAGCATTCCTCACATATGTTTTTGCTGTTGATCCAAAAGAAGGCAAATAACCCAATCTGAAGCACTTCCAATTTTGCAACAAACTAGGAAAAAATTCCTTCTTGACCCCAAAATGGCAGTCAGATATCTCCTTGGATCAAGCAGCTACTACCCCACTAACTAGAAATTATATCCCTGCATGTTATGGTTTTGGAAGTATTTATCCAATTGCCGTTTAAACATCTGTATGGACTCTGATAAAAACACCTCTTCAGGCAGATAATTCCATATCCTTATAGTTCTTACTGAAAAAAACCTTTCCTTTGCCTTAGCTTAAATCTCCTTTCTTTCAGCCTAAATGCGTGACCTCGTGTCCTATGTATAGCCCTGTTTATGAATAGATTTCCAGATAATGGTTTGTACTTATAGGCGTGCGCACGGGTTGTGCCGGGTGTGCCTGGGCACACCCTAATCCCCGCGGCACGCCTATGTATTGAGACCGGCAGGGGAGATCTCAGGATCCCCCCTGTCGGCTCATGCAGAGCCGGCACTATCCAAACGCCGGCTCTGCTCTCAGCCTCCCTCCCCAGCGACCCACAGGCAGTGAGCTCTTGCCAGCAGCTCCGCCGGCTTCCTCTCGCGAGATCTGAGCGTTGCTGCGGCAACGCTCAGATTTCGCGAGAGTGAACTCTAGCCCCGCAGGCTAGAGTTCACTCACCACTGGACCACCAGGGAAGGATGGCAGAACAAAGATCCCCCTCCCAGGCATAAGGTAACAAGGGAGGGGGGATATTAATTGATCTGCCCCCACCTCCACTGGACCACCAGGGAATGTAGCAAGGAACAAGAATCCTCCCTCCCCACATAAAGTAAGAAGGGAGGGGGGATATTGAGTAATGTACCCCCACCTCCACCCCCCACAATCACCCACACACATACAGCACCCACACACATACAGCAACTACAGACATACAGCACCCACAGACATACAGAGCATCCACACACACATACAGCACCCACACACAGCACACACACATACAGCACCCACACACATACACAGCACCCACACACACCCAGCACCCACACACATACACAGCACCTACACACATGCAGCACCCACAGACATACACAGCACCCACACACATACACAGCACCTACACACATACACAGCACCCACACACATACAGCACCCACACACATACACAGCACCTACACACATACAGCACCCACACACATGCACAGCACCCACACACATGCACAGCACCCACACACATGCACAGCACCCACACACATGCACAGCACCCACACACATACACAGCACCCACACACATACACAGCACCCACACACATACACAGCACCCACAGACATACACAGCACCTACACACATGCAGCACCCACAGACATATACAGCACCCACAGACATATACAGCACCCACAGACATATACAGCACCCACAGACATACACAGCCCATACACACATACACAGCACATACACACATACACAGCACCTACACACATACACAGCACCTACACACATACACAGCACCTACACACATACACAGCACCTGCACACATACAGCACCCACACACATACAGCACCCACATACATACAGCACCCACACACATACAGCACCCACACACATACAGCACCCACACACATACAGCACCCACACACATACAGCACCCACACACATGCACAGCACCCACACACATACACAGCACCCACACACATACACAGCACCCACACACACCCAGCACCCACAGACATACACAGCACCTACACACATACACAGCACATACACACATACACAGCACATACACACATACACAGCACCTACACACATACACAGCACCCACACACATACAGCACCCACACACATACAGCACCCACACACATACAGCACCCACACACATACAGCACCCACACACGCACAGCACCCACACACATACAGCACCCACACACGCACAGCACCCACACACATGCACAGCACCCACACACATACACAGCACCCACAGACATACACAGCACCTACACACATACACAGCACCCACACACATACACAGCACCCACACACATACACAGCACCCACACACATACACAGCACCCACACACATACACAGCACCCACACACATACACAGCACCCACACACATACAGCACCCACAGACATACAGCACCTACAGACATACAGCACCTACAGACATACACAGCACCTACACACATACAGCACCCACACATACAGCACCCTCACAAAAACACACAGCACCCTTACACACATTACACAAACAGCACCCTGACACACAGCACACAAACAGTACCCTAACAAACACACACAGCACACTACCAGTACCCTCACACGCAGTACATTAACAGCACCCTCACAAGTGCACACACACAAACACCCTCACCCACATAGTACACTACCAGCACCCTCAAACACACATCACACTAACAGCACACACACACACACACACACACAGCAGTGTATGTGTGTGTGTGTGTATATATGTGTATATGTATATATACACATATATATATATATATATATACATACATACATACATACATATATATATACGCGGCGTGTGCTTGTGCTTTAGGGTGCACACCCTAATGCAATAGGCTGCGCACGCCTATGTTTGTACTGACCCCAAATATATTTGTATAATGTTATCACCTCCCCTCTGAGGCGACGTTTTTCCAAACTAAAGAGATTAAACATGTTTAACCTTTGTTCATAACTAAAGTGCTCCATTCCTTTTATCAATTTTGTAGCTCGTCTCTGCACTTTTTCTAGTGCCATTATATCCTTCTTTAGAACAGGTGCCCAAAATTGCACAGCATATTTAAGGTGTGGTCTTACCAGCGATTTATATAGAGGCACAATTATATTTTCATCTCGAGAATTTATGCCCCTATTTATACATGACAAAACCTTACTGGCCTTAGCAACTGCAGATTGACATTACATATTGCTGCCTAATTTGTGGTCTGTAACAAGTCCCAAATCCTTCTCGTGTGTGGTTATTCCTAATTCAATACCATTTAGGGTGTAAGTTGCTTGTGCATTCTTGACACTGAAGTGCATAACTTTGCATTTCTCTACGTTAAATTTCATCTGCCATTTTAGTGCTCAGTCCCCAATCTATCAAAATCCCTCTGCAGGAAAGCAAAATCCTGCTTTTATTTTATTACTTTACAAAGTTTTGTGTCATCTGCAAACACTAAAACATGGCTTTCAATGCCAATTGCAAGATCATTTATAAATATGTTAAATAGAAGCGGTCCCAAAACAGAACCCTGAGGGATACCACTTACCACTTTTGTCAAGCTCGAAAAATTTACCATTAATGACAACTCGTTGTACTCTATCCATAAGCCAATGTTCTACCCAAGAACAAGAAGAAATACTGAATCAAAACATCACAACTTACATACTTATGAACCAGTATATAAATTATATATTAGCTTGGGCAGGGCTCAAACTTCTGGTGAGTACAAACTCACCCCTGTTATGTATGTAATGGCTTGCAGTGGCAAGCAAATTTTAAGCCCTCGCTAGTATTATAGGTTTCAATTTTAAGCCCTGAGCAAGGGTACCTATAAAATCAACAAAAAGGCTAATGTCAACAACAACATTAACTTGCAAATAAACTGGAGGCCAATTGTCTATCTCATGTCCACTACCAGACATCTATGATCTCTAGATTTGTAAAACAATCTTACAGGTTTATTCACTATAGTGAGAATTGTCAGGAATTCTAAGTGAATTTCAAACATAAGGTCAAAATTCTCCAAGTCAACTATGATTGCAGTTCAGCTGCATTTACCTTAAATATAAAACTCACTATGTATTCATTCTAGATTCCTAACAATTCTCACTTTCGTGAACAACACTGTCAATCATATGCTGTTTAACAAATAACACACAGAGCCCCCCTACACAGTCTAAATATAATATATAAATCAGTAGCTTTTCAAAATTTATTTTTTTAATAAAAAGATTTAGGAGTAAAAGTATAAAGTAGTCCATATCCGAGTCTCTCTAGGCTGACTAACAGGTGCAACGAGCAGAGGTTCTACAGGACGCCAAGATGATGGCACTCAGTTCCAGGATAGATGAACATACAGCTGTGTGGATTTATATATTACATAAAAAAAAATTTTTTAGACTTTAAAATTACATGATTGTGTGTGTGTATATATATACACACACATATATATATACACACATATATATACATACAAACACACACACACACACACAAAGTAAATATTTTATTGTAGTTACATATACATTAAGTGGTCCCAATCAACGTTTCAACCCCTATAGGGTCTTTTTCAAGATCTATATATGTATATATATTTAAAATGGTAATATTTGGAGTGCTTATTTAGTAGGTGAAAAAAGTCTAATTAGAGCTAATAACTTAAATTACTGCTTCAAACACTCTAGGTGTGGTACCCTTCAAACACACCATACACAATGCAGTGAACAAATAAAAAGAGGAATAAGAGTGGAGCAGTTTGTTGAAAAGTGACAATTAAGGCAATCTCCCCCTAAATCTCTACAGGTGTAAAAGTAAAACAAAAAGCAATACTTAATCTCCAGGGAAGAGTCTTCCATACATAAATCTCTCAAAGCATGTAGGAAAAAAAACCATAAAAAAGCAAATAACCGTGCAGATTGTATTAAATGTATTCCCAGATATTATACCTCAAACATAGAGGGCTAAGGAAATACCATAAGACAAAATATATATATATATATATATATATATATATATATATATATATATATATATATATATATATATATATATATACATATATATATATATATACATATACATATATATATATACACACACACACATTTTTTTCTTCTTCAATAGAAGTACATTTAAAATCACCAGGCCTCTGCAAAATCTATCTTGCTTTCCAGCTCCCTGGTATACAACCCCTTCATGCAGGCTGAGGATAATGGGATTTTCAGATCTACAGCTGAACAGCGACAGGTAGAGGGACAACTGACCCAAATTGCTTGTTTTCCATTTATTTAATGAAACAAAATTGCATGGATTTATTGCTAAAATGTGTCCCAGAAGCATGAATTTATATTTAGGTGTCTCCAATTTAATTTGTAGTCTGGTAACATTAACCTAAGTGCCAAGACAGCTATGCCAATAAACATGCCTCTAATATGTTTTTTTATGTGATTAGGGTGTAGAGCTTTAACCAGTCCCAAGATGTTTTAAACTATAATTCGTATAGCAAAGAGAATTTGGGGTGGGGGTGGGGGGGGGGGGGGGGAGAGGGAGTTGTTGTCATCCAAAAATACCTGGGTGCTCAGATAAACATATGTAGCTGAATTAGCCACTGCAGATCATACAGAAATTACGTTTCAGCACCTTGGTCAGCTCCAATTTGATTTTCAATCTACTGTATTGTGAAACAATTTTCCCATTCTGAAAAGATCTGCTATACTCTAATGCAGGGTTCTCCAACCTCTGGCCCGCCAGATGTTGCTGAACTACATCCCCCATGATTCTCTGAATGAAGTAGATAGCCAGAGAATCTTAGAAGTTGTAGTTCAGCAACATCTGGAGGGTCAAAGTTTGGAGAACCCTGCTCTAATGAATGAGATAAAGCACCACAAGGAATTGCCTATATGGGAAATTGAACAGATTATGAGTTTATAATGATTTTTTCTATTGGAAAAAATAGGTGGCACATTAAACTCCTTCATTGCCACAGTCTGTATGACTAGGTTTAATAAGCCCTTCTTTTGAGACTGCTAGTGCGTTCTCAGCAATGTGGAATAATAAACTTAATGTTAGTGACACATGCACTGCTTTGTCACTGTGATAATGCAGTGCACCCCACTTTACAACTGATTAATTTCCTGCTATTACATAAGCCCTTTGGATTTGGGGGAGGGTTGCAGCACCTGCTGCTTATTATGGAAAGTGCCTTTTATTTCAAGTACAATTTGATTACTAGCTAGCATTAATACATGCCTGTAAAAAGGAGTACTGACATTCCCCCACTCCCTATAAAAAAAATTACAACAAAAACTGATAATGATGCCAAGTTTACCCTCAACATACATATATATATATATATATATATATATATATATATATATATATATATTTTTTTTTTTTTTTTAATATATTAAAAACATTTCTAAAATATTATAAGACGTAAAATAAAATTGCTAAACACGCTATAACAAATACTATCAAATATCTGGCCTTACTATAGCCCAATTTATTACATCCCAAACATACTCTGAGTTTCCACACATACTTGGCAAAGGTGAAAGATCAAGATATGGAGTCAGTATCCCTGTAAGAAAGACAATCTGTGATTGAATAACTACTGGAGACTTGGGCTCCCATGATGCTCAGCCAGCTTTCTAGCAGTGTTCTAATGATGGATCTGTGGTTACCTTTCAGGTTACTTGGAATCATAAAAATCTGTGTGTTTGTACCTGATAAACAGTTTGCTCATTCTAAGGACCAAGTAAAAAACAAAACAATAAACTCATGACCCACATCTCACTTTTGACACCCTGTCAATCATTGTTATATGCTCTTATGATCTGCCTTTTGCACCTGCCAGTCCACAGAAGGAAAGTAGCCGCCGCAGGAAAAATAAAAAATCTGTTTTCCCTCATCGGTCCCCTGGCTACAACTAGACCAAAAATATTGTGATGTAAGTTGTTAAATCTTTAAAATACATTTTAAATGAAATTTCTTCGCACTAATAACACAAGTAATAAATTATTTTCAAGGTTTTATTCAACTATGTAATTTTCAGAGAAGAAAAGGCTCCCAATCACACAGCAAAGTTAGATTTTTTTGTTTCTACAAAACAAAATGGATATTTTTGCCTAAATTTCAGATGTTGAATGTTAAAGATCCACAAGTTAGTATTTAATTAATAACCTCTATCCAATCCATTACTAATATCTGTTTTTTTCTTTTCATGTTTACTTAAAAAAAAAAAAATCTTTATCAAGGTATCCTCTAATCAAATTGAGAATATATATATATATATATATATACATATACCGTATATATGTACACACACACACACGTTTGGTTCCAGCTCTGATTTTGCAGAGTGCAGTGCAATTGCAAATTACAGTCGACAACATATGGTTGGTTCACTGGCCAATCTAGAAAACAAAACAACTGCTAATTTCCATTGCTAGGAAACAAAACACCTGAAGCAACAAAAATGCCGAGGGTTTATTCACTAAACTGGGAATTGTTGGAAACTGGCAAGGGAAATTCAAAAATAGCTGAGCTGGAAAGTTTTTGTAGCTCAGCTATTTTGGCCCCTTGTCAGTTCTCCACAATTCCCAGCATACAGTGAACACTTCAGAGTGGCAAAAATAACCACAATTGAACAATAATAGCATGACATATGTGACATGCTATCACATAAAATAAGGAAATTGGATGGCCTATTTAATGCACCCTGAATTGTAGTGAATTCACAAACAATTACAACACATTATTCCAACAACATAAGGTTTACTTGCTAAACTCAAATTTTTAGTGAATTCAAATTTGAACAGAAAAATTAGCCCCAAATACCACTTTTAGAACAATTCTCCAACTTCGTTGCAGTCACAGTTAGAGTATTGTAGCCCGAGTTTTGCCAATGAGCTTTCAATTTGATACGATTCAGAGTTTAGTGAGCAACCTTGTGTATGTTCAATCCAGGTGTCAATCTGCAATAATTTAATGGTTAGTTTCTATTACCCTAAAATAGCATTATCTTAACCCAAGTATTTGAACAGCCACTATTAACATGACAGATATATAGAAACATAGAAACATAGAATGTGACGGCAGATAAGAACCATTCAGCCCATCTAGTCTGCCCAGTTTTCTAAATACTTTCATTAGTCCCTGGCCTTATCTTATAGTTAGGATAGCCTTATGCATATCCAACGCATGCTTAAACTGTGTTACTGTGTTAACCTCTACCACTTCAGCTGGAAGGCTATTCCATGCATCCACTACCTTCTCAGTAAAGTAATACTTCCTGATATTATTTTTAAACCTTTGCCCCTCTAATTTAAGACTATGTCCTCTTGTTGTGGTAGTTTTTCTTCTTTTAAATATAGTCTCCTCCTTTAGGAAAAAACGGTTTTGAATTTGGTTCTGGTACTCATGAGACCAACTAAATTAGGATAGGCTAATCTGCTCCTCTCCATTTTTAGAAGCATGGCTAATATAGTTGAAAGTTGTGCCTCAACTGTTGGGTTGCATTTTGCCAAGTTTGCCATAAATGAGACATGAAGGGGAAACCATTTGTTGTTTAGCAAAGCACCACTTTTACAATGAAACACATACACACACACGTAAATGAATGAAGAGATGGTCAGCTGACAAGAGTGTGGTGATATATAGTGTAGTGTCTTCCAATGTTGGTTGATATATTAACCAACATTAGTGGAGTGGTGTGTAGGACCTACACACATTATGCCACATCTGTTCGTCATGGCTGAAACACCAACCTTACCAATATAAAGCCTTAGGTATGCCTTGTCTTCTAAAGCAGGGGTAGCAACCTTCGGCACTCTAGATGTTGTGTAATACATACATATCCCCTGTTGCTTTGCCCGCATTACGGCTGTAAGAGCATTATGGACAATGTAGTCCACAATAGCAGGAGTCCCAAAGGTTGCCTACTCCTACTCTCCTATTCTAGAGCATACTAAGTGTTTTCTTATATAGTAACACCTTTTTTTTTATACAGACAGGTATTGCATAAAGTAGAGTCAAGATAAATGGACAAACTTAAAAATAATAATAGAATCAAATAATCGTGTTGTAATGCATGCAACACAGATGATTACCAGTTTGTTGCCTTAAAAATAAACAGTGCATATGATACAATATTTTGGGATAGAACTAAATGTATCAGTTTGATGTAGGAAGTCCATGTCTAACTTTAAATTGATGTAAAACCATTTTACAGATGCTGCAGTCTGCTTTGGCACACTGTTAAAACTCATTTGCTCTGCAAAATCTCACTGGTGCATATTGGGTAAAATCCAGCCTTTTCTTATTCATGCCAGCAGACAGGCGAGATCAAAATATAATTTTAAACGACATAATCAATGGCTGACAGTACAGACTATTATTGCTGGTTGTGTACATCTCTGGTTCATATTCTATTACATGCAAGGAATGTGGAACTGTACAACACATACCTCAATCTTGTGATTATCAGAATGAATTGCTGAATATTAATATAACTACAAGATACATATACCATCTATTAGTCAGCAGTCCACTTTTATTACATTTGTCTACAAAGCATAAATAACGTAATTCAAAAGATCAAAATATAAAACTCTCAATGTGTAATTTAGGGCACAGCTACTCATGAGGTACTAATTGTCAAGAAAAAGGTTTATGGTGCCCCCTCCCCCAGTGACACATTTTAATTAGATTTTTTTTATTCTTCTTCTTCTTTTTGCTTCTACTTAAAAATAAACCAGTTCCAGATTAGATTATATGTGCAATATTTTTACCATTGATCTATGTGGATATCAAATACTAATTTTGTGTACTGTATAGGAAAGCAATTGTAATATGCTACAGTGATAATTACCCTGAACCCAATTTCTGTAATATCTATAGCTGGATACCAAAGTAGACAGATTCACTGTGAAATACTCAAGGTCACCCATTGCAGTTTGCACACCCACTTACAAGGATAGTTCTGGTAGCCTAGTTTATACTTGCATTGAGCATCACATGCAGCATAAGGGTCCTTTAAGAGTGGAGTCAATGCGGGGGTAGGGTAATGACAGTAACAAGAGACCTGTAATATGAGCCATATTGACAATGTTGTGCAACAAGCTTTTTATTTTTTGCCTTTTTTTTTTTTAGAAATCGTCTCCCTGAATAATTTAAAATGAAGAGGGTGTATTTTATTAACCCTCGCCTCTGCAGCCTGAGGAAAGTAATATGCCGGCCTCCCACATCCATTGCAAGGGTTAAACATCTGCAGTGCAAGTCTAAGCCATGAGAGCTGTTAATCTCCATTGCTGTCTCTTCCTGATAGAAGGACACCTGGACCCTCTCTTTAAATGCCCAACTTTCCGCTGTCAAACTCACACCCACCCACAGCAGCCGGGAAGTGGTGCTAGTTACAGTATATTATGGCATCCTACCTTGCTGTGGAGGTTATGCTGCTGCTGAGACCCAGGGCCAGCTGCAATGTGCTGTGTCCATTTATATCCTGGCAGACAGAGGCAGCAGTGCTGGTGTGCTAGCCAGCCTTGTATTCAGCTCACAATGATTCATGACTGCCGATATCCAGTGGAAGAAGCATCAGCAAGCATGCAGCAGCTGCAAGAGCCTATGAAACATAGTACTACTTCCTCCTCCTCCTCCCCCCTCTCTCTTTCTCTCTCTCTCTCCCAAGATGGCTATCCCTTCTATTTTCCAGATCTATTGACTTATCCCAGCTGTGGCCTTTTCTGTTCATCTACATTCTACACAGACTGAAAGAACCGACTGCTACCTCCCCCCTCTCCTAGTCTACACCTTGCTGGTTCATCCACCACCAGGAAGATCTCACAAGGGGGTCATCTGTGTCCCACTGGAATGGACCAATCCATTGCCATTCTGGGTTGTATTTTTTTTTTTTTTTTTTAAATCCTGGGCTGCTTCCAACAGATAGCTTAGGAACTCCAGTGCAGAAAAGCAGAAGGGTATTAACAAGGATTACCTGGAATATCCCAAACAAACTGCTTTTTTTATTTTTTGTGTTTCTCATTTCTTTCTCTTTTAAACAATTGTTACATTTACTGCTCGTCTTTTAGTTAAGTCATGCTGCTTTTTAAGTCTACAAACATCCTACCTACTAAAACATCTACCGTATTATTTGCTTGTAATTCCAGTTACTTTACTCTGTCAGCTGATCAATGTACTAATTTTTACAGGCTATATAAAAAAAATCACCATTTGAAGAATAATACAAAAAATAACCACATCATTATAATTTTTTTTTTTTTTTGTAATTCAATATAGTAAGGGGCACATTTTGGAAGCTCCTAAATATGCATTGAATCACTTAGTTATATTTTATCAGATGGTGTAACTTATACATTTTTCTCATTGGAAGCCTTTTACAGAGGACAGTAAACCAATGCAGGTGTCATCGAATTAAAAGCAGAAACGGTACTGCTACGTGTATGCAAGCTTAATACAAACGTCAAGAGAAGTCTCCATATTCAATCTAAGTATTAGCTGCCTAGCAACTGTAAGAGAAATAGGGAAAATGAAAAACACTCTCCCAGGTGAAGTACTCTTGTCCCTTCACACCGGTTCTGTGATTTGCACAATTCTGGTCTCTGTTTAACTATGAACACACTTTGGGGGTTCTGTATAAAGAGCCGTGTTCTAGAAGTGCTATCACCATGGAAACCAATAAAATGGTCATGCCTTACTTTTAGTACTTTGCTCCATATCTGCTCTTTATACCTAAATGTCATGATATCAATTATAAACACTCCTACCCTCAATTCTGTGACAGGAATATTTGAAAGAAAGATCTGCTAATTGTGTATATTTCATTTGCAGTGCTGATAATTATGTTGTCATATCATTTTACCTTGAAGACATGCATTCATCCTCGTATTGGAGTATATTTGGTTGTTTGAGGTACAACAGATAACACATTTATAACTATAGTTCACATTGTTTCCTTTGTACCAGCACTACATTATGGGGAAACATTTACAAGTGTATGGGTTAAACACATTATGTAGAATCCACATATGTGTAAAGCTACCTAGAGATAATCAAAACAGATATTTAAACTCTGTGGTCTGTGTTCATCTCATATGGAGATTTTGTTTTGTTTGTTGTTTGGTGGTTATACGTAGCCTCTAGAACAAGATGCAGACAGGGCCAGATTAAGAGCCCATTGGGCCTGGTGCTGACAATTATGATGGGCCTAATTACAGAATCTTATCGACCAAAAACACAAAAACAGTCATACCTCCCAAGTGTCATGTATCAATGGAGATGGTGCTGGAGGGAAGCTCATAGAATACAGCTATAAGAAAACACATACTCTATGCTAATCTCTCTCTAATTTATGCTTTCAGCGTTTAAGTAAATCCACACCCCCTAACAGAAGTGTCCAGTGAAGCAGGAAGTCAATGGGCAGGGTAAAAGGGTCCACTGTTGCAAATCACGTAACCAGAACTGCCGAAAATGGCGAACATGCCCCAAAAGGGGGCATGTCTGCCCAAAGAATTGGAAGGTCAGCCTGGCATGAATGCATATCAGGCTGCCTGCCAATCATGCAGGCTGGCAAACTAAGGGCATGCTATGCAGACAGCACCCTGAGCTTGGCATAAATGCGCCAAATGATGTGCTCACTGTAACGGACCGTTTCAGCAGACAAGGGGTTAAAATCCGTTTAGGCGATATGCCCCTTTCTGAGAGACAGGCACAGCTACTGCAGAACACCAAACTCCCGAACTGGATACAAAATAGCACTCCAAACTGGAACCTCACGAATAGCTGCTAGCAGACGAACAGGAAAAGCAGACATCAGCTTACACTCCTAGCAATCAATCTCCAGCAGCATACAGTGAATCCCCCCAAGAACGAGACAAGGCTCCGTGTTGAGGGTCAAGCAGTGGTCTGGGGTGCTGGCACACCGAGCCTGGTTTTTATTACGGTTGTGCACATACAGGACACACCCAGGGGGAGGCATAAAATAACCAATCAAGTAACAGTACAACCCACACATCCCCTCCCCTCAGATAAGCAGTTAACATAATTATTACATACAGTAAAAATACAGTTTCCACACATACTCTGTAACTTTAAAACCATACATCACATTCACATAAAAATACATATCCACAATCAATCCATTCAGGGGAACAACATATTAAAAAATGGCATGAATCAGACCCGGGGTTCAAAAGTTAGTAAAAGTATATTTTGTTCCCCCTGGCTGTCAGTATTTTAATCTGGCTCAAACAGTAAAAGTAAAACATCCCAACAATGCATCCTGGCTTCCTCCCCTCTGCCCTGGAGATAATTGGAGAAGTAATCCAATTATCTCCCAGGTCAAAGACAAAACTCCATTACACATGTGGGGACCTAAATACAGGATTATGTTTTAAAACATATAAAGTCACTTTTATTACACCAAACACAGACATGTTACATATCCCCAGATAGCTCAGGTCTGGGTGCACATTATTAGGTGAATGGCACCCAGACCACACGAATACAGTTTAATCGCCATGGAGCTAAAGTCTTTCCCATAGTCTTTCATTATATGAATAGGCTCCATGGCATAGCTATCTGGGGTATCACCGCTCACACAGGGCAAGTACCGAATCGCCCCACTGTATTTAAAGGGCCAGAATGAGTGACATGCACTCTGTTAGGGCCGAATACTGTTTTTAAAGGGCCCAATCTCCCAGGGACCATAATCACATGGCAAGAGGCTGGCAAGTAGTCCTCTCCAGGCCCAAGTGGCGAAGGGCACTTCGTCACACATCTTCCCTTTGGGGGGAAGACTAAACAGGTACCTGACCTTCTGCCGGTCAGTACCTAGGTTAGTCGGGCAGCCCACCCACAGTAAACAGTTCACAGAGTAACCCCCCCCCACAATAAATGGTACTGGCCTGTAGGTTACAGGTTGTAGTGGGACAGTTCAGCCTCCTCGGTCTCCCTGGCGCAGCTAGGCAGACAGCTGGGGTTACTTGGGGGGCAGAGGCCAGCGGCGCTCTGCTCTGCTGCCAGCTCTTCCGCTGGGTTAGCCTGCGGTAAATCAGGCTCTGGACCAGGGAAAAAGGGAGGGCAGAGGCTAGCAACACTCTCCCCGGATGCCAGCTCTTC
Organism: Pelobates fuscus; assembly: GCF_036172605.1. Taxonomy (NCBI): domain Eukaryota; kingdom Metazoa; phylum Chordata; class Amphibia; order Anura; family Pelobatidae; genus Pelobates; species Pelobates fuscus. The sequence goes on from NC_086321.1 coordinate 139,086,457, forward strand.
AGCTGGAAGGGGGTCAGTGGGTATCATAGGCTCATCCACTGCCCCCAGGACCCGGTCGGGATGTAGCAGGGGAGGGGAAGGCTTGCTTACCTCCTCCTGGTATCCCTGCGGGGAAGGTTGGGGATCTGGACCGCCCGTCGAGCATCCCTGTAGGACTGGCACAGAGACTGCGGTCCCATCTGTGCCAGTGTGGTTAGGGTTGTTTTCCCCCTCACCCGGTATTTCCTGCTGCGGTGGGAGGGGGAGGCCAGCTGCCCCCACTCCCCAGGACGCTGGTTGCTGTAAGGTGGAGGGATCCCCCATCACCTCCTCCTGGAACTCAGGCTGCTGCTGGGAAGAGAGACCGGTTGTCTCCTCTACCTGTGAGATGCACTGCCGCTGGGGATCTGGGCCGGGTACCCAGCATCCCTGTAGGGCCGGTGGAGAGACCTCGGTCCCATCTCCACCTGCCATCTGTGTGTGTCTCCAGGACAAATCTATGAGGTCCACTACCTCAGGTACCTCTGGCTGGTGGAGGAGGGGGAGGCCGGTTGCCTCCAATCCCCAGGACGCTGGTTGCTGTAAGGTGGAGGGATCCACCATCACCTCCTCCTGGAAATCAGGCTGCCGCTGGGAAGAGAGACCGGTTGTCTCCTCTTTGGCTAAACAGCCCGGTCGCTGGGGGGCAGGACCGACCATCCCTACCCCCTGTGCTGTATGTGCAGAGACCACGGTCCCATCTGCACAGTTGTGGGGCTTACTGTCTCCCCCTGGTACATTAAGCTGCCGCTGGGGAGAGGGGGTAACCAGCTCCTCTCCCATACATACTTCCAGCCAGGGCCGCCACCAGAAATTTTGGGGCCCCTGACAAAGCACAAGGTCTGGGCCCCCCACACCCCCCCCCCTGCCTGGCCGGCCTCCCCCCGCAATGAATGCAGTGTGTATTAGTGTAATAATTGCAGTGTGTGTGTTAGTGTAATGAATGCAGAGTGTGTGTCAGTGTAATAAATGCAGTGTGTGTGTCAGTGTAGTGAATGCAGTGTGTGTGTCAGTGTAGTGGATGCAGTGTGTGTGTCAGTGTAGTGAATGCAGTGTGTGTGTCAGTGTAGTGAATGCAGTGTGTGTGTCAGTGTAGTGGATGCAGTGTGTGTGTCAGTGTAGTGGATGCAGTGTGTGTGTCAGTGTAGTGGATGCAGTGTGTGTGTCAGTGTAGTGAATGCAGTGTGTGTGTCAGTGTAGTGAATGCAGAGTGTGTGTCAGTGTAGTGGATGCATAGTGTGTGTCAGTGCAGTGGATGCAGTGTATGTGTTAGTGTTGTGGATGCATGTAAATGTAATGAAAGTTATTCCCCCTCCTTGTTTCTTACCTTGTTCAGGGAGGGGGGGAAGATTATTTGATCCCTGGTGGTCCGGTCCGGTGCCATTGTGGGGCCCCCCGCAGAGGGGGCCCAGCGAGCTGCAGCTATACTTTCCAGCATTTCCTCGTTCTAACTCCCGCAGGACGTGGTGTGCGCGGCGCTCGGAGCGTTGCCATGGTAACCCATGGCAACGCTCTAACGGCCGCACGTCTCGCGGGAGTTAGAGCGAGGAAATGCTGGAAAGTATAGCTGCAGCTCTCTGGGCCCCCTCTGCAGATACAGGGAGCCGGGGGGCCCGCGGCTGCACCTATATATATATAGCGATCATATATAGGATAATAGGGGACACTTAAAGACATAGGGGACACTTAGAGACATGTATCACAGTGTATCAGTGTCCCCTCATGTCTCCATGTCGCCCAGTGTCCCCTTGTGTCTCAGTGTCCCCATGCCTCCCAGTGTTGCCTAGTGTCTGGGTCCCCATGTCTCCCAGTGTCCCCTAGTATCTGGGTCCCCATGTCTCCCAGTGTCCCATGTCACTAGGATAATAGGGGACACTTAAATACATAGGGGACACTTAGAGACATGGGGACACTGAGGCACAAGGGAACACTGGGTGACATGGGGACACAGACACTGGGAGACATGGGGACACTGAGACACTTGGGGACACTGGGAGACATGGGGCACTTGTGGATACAGACATGGGGACACAGACATTTGGGGACACAGATACTGGACTAGGGAACACATACATTTGGGGACACTGGGAGACATGGGGACACAGACACTACGGGCACTGACTGGGAGACTTGGGGACACAGAGACATGGAAACACCAAGACATTTGGGGACACTGGGAGACATGGGGACACATACACTGGGAGACTAGGGAACACTGAGAGACTAGGGGACACTGGGAGACATGGGGACGCTGTGTCCCTAGTGTCTGTGTTCCTATGTCTCCCAGCATCCCCAAGTCTCCCAGTGTCCCCATGTCTCCCAGTGTCCCCATGTCTCCCAGTGTCCCCATGTCTCCCAGTGTCCCCATGTCTCCCTGTGTCCCCTTGTGTCTCACAGTGTCCCCATGTCTCCCAGTGTCCCCATGTCTCCCAGTGTCCCCTAGTGTCTGGGTCACCATGCCTCCTAGTGTCTGTGTCCCCATGTCAGAAGGATACTAGGGACATTGGGCCACAGAGACACTAGGAGACCTAAGAACACCAGGACACTGGGAGATATGGGGGCACTTGTGGATACAAACATAGCGACACTGACACTAGGGTCACTGAGATACATGGGGACACAGACACTGGGAGACGAGGGGACACTGGAAGACATTTGGGGACACAGAGACATGGGGACACTTACTGGGAGACATTGGGACACAGAGACTAGGGGACATGGTGTCCAGATGTCTGCCAGTGTCTTCAGCGCCCCCAAGTCTTCCTGCATCCCCAAGTCTCACAGTGTCCCCATGTCTCAGTGTCCCTATGTCTCCCAGTGTCTCCTAAGGTCCTAATGTCTCCTATGTCTCCCTGTAGCCTTTCCCCCGTCCCTCACTTACCTAAACTGTGGGCTGTCTCTGCAGGCTGGGAGCTGCTGTCTGGACTGTGTCCTTTGTAGCTTCTCCCCTGTGGATCAGCGAGTAGAAAGAGGCAGGCATATGCTGTAACTTACTATCACTGCCTCTCTCCACACACAGCGACCCTTACTGGCCGGTGCTGGTATTGCAGAGTAATCTCCATTTAGGTAGCCTCAATACTGGCCACTGGACAGGTGGCAACCCTACCGGCAGTGGGTTAAAAAAAAAAAATGAAAATAGTTTTTTTAAATCCATGGGCATGGGCTGGAGCTGCAGCTCCACCAGCCCCTATGTTAATGTTGCCCTGGGTTCAGAAACTGTTTTTCACATGATGGTCAAATGCGATGCATGCAAATGGATGGAGGGCAGTTTTCATCAGTATAGGCAGAAAATGGAGGTAATAGTAGATAAGTCCCTAATGTGGTATCTTTCTATGAGACTGCCATAGGTAAGGATAGCAAAGGATAGCAAATTGGGGATCTATCTACTTAACAACTGAAATATAAAAATGAAGGAAAGTCCTTTTAATTTTGATCTTTAGCCGTCTAGTGGATAACTCCCTAATATGGGATTGTAATATTTAAGGATAATAAACTATGGAACTAACTACTATACAGCTGAAGGATCAAAATGAAGAAAACCCATTTCTTAATTGTGATCTTTCAGACATTTAGCAGATAACTATGAACAAGGGAAAAGTGGAAAAAACACCAAGTATATAATAAATTGATTACAACCTGGGAAGATGAACCAGGATAAATAGAACAAATTATGTATATAGATCTGTATTCAATTTATTATATACTGGGTGTTTTTCCCACTTTTCCCTTGTTCATATTTGTATTTAGGTGTTTGTGAGGTACACCTGGGTAACACCTAGCTTATCACGTACTGTAGCGGAGGTACGATATTCTCCAGGTTATCTCCGCTTATAATCCAAGTGAGACTCAGGAACAAGGCAATTATAAATCCACAGGCAAGGTTTCCAGCAGGTAAAGTAATATAGCAGTATCCCAACAGCAATCCCAATAACTGGACGACACACAGTTTCAGGAGCAGAACTGACAATCTTTATTCCACAGTGCCTTATAAAGCATGCTCCCATGCAAGGGAGGAGTTTTCCACAATTAGTACAGTACCCAATCTGGGAATAGTAACCTCCCACACCTCTCCTCCCCTCAGCTTACATCATAATCCCCTTTACACTGTACTCAGATTCCCCCAGTTCCTGGATGTACCCCTAAACTTAGGGGTACCCCTTTAAATAGCACATCCCCTGATAGCCCTGATCTGGGTGAGTAACATACTCAAAAATCACCTAGACCGGACCAGGGGTTCGGGAGTTAGGAGCAGGCAAAGATTTGACCGACCGCATGGGTAAAGTATCCGAAAACAGTTCCATGCATTTTGGCCCTGCGGTCGGTCACAGACAAGGGAATAAAACATGCGAATTGCCTGGGTTAGGGAGCCTAAGGAGGATTCGAATGCTCGGCCCGCCGTTCGGTAGTTTCCACACGAACTACTGGAAGTCTGGAGGTCTCAGCGGTATTTACCTAGTCAAGTGTCCGATTTGGGTTCCAGACACTCGACGGCAAAACACCGCTGTTCGGGAGTTTGCAAAATGGCCGCCACCACGTGTTCGTTTCCCGAATGGCGGCCATCCGGAGACAAAGGACCTACCGCATAGCTCGTTAATTACCCATTTGCAACATTGTTGCCACGGGTAATTGAAGGCACACTTCACACAGGGGAGGTCTGATTGTTCAGTAGTTTCATTCCCCTACTTTATTCGAATGATTCTACCGAACAATCAGAGGAATACACTTCTTTTAAACACATTTAAAACTGGCAGGTTATACGAATACAGTTATTCACACGAAATCTGTAGGACAGCCCAGGGCCATCCGCTACACGTACCACTTAAGAATTATCCACTAGTGTGTACTATTTCACTCTTACAGTAGTGTGTGTGTGTGTATATATATGTATATATATATACTGCTTTATAGTCATTTAGCAGATAACTGTGATTTGGCATTCATATGTACGATTGTCATATTTAAATGATACCAAATTTTGGAGCTATATTATTAAACACACACCTTCTTGTGCAAAAATACATACTCATTCTTCACACACACTTAATCACAGACATATACATACACAATCACACACAAACACACATAATGTTTGATTATTTATTTTCAGAGGTTAATCCAGCCACCCTACATGTGCCTGTGACAGCTCGATTGAATCTAGGGAGGCTGCTAGTGATGACTAGTGATCGCTCCTTATGCACAGCTCCTATCCGTGCCTTTTTCTAATGCTGGGATAACATTACAACCTAACTGCGAACATACTACAGGATGTGTACCTATTTAGGAGGATCCGACCCTAATTTGGGCCTGGATTCCTCTGTCTCTTTTTTTCTATCTTTCTCTTTTACAGGAGCTCAATATTGTTAGTGTGTCTGAGCGTATAACAGAGCTCCACAGCAATAATACTCACAGTAATGTATCCTTTAACTATAATAAATGTGTTTAGGAAACAGTCTGTGTAAATAAGATACATTGTTCTGGTTCTAAATTGCATTTAAGTAGCATAAATTGTTATAAATAAGTCACATAACATCCCTGTAGAACAGCCCCACCCCTAAAACTAAAGTGTCTCTCTTTGCCCACTTTAAATATGGGTTTTATGTGAAAGGGAAATGTGCAGGTAGAGCACAGCTCTCTTGCTGTCATGCACCCCCCATCCCAACCCACCCTAACTAGTATTTCTGAACAATAGTTACCTGTTATATGGGTAAGCAAGTGCCTACTCCTCCAAGTGAAATCCCCAATTGCAGGCCAGTTTTTGTACTCCTCTCCCTCCTAGAACCCTGTAAGGCCACCTGGGCTGCCTTAGCCCTAGTGCCGGACGCCCATAATTTTATAATGGACTTTTGCAAGCCTAACCAGGTGGTGGGTCTTATAAGAACCGTAGATTATAGATTCCTTTCAACAATTAGAAGAAAAAAATATATATAGCAAGTTTAAAATAAAGACTACCTGCAATTAGATATTAGGGGTCGTTAAAAACACATATGATTCCTGCTATAGTGATTTAGAAAGAAGTGTACAACTGCCGCTAATATGGTGAGTTGTGTTACATAAATGGTTCAATTCAGTACTACCCAAGTAATACCTGATCCATGTCATCACAAACTCAGAGGCAAGATCAAAATGAGACTATAAGGCATTTCTCTCAAAAATTCTGTACAATTTTCTAGAATTCATAGAAATGTATTTCAATAACATCTTGGTTAACCACAGTTTTCAGTTTAGTTTAGCTCTTCCTTTTAAAGTTTAAAATTAAAACCCCCCCTGGATTTTCTACTGCAGCTGCTCTTTAATTTCTACTGTATCTTCCTTCCATTTAGTAGTGTTAACTGTTAGTTGTATTGGGTGGTCCAGTGGAGGATACTCTGAGCAGCATGCAGGGTCGGAGTGGCCCACCAAAAAAACTGGTAAATATACCCATGGGCCACACTTGTCCAGGGCAGGTGCTGTTTTACTGCGATAGATGAGGGGCTCCTCAGCCAAGCCCTAGCACTACCTCCACTGTGTCCCTAAACCTTGGCGCCCAACAGCCACTAGAAATGCTGCTTGGCACGGACATAGCAGCTCAGGCATGGGGTTACTGTCATGTAACTGCAGTGCCTGAGTAAACTTCAAAGATTTTTGCCTGTGTCCCAGCATCCTCTCTGTTTCACTTGGAAGTCTTCCAATTAACAGGCCGGTTAAATAGAAACCCTCCAAGCGAAACAGGTTGGAGCCAGTGCATTACTGTGCATGGTTCTCCTGCTCCACCCTGGACACCAGGGACATGAACGCAAACCAGTCTCCTCCTCCTCATAGCAAACATGTATGCTCCACATGAACTGTTATTTTGTGTGCACGTAAATTAGTGTGAATTTGTGTAATTAAATTGTGACTATGTGTAAACTGGTGTGGAGTGTGTAAGTGACATTGTGTGCTAGTGAGAGTGTGTAAGTGACTGTGTCTGTGTTAATGAGAATGTGTGTCAGTGCCAGTGGTTATGTGTGTGTCTAAGTGACATTGTTTGAGTAAGTCAACAAGAGTATTTATCAAATATATGTCTGTTCATGAAGTTGACCATATATGATTTTTATATAGATTGATAGTGTTAACTCCAACTGGCCTAAATTATCTTAAATTAAATAATGAAAAACAGGCAATGCCACCATAAAAATTTTGAGTCCACTTACAAATTCACTGGCTGAGCCCCCTTCTACACACACTTCTAGACACACACAAGACTCCAGACAGAGATACTTCAGCAGCTGCTCCTACAGAGAGTTACACAGTCACAGGCACGAACACAGATATGCATTCCAAACACTTTCATGAAATACACATGCAGATAAACACTCAAAAACAGAGATATACATAGATTCAGATACACACTGCCAGACACCCCCCAAAAACACATTACCAGGCACATGCTCCGCACTAAACACGCACTCTGCTAAGCACACAAAATCACACCGGCAAACACATGCCCACTACTACACCTCACCCCCTCCCCCCCCCCCCACTACACGTATACATATACTCTGCTACACACTCACTACTACAAAACCACACACATTGCTAAACTGTCAGGATAGGCACAGGGATCCAACACGCAGAGTACAAACAGGTAATAGGTACGTATACCGGACTTTAGAATGGCCGGACTAACGTAGGAGTAAGTAAAGAATGGTCTAGAGACAAGCCGAGGTCGAAGGAACGAGAGAGCAGGTAAGCGAGAGACAAGCCGAGTCAAGGGTAATAGAGGTAAGCGAGGTATAACAAACAAGCCGGGTCAAAACCAAAGAGACAGAATAATAACAAGAGCACTGAGTGACTAGACAAGCTAGAACCACGACAGGGCAATGAACAAATGTAGAAAGCCCTACTTTATACCCTGGTTCCAGATAGGTAAACACGCCCCCGACGAGTCCTCATTCGTGCTCGGGACTTGATTGACAGGTCGGGACGGGTTGTCATCATGACGTCGGCTGCTGAGCGCCGCGTCATAAAAGGAAGTAGATCCCTCGCGGCCGGCGTTATAAACGACCCAGGGGACCGCGAGGAACGAGTGATTCAGCCCTTTTGGAGGCAAGAACGTCCAAATGTCTCACCTCCTCAGAGGTAGAGACAACAGGTACCCTGACAGTACCCCCCCTCTCAGAAACGCCCACGGGGCGGAAGGAACCGGGACGGGATGGAAAACGGGAGTGAAAAGCCCTGCGGAGGCGAGGCGCATGCACATCCTCCTGAGGTACCCAAGACCTCTCCTCAGGTCCATATCCTTTCCAATCAACCAGATATTGTAACTTCCCCCTAGAGATTCGAGAATCGATGATGGAGTTGATTTCATATTCCTCCTGTCCCTCAACCTGAACAGGGCGAGGAGAGGATACAAAAGAGGAAAACTTGTTACATACTAGAGGTTTCAACAAGGAAACATGAAAGGAGTTAGGAATGCGTAAGGCAGATGGGAGAGCCAGACGATACGCAACTGGGTTAATTCGAGTCAGAACCTTGTAAGGACCAATGTAACGAGGAGCGAACTTCATAGAAGGAACCTTTAAGCGAATGTTTTTGGTACTCAACCATACTCTATCACCTGGAACAAAGACAGGAGCCGCCCTTCTATGCTTATCAGCGTGTTTCTTGAACAACATAGAGTTATGCAGAAGAATTTGTCGAGTCTGATCCCACAACTTCCTCAAATTGGCAACATGAACATCAACCGACGGTACCCCTTGGGAAGGGGAAACCGAGGGAAGAATGGAAGGATGAAAGCCATAATTCATGAAAGGGACTAGAACGAGTAGAATCACAAACGAGATTGTTGTGTGCAAACTCCGCCCAAGGAATCAGACCAACCCAATCGTCCTGGTGTTCGGAAACAAAACAACGCAAATATTGTTCAATCTTTTGGTTGGTGCGTTCAGCAGCTCCGTTAGACTGAGGATGATAGGCAGAAGAGAAATTCAATTTGATACCCAGTTGAGAACAGAATGATTTCCAAAAACGGGAAACAAATTGGGAACCTCTATCGGAAACAATTTCGGAAGGTATCCCATGTAAACGAAAAATCTCTCTAGCGAATATCTCAGCCAATTCAGGAGAAGATGGAAGTTTAGGTAAAGGCACGAAATGTGCCATCTTAGTAAACCTGTCAACCACCGTGAGAATCACAGTCTGTTTTTTAGAAGCAGGTAAATCGACAATGAAGTCCATGGCCAAACAGGTCCATGGTTTCTCAGGGATCTCCAAGGGATGCAAAAACCCACATGGAAGTGTCTGAGGTCGTTTAGTCTTCATACAGACCTCACATGCTTCAACAAAATCCCCAATATCTTTACGTAATGAAGGCCACCAGAAGTCTTTAGATATTAGGGAACTGTCAGGATCGGGACAGGGATCCAACACGCAGAGTACAAAGTGTAGTAGGTACGTATACCGGACCTTAGAATGGCCGGACTTAACGTAAGGAGTAAGTAGAGAATGGTCAGAGACAAGCCGAGGTCGAGGGAACGAGAAGACAGGTAAGCGAGAGACAAGCCGGGTCAAAGGATAACAGAGATAAGCAGAGTAATACAAACAAGCCGGGTCAGAACCAAAGAGACAATAGACATACAAGAGCACTGAGTGACTAGACTGGCTAGAACCACGACAGGGCAATGAGCAAATGCGGGAAGCTCTATTAAATACCCCGGTTCTAGGAGGTACTCACACCCCTGACGAGTCCTGGTTCGTGTTCAGGGTTTGAGTGACAGGTCGAGCAGGCTTGGCGTCATGACGTCGGCTACTGAGCGTCACGTCATAAAAGGGCGTGGATCCCTCGCGGCCGGCGTGTAACCGACCGGAGGAACCGCGAGGAACGGAGGAAACAGCCCTTCTGAACGGGAAAACGTCTAAGTCTCTCCTCTTCTCAGAGGTAGAGACTACAGGTACCCTGACAGGAACACGTCTTGCGAATGCCAGGATGCCCAGCCACCTTACTGTTGTGAAAGCATTCTAATAGTTCCCGTTGTAGCTCAGGAGGAACAAAATACCGCGCCCCGGGACCCTGTCTAGGAGCCAGATGTTGTAACTTCATGATCTCGGCAAGCAACGGAGAATGAATCTTGAGACTCGTGTAGGCGATAATATTACACTTGGGAACTATAGAAGACAAAACCGTCTCAGATATAGTAGAAGGCTCATGTTGGCGAGACAAAGCATCGGCCTTAGAATTCTTAGAACCAGGTCTATAAGTGAGCACGTAATTGAAATGAGTGAGGAACAAGGACCAACGAGCTTGCCTGGCGGCAGTGGCGTACATACCGGGGTCGCAGGGGTCGCGGCTGCGACCGGGCCCGGCCCACCAGGGGGCCCGGCCGCCCTGCGACCCGGTATGTATGTCACTGGGCCAGCCTCTTCTCCTGGGGGGCCCAGGAGCCGGCCACCTCCGGGCCCCCCGAGGCTGGCCCTGCTGTCATCCGGGTGGCCGGTACTGCGGGCGCGCGAGGGAGCACTGTCTCCTGGGTGCTTCCTCTTCAGCTCCCTCGCGCACCGCACTGATACCGGAGCCGGAAGATGACGTCATCTTCCGGCTCCGGCATCAGTACGCGGCGCGCGAGGGAGCTGAAGAGGAAGCACTCAGGAGACAGTGCTCCCTCGCGCGCCCGCCAGCCTGCCTGCCCGCCGGGTGACCGGCCCCCCAGGAGCCCAGCAGCACCACTGGACCCCAGGGAATCCCCTCAGCTCTCCCACAGGTAAGGAGGCTGGGGGGATTTAAAAAAAAATGTGTTTGTGAGTGTTAGTGTTAGTGAGTGTGTGTTAGAGTGTGAGTGTATGTTAGTGTGTGTTTGTGAATGTATGTTAGTGTTAGTGAGTGTGTGTTAGAGTGTTAGTGTGTGTTTGTGAGTGTGAGTGTATGTTAGTGTTAGTGAGTATGTGTTAGAGTGTGAGTGTATGTTAGTGTTAGTGAGTGTGTGTTAGAGTGTGAGTGTGTGTGTGTTTGTGAGTGTGAGTGTATGTTAGTGAGTGTGTGTTTGTGAGTGTGAGTGTATGTTAGTGTTAGTGAGTGTATGTTAGTGTGTGTTTGTGAGTGTGAGTGTATGTTAGTGTTAGTGAGTATGTGTTAGAGTGTTAGTGTGTGTTAGTGTTAGTGAGTGTGTGTTAGGGTGTGAGTGTGTGTTTGTGAGTGTGAGTGTATGTTAGTGTTAGTGAGTGTGTGTTAGAGTGTGAGTGTGTGTGTGTTTGTGAGTGTGAGTGTATGTTAGTGAGTGTGTGTTTGTGAGTGTGAGTGTATGTTAGTGTTAGTGAGTGTATGTTAGTGTGTGTTTGTGAGTGTGAGTGTATGTTAGTGTTAGCGAGTGTGTGTTTGTGAGTGTGAGTGTATGTTAGTGTGTGTGAGTGTGTGTGAGTGTGTGTGTGTGTGTTAGTGAGTGTGTTTGTGTGTGAGTGTGAGTTAGTGTGTGTGAGTGTATGTTAGTGTGTGTTTGTGTGTGTGAGTGTATGTTAGTGTATGTTAGTGTGTGTGAGTGTATGTTAGTGTGTGTGAGTGTATGTTAGTGTGTGTGAGTGTTAGTGTGTGAGTGTATGTTAGTGTGTGAGTGTGTGTTAGAGTGTGAGTGTGTGTTAGTGAGTGTGTTAGTGTATGTTAGTGTGTGTTTGTGAGTGTGAGTGTATGTTAGTGTGTGTGAGTGTGTGTTAGCGTGTGTGTGTTAGTCTTAGAGTGTGTGTGTGAGTGTATGTTAGTGTGTGTGTGTGTGTGTTAGAGTGTGTGTTAGTGTGTGTGTCTGTTACGGAGTATGTTTGTGTGCATCGGTTAGTGAGTGTGTATGTATGTCTGTCACTGAGTGTGTGTCTGTCAGTAAATGTGTGCGTCTGTTCATGAGAGTGTGTGTGTGTGTGTCTTAAGCACTTACCTTTCTCCAGCGCCGGACTCCCTTGGCGCTGGGAATCTCTCCGCCTCTCAGCTCCGAATACACATGCGTGGCATGAGCCACGCGCGCATTCAAACCGCCCATAGGAAAGCATTATTCAATGCTTTCCTATGGACGTTCAGCGTCTTCTCACTGTGATTTTCACAGTGAGAATCGCAGAAAATCCTCTAGCGGCTGTCAATGAGACAGCCACTAGAGGCTGGATTAACCCTCAGTGAAACATAGCCATTTCTCTGAAACGGCTATGTTTTCAGCTGCAGGGTTAAAACTAGAGACCTGGCACCCAGACCACTTAATTGAGCTGATGTGATCTGGGTGTCTGTAGTGGTCCTTAAAGTGTATGTGTTTATGCATGCACTGGCGTACATACCGCGGTCACACAGGTCGCAGCCCTGCGACCCGGTGCCCGCCGCCATGTGTTGCGGCCCCTGCCCGCGCAGCGTAAGCGCGCACGCGGGGGGGCCCACGGATCAGTTTTCGCACCGGGGCCCCATGGGTTGTGTGTACGCCACTGCCTGGCGGACAAGCGTTTAGCCTCCCCAATATAGGACAAGTTCTTGTGATCCGTCAAAATAGAAACAGGATGTAAAGTCCCCTCCAATAAATGTCTCCACTCCTTCAAAGCCATGATAACAGCTAGTAGTTCCCTGTCACCGATATCATATCTGCTTTCAGGCCCAGACAATTTCTTGGAAAAAAAACCACATGGATGTAACGGTTTATCCACACCTAGCCTTTGAGACAAGATAGCACCTATACCTGTCTCTGAGGCGTCTACCTCGAGTAGAAAAGGCAAAGTAGTATCGGGGTGAACTAAAATTGGCGCAGAAGCAAAAAGTTCCTTGAGTGTCTTGAAAGCAACGAGAGCTTCAGTAGACCAATTCTTAGTGTCAGCCCCCTGTTTGGTCATATTAGTAATAGGAGCAATAATAGAAGAGTACCCTTTAATGAAGCGCCTATAATAATTGGAGAATCCAATAAACCTCTGAATGGCCTTGAGACCCCTGGGTAATGGCCAATCTAAAATAGATTGGAGTTTATCCTGATCCATCTTAAAGCCTTCCCCAGAAATCACGTAACCAAGAAAATTTATCTGAGATTGGTCAAAACTACATTTCTCCAATTTGCAGTACAACCCATGTTGTAGGAGTTTGCGCAATACCCTTCTGACTTGTCTGTGGTGGGTCTCAATTTCTCTAGAGTGTATTAGTATATCATCCAAATATACAATGACACAATCATGCTGAAATTCCCTAAGAACTTCATTGATCAGATCCTGAAATACTGCCGGTGCATTACAAAGCCCAAAAGGCATTACCGTGTACTCATAATGCCCATAACGGGTATTGAACGCTGTTTTCCACTCGTCTCCCTGCTGAATTCTCACCAAGTTATACACTCCTCTGAGATCTAACTTGGTGAAAATCTTAGAACCCTTTAAACGATCAAAGAGCTCAGTAATCAAAGGGATCGGGTATGCATTTCTAATAGTTATTTTATTCAAGCCTCGATAATCAATGCAAGGTCTTAACGTGCCATCCTTCTTATTCACAAAAAAAAAACCTGGCCCGGCAGGGGAGGAGGATCTCCTAATGAATCCTTTGTGTAGGTTCTCACGGATATACTCCTCTAAGACTACGTTCTCTTTAGTGGATAAAGGATATACATTGCCCCTCGGAGGCATAGTACCAGGTAGAAGGTTAATCTTACAATCAAAGGACCTGTGTGGAGGTAAAGTATCAGCATTCTTCTTGTCAAAAACTGCCCTTAAATCCAGGTACAAGGGCGGTATTTGCATATCAGTAGACTGGGTAGAAATAACCGGTGTATTAACTACGCAAAGTGGCGAGACTTTCTGTAAACACCTGCTCTGGCAACCCTGACCCCATGAAGTTATCTCCCCTAGTTCCCAATCAATAATAGGGTTATGTTTCTTTAACCATGGATACCCCAGGACTATAGGAACAGAAGGAGACGAGATAAGCATAAGAGATATAACCTCCTCGTGTAAGATACCAACAGTCAAGTTAACAGGTATGGTCTCACGAGAAATAACAGGTTCAGATAATGGTCTACCATCAATAGCCTCAACGGCCAACGGAGTATCCCTTAGCTGGGATGGGATAGAGTGTTTAGTAACAAAAACTTGGTCGATAAAGCTCTCAGCAGCTCCGGAATCTATCAATGCCATAGTTTTTAGTACTCCCTTCTCCCAAGCTAAAGAAACAGGCAGCAAAAGTCTGTGCTCTTTATAATTGTGTATAGAGGACAAAATAGAAACACCCAAGGCCTGTCCCCTAGAGAAACTTAGGTACGAGCGTTTCCCGGGCGATTAGGACAATTTAGGCGTAGATGCCCTCAATACATACACAACCCCTCCCTTCTCCTGTACTGTCTCTCCTCTTCTGAGAGGCGAGTATTGCCTATCTGCATAGGTTCTGAAAAAACTGGAATTGTGGATTGAGAATTTTGAAATAAGGGAGCAAGTTTAAAGGAAGATCTACGAGTACTATCTCGAGTGTTCTGTCTCTCTCTTAAACGTTCATCAATACGAGAAATGAAAGAAATTAAATCCTCTAAATTTTCAGGGAGCTCTCTAGTAGCAACCTCGTCTAGAATTACATCTGATAACCCGTTTAAAAATACGTCTATATAAGCCTGTTCATTCCACTTAACTTCTGCCGCCAATGACCTGAACTCTAGTGCATAATCCACAAGGGTTCGGTTATCTTGTCTAAGGCGCAACAGTAATCTAGCTGCATTGACCCTTCTACCCGGAGGGTCGAAAGTTCTTCTAAAGGCAGCGACAAAAGCATTATAATTATAGACTAACGGGTTATCATTCTCCCACAGATGATTGGCCCATCTCAGAGCTTTATCAATGAGTAGAGTGGTAATGAATCCAACCTTCGCCCTATCTGTAGGGTAGGAGCGAGGTTGTAATTCAAAATGAATACCAATTTGGTTTAAGAAACCACGACACTTCTCCGGAGAACCCCCATAACGTACAGGAGGGGTAATACGGGAAGAAGCACCTACAGTGGCTACTTCTAGACTTGAACTTACAGGAGAGATGGACGTAGCTCGCATCTCCTCTGGTGGATTACTAGAACGAGATAATAAGGCCTGCAGCACTAGAGCCATCTGGTCCATTCTGTGATCCATGGCGTCAAACCTAGAGTCGGAAGAACCAACCTGAGTGTTTGTACCTGCAGGATCCATGACCCTGTCGTAATGTCAGGATAGGCACAGGGATCCAACACGCAGAGTACAAACAGGTAATAGGTACGTATACCGGACCTTAGAATGGCCGGACTAACGTAGGAGTAAGTAAAGAATGGTCTAGAGACAAGCCGAGGTCGAAGGAACGAGAGAGCAGGTAAGCGAGAGACAAGCCGAGTCAAGGGTAATAGAGGTAAGCGAGGTATAACAAACAAGCCGGGTCAAAACCAAAGAGACAGAATAATAACAAGAGCACTGAGTGACTAGACAAGCTAGAACCACGACAGGGCAATGAACAGATGTAGAAAGCCCTACTTTATACCCTGGTTCCAGATAGGTAAGCACGCCCCCGACGAGTCCTCATTCGTGCTCGGGACTTGATTGACAGGTCGGGACGGGTTGTCGTCATGACGTCGGCTGCTGAGCGCCGCGTCATAAAAGGAAGTAGATCCCTCGCGGCCGGTGTGTAAACGACCCAGGGGACCGCGAGGAACGAGTGATTCAGCCCTTTTGGAGGGAAGAACGTCCAAATGTCTCACCTCCTCAGAGGTAGAGACAACAGGTACCCTGACATAAACTCATTATCTACATACACACACATTACTACACACCACTAAAATTATTGCTTCACACATAGACACTACTACACATGCTGTCAAATGCACACAGATTTCTATATGCATACATGCAACCTGCTATAAACAGTGCTAGAAATATAGAGTACTACACACATACACGCACATTATTAACACGTTCAGATTTTTTATTTTAAGCCACCCTCTTTGCAAGTTACTGGAGGGTGGCTACCCTGAGGTCTAATGAAGTTTAGGCAGATATATTGCTGTGGGCTTCTGGCTCCTCTTCTAAACTCCTGTGCGACTTCCATGCATGGTGAGAGGAAGTGATCTGACATAATTTCCTCCCAGCACAAGCGAGAAGACGGGCAGTCAGTGTGGTCAATTAAAGGGCCCAGTCTACTGTTAATTGCATGCGTGCCCAAAGAAGACCACTAAAGCCCTTTGGCTTACGGACAAACTTTCTGTGTTAAGAGTTTTTCCTATTTTGTTCATTCTGCAAAAGGTGGAGATTTCAATAAAGATTGACTTTTATAAATTAACCAAGTTACAAGGTTGTCAATCAGACAACATGTCTCTCACTCTCACCCCAACACCACACTACCACACTAACCCTGTCACATTCACAACCCCCCACAATGCCACACACCCTGCCACACTCACCCCCATTGCTTCAATGCTTTTTCATGGGGATTTAACCAATGCTGGATCAGTGAGATGATCAAAAGTCGTCTAGCAAGCAGGAAGTTCCTCTACTGGCTTTCTTAGTCCTGCAATGAGACCAAACCCATCCCTTTGTCTGTTGGTGTCACTCATGAGACCAAACCCACCTCTATGTCTGTTGGTGTCTTGCATACTGAGAACATTATCTTCTAGGTTCTTTCCTCTCCTACCTGTCCTGTTGTGTTGTGTTTTCCCTGGTTGGTAAAACACAATCCAGTCATCAATTGGGAGACTGGGGAGATTACTAAATGGAGTACCAAGTGTCAACAAGAGTGTCTTACTTAAGTTAAGCCCATACTAATTATCAATGTCCCTACTTCTACACCTCTATCCACAGAAGTACCTCCACAATACCTAGATCTCAGTTAGGTATTTGACAAAAGGGAAGCTGACAAGCTTCCACTTCCTCGATCTTACGATTGTGCGATTGATCTCCTTCCTGGGACTATGCCACCTAAAGGAAGAGTTTATCTACTTTGTGTTAAGGAGAACATGGTCATGGAATAGTACATCAGAGAATCTTTAGCTAAAGGATTTATTAGAAGGTCCTTTTCCCCCAATGGTGCACAGCTAATTTTTGTATCTAAAAAAGGAAGATGACCTAAGACCTTGTATCGATTTATAGGGGACTGAATCGTATTATGGTTTGTAACGTATATCCTATCCCCTTGCTTACTGAATTGTTTAATCGTTGTAAAGGCTCCAAGGTATTTACCAAATTAGACCTCAGGGGTGCTTATAATTTGGTTAGGATCTGGGAGGGAGACGAGTGGAAGACGGCTTTTAATACCAGTGGCATTGTGTGTATTTGGTTATGCCTTTGGGGTTGTGCAATGCCCCGGCTGTCTTCCAGGATCTCATGAATGATGAAGTGAGAGATTTGTTGCCCATATGCATCGTTGTATATCTAGATGACATTCTATTACATTCTCCTGATCTTGAGACACATTACAAACATGTCCGACTGGTTTTAACTACGTTATTAGAGTATGGATTGTTTTGTAAATTGGAGACATGTTCATTTCATCACTCCGTTTCTGGGATATGTCATTTCCTAATCAGGTTTTACTATGGATCCTTCTAAACTTAAGGCTATTCTAACATGACCTCTTCCACAAGGTCTAAAAGCCATACAACATTTTATTGGAAGTTTATAAAAAAAAAAAATCACATATACAGGCACTCTCTTATCCGTACATGGTGCAAAGTATCCAGATAGCCCAAAAACCTCCTAATAATCAGAAATGAATAATTGATACTGCACTCAAAAAAATTTTTTTTTTTTTAAAAAGTATGAAGTTATATTTAATGAAATAGTAAATTTGATAGTTATGTTTTCAGATATATACATACATTTCAGACAATAATTTAAAGTGAATAAATCCCATAGAAACCAGTGTAATTTCATGTGCAAAGAAGGATCATAACAAGAGCTGACTCATAAGTATAAAGTTCTGTAGTTTCAAAGAAAATTCCATATATGGACTATTTGACAAATACTGACAGGGAAATGTATACGATTATGCAAAGATGTGTACACAAAAAAATTGTTTTGAAAAAATTTAAATGAAAAAATAAATAAAAATAAAAAAAGAGAAAAATAAATAAAAATAAAAATAAAAAAATAAGAAAAAATGTATATACAGTCCAGTGTGCACACTCTATAGAACTTTGTAGTATTTTGGGTGGATCTCACCAATATGTCCTGAAGTGGCAAAGTCCAAATCCCGATGAAGCATCCATGCTGTAACTGTCCTGGTGGTCTAAATTGTTCCTTCCTGCTTTGAGGGAAGCTTCACATCCTTCACGTCCTTGTCAAACACATATAAGGGGAGTGCTGGCTCTTGAAATGTCAGGCAGGCAGCCCACCCAACATTTTAGGTTACTGTCTTTGGCTTGTTTATTCATCTCTCTGCTCTCTGTGTTCCTGAACTTGGATTGTTTCTCGTTTATGCTGTTTTCTCCTATGCATGACCTCGGCTTTCTCTCGGACTACTCTTTACATTAAATCCGGCAATTCTAAGGTCCGGTAATATGTTGTATATATAATTTCAGAAGATTAGGGTCTTTGAGTGTTGGATTCTCCTTCCTAGTCATGGCAATATCAATGTAAAATTGCTTAAATAAGAATAGGATATAAAAAGTCCCAAAGAGAAAGTCCCTATGGTTCTAATATAAAACTTGCTGGAAATAATATCCTTGGAGGTCAACTGTTATCCTCATGGCTGAATAAATAATCAGGTCTTTTAGTAGAGATGATGCGTTTTCTTAAAGTTGTCCCATATGAAATAGAAACACAAAAAGACACCAATAGTGTAACCCAATATATACAGTGTCCTAGATAATGTAATGACAAAGGTACACCTTCTACAAGGAGAGAGCCTCCAATCAGCTTTTAGAGAAGGCTTTGAGTGGAAAAATCCCCGCTTGGATAAAACTGGAGACGTCCCTTTAGATATTCATGATACAGTTGGCATATGAAATAAATGGAATAAAATATAGTGCTCTCTGCGTTAAATAGTGGTACTAGAAAAAAATTGCAATGAAATCTCCTTACATTTTTGGGAGCATCATCTGCTCCATGGAATCAGCATGGGTGGTATGATCCCAACCAAAGATATATGTAGGTAGATTTGGAGGAAAGTGCAAGTGCTTAGAGAAGTTCCTAAGGAGAGAGCCTCCAATTAGCTCTTAGATAACTCTTTGAACGGAACAATCCTTGCTCTTGGATAACATTGAAAGTATATCTATTTCAATGTACAATGCCCTTAGTGAAATAAACAAACTAATCAGTTTTGCGGAGGCCGAGAACTTCAGTTTGGTGGGTGGAGGGTCCTTACACTATATCTCTACTTATATTAGTAAGTTTGTTTATTGCACTAAGGACATTGCACATTGATAAAGGGACCCGAATCATTGTTTTTTTTTGTGCTCTTCATTAATTTCATTAGGGTTCACTAGTCGCCATTTTCAACTAAAGTGTGTTTGGTGATTTTTCTATGTTTATGCAATATATTTCCTTTGCTGAAGAACCACAACATTGGTTTTCATATTTGCTGCAGTAGTGTATGAATGTTATTTGATTTTTGACACATGTATTTCTTTTTTTGTTTTTGCATATATGTAATGAGCACTTAGTGAACCAATCTTGCTGCCAGGTGCATACTCCAGCATGATAAAATAGCTAAAGTAAAGAGCACACTTAAAGGACTTAAAACATAAACAAAACAGTTTAATTTTTTGCAATTTTGCAACACCATTACCATTTCAGTTCAGTTTTTTCCTTATTGTGTCAAGGTAATAGAACTAAAAAATGTACTACATGCTAATGTATGTCTGCTTAAAATAAAGCAGTTGTTTTGTTTATTTTGAAGGCCTACGAGTGCTTTCCTTCACGTTGAAGAAATTTTAAATTTTAAGAAAAGTTTTAATCTTTTCTACCTCTATATCTGCACATTATGCTGGCATGATACATTATAGGGCGATATATAATTTTTTTCCAGGGCTGCTTTTAGTTCATAGTCCAGCCTTGACTGCAGAAGCCTTGTCGTTCCAATGGGGAGAATGTGGTCTGCACCTCTGCTGTGCAGATCACTATAAGAACTCCCTCATGGTCCCGATACTCCAGGTAGTCCCGATAATTTTTCTCTGGCACTTAGCAGAGTCATTGAAAAGTGCAGGGATCAAGGTGGAGCTCTGAGGTGCAGACCACTTGCTCCCTCAATGTAGTAAGGGGGTACAGGGCTGAGCTAGGAAGTATTTTATTCACCTTGCATGTTCAAACAGGATGCCTCCTCAGAGTCAGAACTGCTTTCACCTGTCATGGGGAATGCCTGGGGATGGTGGTAGAGACTTGAGTAATGTTGGTTTCAGTTTATAAAAAAAAATATCAGATGGTTTAGTAGGATCTGTGGTCTTTAGTTATTTTCTACTCTACTCCAAGAAAAAACCTCACAAGCAACTTTTTAATCTTTTTTTATTTTTTTACTGTGTGTATATGTATGTATGTATGTGTATATATATATATATATATATATATATATATATAGAGAGAGAGAGAGAGAGAGAGAGAGAGAGAAAGAGATAAATATATATATATATAGTACTGTCCTACTGTCACTCCTTACTTACATTTGTTTTAATAAAAAGAATGAGTCCATATAAGTAAAAATATTGTATCAGCAGTTAAACTTATCATCCGACCCCTGTGAACCACAAGTCTTCATCAAGTCACAGCTAATAATTTACTGCAATCCACTATTCACATGCATTACACAGCTCACTCAGAGAGATGTTAATAACAGAGTATAAGCAATCACTGTACAATTTATTCCAGCCATAGATCAAAGTTCTTAGTCCCTCAGAGACCATTGTTAGCAATCATGATACATAGCTTCAATAAATTGTGCACCTTAAACTGTATAACATATTTGTACAATGAAGTCAGCAGAAAAGCACAGTGCTGTTTTTGACACAGAACTGCTATTTCAGGACAGTTTTCAAATTGGAGCTTAATATAGATACACACACACACACACACACACACAGACACATTTATCTATTAGATTCTATCAGCACAACGTATTTAGTACTTCGCTATAAGTTGTCAGAAATACTTCATCTCCTAATAGAACCGAACCAGCACCATATTGTGTGATACATAATCATACACATCATATAAAACATGGTGTAGGATCTGGCAATCATACATAGGCAGAAGTGGATGATACACAGTGTATATACATACAAGGGCTATATCTATTTAATCTAGATTATTATTTATTATGAATGTGTATCTATAGTTCCTCCAAACCAGACACATACCTATGTCACAGTTTTTTTTGAAGAAGATGATTATGGCAACCTAAAAAAAGACTACTAAAATGTCCTATATCGTACACTTATAACCACCATCTACAATCCACTGGAGTTAAAACCATTTCATTATTTATTATGCAATATGCAGAAAACTATGTATGAGAGTATGTATGAAGTTAATGAAAACCGAGAACATAGATGTGCTGGCGCTTCTAATATAAAACAGTAAATGACCAGTGGGTGTAATAAAGGTGCATTCCCCTTCCACCATACATAAACATAAAACAATTACAATCACAGTGAACACTTGGTATGAACATTGTGAACAGTATATACTTAAAAACTGGATTACAGGAAAAGTAGCCACATCTTGAAAAAATAAAAACAAATACACATAATGCTTTCTGTAATAATATAGTATAGAAAAAGAAGAATAAGACCCACAAAGATAGAGCTCTGTCAGGCTCTATACAGGGCCGTCTTTACCGCGGGGCAAACGGGGCAGCTGCCCCGGGCCCATTTACTCCCGAGGGGCCTGAAGCAGCTGCACCGTGGGCCCTGCTTGCCTCAAGCATTTCTCCCACCCGCCGGTGCAGCCGCACACTAAGGAGGCCCACCTGGTGGCCCATGCACTAAGGGCCACACGGTGGGCTTCTGTCAGCAGGGGCCGTGTCTTGGGCTCAGGCGCTCTAAGAGCGTGACCGGGCACTCTTGCTTTTCGGCAGCCGGTTGGGAGGAAGTGAAGGCCGTGCATCACTTCCTCCCATAAAGAGAGGAGCGCGCGGGAGGAGGAAGAGGCAGAGCAGAAGGGATCTGGGCCGAGCTAGCCAGACCTCAACTCCCAACAGCTTCAGCCACCCTCCAAGGTAGGAAACTGGAGGGTGGTTTTAATAGTGTAAATTTTGTGTGTGTGTGTCAGTATGTCTGTCAGTGTACGTGTCAGTATGTCTGTCAGTATGTCTGTCAGTATGTCTGTCAGTATGTCTGTCAGTATGTCTGTCAGTATGTCTGTCAGTGAGTGTGTCAGTATGTCTGTCAGTGAGTGTGTCAGTATGTATGTCAGTGAGTGTGTCAGTATGTATGTCAGTGAGTGTGTCAGTATGTCTGTCAGTGAGTGTGTCAGTATGTCTGTCAGTGAGTGTGTCAGTATGCCTGTCAGTGAGTGTGTCAGTATGTCTGTCAGTGAGTGTGTCAGTATGTCTGTCAGTGAGTGTGTCAGTATGTCTGTCAGTGTGTGTGCCAGTATGCTTGTCAGTATGTCTGTTAGTTTATGTGTCAGTATGTCTGTCAGTGTGTGCCAGTATGTCTGTCAGTGTATGTGTCAGTATGTCTGTCAGTTTATATGTCTGTGTAAGTATGTCTATCAGTGTATGTTTGTGTGTCAGTTTGTCTCTCCATGTCTGTATATCTGTGTGTATCTATATGAAGTCCGTGTGTGTATCTGTGTATCTGCAAGTGTGTCAGGTGTGTATATGTGTGCTGTGTAACTGCATGTGTGTCAGTGTTTGTATTGTGTATGTCAGGATGTGTACCGGTGTGTCTGTATGGGTGTCAGTGTGTATCTGTATGCTGTCTTTGTGTGTTTCTGTGTATCTGTATGTTATTAGTATGTGTGTCTGTGTATCTAAATGTGTGTCAGGTTGTCTATGTGTCAGTGCGTGTATGTTTGTGTGTGTATATGTGCATACATCTCAACATTCACACGCTAACACTACACACAAATACACCCCTGCATTCAAGCTTCAGCACTACATACAAATACACGTCTGTGTTAAACACCAACATTATATGTATACACACCCCTGCATTCAAAAACCACCACTACACATAAATGCATGCTTACATTCAAACACCAACACCACATACAAACATATTCCATACAAATACCTGTTTACATTGCAACACACAAAAACTGATTGGTGTTAAATACAAACATGGGTAAATGGTAGAACCCCAGCTGTCAAGGCATTGCTGGAGTTGCACGACAGATGGGGATCTACCTTTTAAACATCCTTGCAATAGGGAGGCCCAAAAAATATTTTTGCACCTCTCTACTTTAGGTTACACTGTGTTAAGGGTGATAACGTGATTGCACACCTGGGGAGGGTGTACAGTGTCCAGGGGGCCCAAGCAAATACTTTGCCCAGGATCCAATCAATATTAAAAGACGGCCCTAGCTCTATATCAATAGCTTCAAAGGTGCCTATACAGGCTAGCAATGATCTTCCAGGACAGAGACACCGTATACCATAAAGGTCCAAGAAATATATACGTTATTACTCCAAACAATATAAAACACTCAAGAAAATAACAGAATAAAATTAAAAATATAAATGTATAAGGAAACTTCAGGACTTGAAAATTTACATAAAAGCAGTGTATAATAGCCTGAAAAATCACCAGAAATGTCCTTAAAGAAACTCCCCAGTAGAAGCAGGCAAATGCGTTTTGGCTCCCGATTGAGTCTTCTTCAGTACTGTCAAACCTCTTACCTGGCACGTTTGGTATCATGGAGGGATACTTAAAGGAACACTATAGGGTCAGGAACACAAACTTATTCCTGACCCTATAGTGTTTAACCCACCATTTAGTTGGCTTGCCCCGCCTTAGCCCCCATTAAAAGCTAATAAAACTCACCTTATTTTCAGCGCCGCGTGGATCTGCTGGCTCTGGCACCGCCCCCTGAGTGACATCAGAATTTGCCGATTTTTAGCCAATAGCATTGAATTGGCTAAAATCGGCAAGGGGACGGGGCCAAGCACCGTTTTGGCCAATCAGCACCTCCTCAGAGGTGGATTGAATTTGAAAAAAAAAATGTGAGAGTGTTAATATGTGTGTGTGTGTATGTCTGTTAGTGAACATATGACATCCAGAAATACATTTGATAATAACAATACACTTGTGCAAAATAAGAATGAGCTGAAAACATTTAGAGATTGTGACAAACCCTGGATTTGATATACACATGAATGAGCACAAAAACATTAACAAACACCTCACCATTACGACACTGAATTTAAAATCTTTACATTACATGCTCCCTGTGATACTTTTGATTTTTGTGATACTGTGATGCTTTCATTTTAACAGTTTAGTATGATATTGCAAGATTTTTTATATATTATACATAGGATGTCGAGCTCAGACACTGCTATTGATTAAATGGAGGATTTCATACATCATGTCTAAAGTGCTCTCAGACTGGGCATTGTTTTTCTACTCATTTTACAAAGTTCTGCATATGCCAAGCAGCTCTACACATCGGATATTTGCTATCAGTGAATCCGTTTTGTGCTGTAGGGTAAGAAGTGGAGGAGAAATTTTACCAACCCAGTACTGTGTGGTGTATTAAAGTTAAGCCTTTCCCCCAATTTATTATTTTCACTTCTGGCAATAGATTATTATTCTATATTGACAAAAATGAACTTGTGGGCACTTCCATGAGTGCCCCTATGAATAAGCCAGCACTCATATACTGTACACAAATATACTATACAAACCAAAAAAGCATTACCACTTCACACAAGATTGTAATTCATAAAATACATGTTTTCTTAGCATTATTTGCATTGTTAGACTATCATAGATTTTTGTTCAGTATAATTCCCTTAATATATAAGTAATTAACTGACAGATCTGTACCTTGTCTGGAGATAGGAGGCAGCCTGAACCCCCATTGGAGATGAATGACAACTGTCTCTGAAGCCAAAGCAATTCTTTCTGAGATTGTTTCAACAAGTGTTCCACATCGCTTGGCTTCTGACCCACTAATCCCTCCTGTAACAAAATAGTAAACAGTCAGAATAACCCTCACTTTTATTTGTATTATGTATGAATATATTTGTCCAATTTGTATTTGAGTAAAAAAAATGCCATTGTTTTTGTAATTATATGATAATCCATGTGTCCAAGAACTATTCTTCAGGTGGAGCAATCATGGGATCATAAGTAGATAGATACCTTCAAAATAGAGATAGATATTTAGGTATCTTATATTTGTGCATACTTCATGCCCATGTCATCATGCTGAAACCCATTTAATAAACTCACAACAACTATTTCTGCTTTTACCATATTTTCCGTTCCAACCAACCATTCTATTTTACATTTACATTATAACAAACTCAGATGCCTATATACTTTACTTTATTAATTTAACATATCTATCAAAATTGGGGAAGCAACATTTTGGTGAACATGGAACAACCTTCTTAAAGTCTATTGTGACTTTAATTTGATTCAAATGATAATTAAACCTCACTTTGACTGCATCACAAACAGAAATTCTAAACCAGATCTAGAGGTAGCACCAAGTGTTTGGCACAGGGCTAGGAAAAAGCACAATTCCAAAATACATTAAGAATATAGCACAAATATGCAGACACATACACAAGTGTAAACACATAACTACAACCATTTAAGCATAAAATGTATACATTTAAACTCACTGCTTGATCTTAGGAGAAGTGCCATGACATGGATTCTGGGGACCCGCAGATACTTAGTTCGAAGTTCATTAGCCAAGGCACAGGAATGAAAATGTGTTTTTACTATTGTGACAATATTAGCATGTCAGGCCTCTAAAAAAAAAAAAGTACTTACACTGATCAGCCGCAACATTAAAACAATTGACAATTGAAGTGAATAATATTAATTATATCATTACAATGGCAACTGTCAAGGGGATGGATGTATTAGGCAGCAAGTAAACAGTCAGTTCTTGATTTTCATGTGTTGAAAGCAGGAAAAATGGGCAAGCGAAAAGATCTGAGTGACCTTGACAAGGGCCAAATAGTAATGGCTAGATAACCAGGACAGAGCATCTCCAAAATGGCAAGTCTTCTAGGGTGTTCCCGGTATGCAGTGATTAGTACCTCCCAAAATGTTGCAAGGAAGGACAACTGGTGAACCGGCGTCAGGTTCATTGGTGCCCAAGACTCACTGAAGCATGTGGGGAGTGATGCTAGCTTCTGGTCTGACCACACAGCAGAGTTTCTGTAGCTCAAATTGCTGAAAAATAGAGATGTCCTGAACAGTTCGCTGGCGAATAGTTCCTGGCGAACATAGCTTGTTTACGTTCGCCACGGATGGCGAACATATGCGATGTTCGGTCCGCCCCCTATTTGTCATCATTGAGTAAACTTTGACCCTGTACCTCACAGTCAGCAGACACATTCCAGCCAATCAGCAGCAGACCCTCCCTCCTCCTGGACAGCATCCATTTTAGATTCATTCGGAAGCTGCATTTTTTTTTTTTTTTAGACAGAAGTGTGTTATATTTGAGCATGCTAGGCTTAACGTGTGTATATCATGGCTAGTTGCACTGAGGGTATGAGTATATAGCAGTACATTGTTGTGAAAGATGGCTGTCATGTTTAGGGTGTAGCTTGCACATTATCAACTGTGTATTTATATCAGCAGCTCCACCACTAGTTATAAATCAAGTGTGAGTCGCCCCATGAGATGAGACTAGTGAATAACATAATACATGAACGGTTAAGGTAAAGGCATGTAAGGAACTACGACAAGTAGGAGGTGAAATAATGACATGTTTAGACGCTTGCTACTTTACGATTAGTTAATGTGCAGAGAGCAGTTCATGTGATCAAAGGCATGGTGTGGAGGATCGGCTATAGTGGGACATGCTTGGCAGGCTGCTGTTTACTGCTTGTGCTCATCCGATCCCTTCTGGGCGCCAGGTGCAGACCCTGGGAGTCCCTGATACCTGGAACAACAAAGGCAAGTGTCTGGCTGAGTGCTGGGTTTGCGGCTTGAGGTGGTGGAAGCTTGTTTTGTCGGGTGGTCGGATCTGTCCCGGTGGTGCTTCACGTCCGGTGCGGGATTGTGGTGGCTTAAGGTGGAGGCGAGTGCTTGACGTGGGGCAGGCTTTGCATTTCTGTTTGTGCCTCCGGTCCCGTCTTTGACGCCTTTTGCGTTGGTGGATTTTAATGGGGACTGCTTCGCTTAGCTGTGGTGGAGCTTGTTGGGGCTGTTGTGGAGCTTGTTGGGGCTTCCTGTTTGTTCTTTGCTTCCAAAATTGATTAAAGAGTCTGTCCAGCTTAGACTCAATATTCTGCCATGCTTTGCTGGTACCAGGAGGACACGCGGCTGCCGCCATATTGGGAAAGTCGCAGATGAGTATGTCAGCCTGGGCGGCTGTGCTCTGTGCGTCCATTAGCTCCAGACAGCCTCTCAGGGATAACCCCCACCGGTCCGAGGGGTGGGGGGGGGTAACGGAGCTCCTGCCGGGAAGTAGCTGCTCCTGGGCATCCCAGGATCGGGAGATCGTCCGCCTCTCCCGCCCGGTGAGCACCAGGCCACATTGCCACGCGGAGGTAAGTAAGACTCTGTCGAGTTGCTGACCGCTATTAAGCATGTCGGGTCGGTCAGGTAGGAGCAACATTCGCTTTTTGATAGCTGCTTAAAGTGAGATATTGAGGGAGCTCACACGAAGTGCGTCTTTCCTCCATGACAGCTAGGCCCCGCCCCCGGAAGCTGCATTCTTAGTGAGAGGAGGGACAGTGTAGCTGCTGCTGATTTAATAGGGAAATCGATAGCTAGGCTAGTGTATTCAGTGTCCACTACAGTCCTGAAGGATTTATCTGATCTCTACTGTAAGGACAGCACCCCAAAAAGCCCTTTTTAGGGTTAGAACATCAGTCTGCTTTTTTTTTCCCTGTGTAATCTAATTGCAGTTGCCTGCCTGCCAGCATGTGTGTCAGGCTCACAGCGTATACTGTGCCCACTTGCCCAGTGACACAATAGCTTGCATTTAAAAAAAAAAAAAAAAAAACTTTTTTGACTGTAATATAATAGCAGTCAGTTTCCTTCACACGTGTGCGTTTCAGGGCCAGGGCACAGTGTCACACCAGTGCAACTCACATCTGGTGTAACAGTAGTGTACATTTAAAAAAAAAAAATTTTTTTGACTGTAATAGATTGAATAGCAGTTAGTTGTCTGCAAGCGTGTGTGTCAGGCCTACAGCGTCTATTGTGCCAACTTCTGCCAGTGCACAGTGCCACTCATATCTGTTGTCACAGTAGCTTGCACGCATAGTACCACTAATCGAAAAAAAAAAATGACAGGCAGAGGCAGGCTTTCCTTTGGCCCTAGAATAATGCCCAGTGTTCAGAGGCCACGTACCCTGAACTCGAAAAGTTCTGAGGACATAGTTGACTGGCTAACACAGGACACCCAATCTTCTACAGCTTCCGCTCGGAACCTTGACGCACCATCCTCCTCCAGCTTAGCTTCAGGCACCTCTCAAATTACCACTCGCCCGCCTGCCGCCACCACCAACACTAGCACCACAGCTGATCTGTCAGAGGAGTTATTTACACATCAGTTGGAAGAAATGAGTGATGCGCAACCATTATTGCCAGAGGATGTAGATAACAGGGATATGTCTCAATCAGGCAGCATTACACACATGGACGTACGGTGTGATGATGATGATGTTCTACCCGCTGCTGCTTCCTTTGCGGAGTTGCCTAGGTCAAAAAAGTCTAGATTACCTCACCTTTATTAAGATGAATGAGGGATGGATCCCGAAGGGACTGACAGTGGGCGATACATTCGACTAAAAAAGGCCTGATGAGAGGGACGTAACAGGGATTAAACTGATAAGAATAGTACTACTTAACACACCACTCCTATCTGGTGGCACGTTAGATTACACGCGCAGTGCCCCAAATTTGAAGCAGAAGGACCAACCAAGCATCTTTTTCCATCTCCCGATTTCTAAAATCGATGCCATATACACGTCCCCTGATAGGGGACATAACAGGGATTAAACTGATATTAATAGTACTACTTAACACACCTTATAATAACGCAGAGAGAGGCAATGCAGAGAGAGGAGTCTGAAGAAGAGGAGTCAGAGGAGGAAGGTGGCTTTGAGGAGGTGGAAGACCAAACACAGCAGGCGTCCCAGGGGGCTTGTTGTCACCTTTCGGGGACCCTTGGTGTTGTACGTGGCTGGGTGGAGGAAGAGACCTTCAATGACATGACTAGCTTGCTATCCAACCTTGTGCAAATGGGGAGTTTGCAGTTGTGCAAATGGACTGTTTGCGGTTGTTTGCGGTGCGTTAAACGGGGAGTTTGGTCTGTCACTGTGAAGCGGGCGTAACCCTTACACTACCTGATCGATACAACATCATACCTGATGTTTTAAAGCACGTTATTCCAAACAATTTAGGAATGTTAGGTGATTTATGCCCTTTATGGATTAAAACCAGACTCTGCATCAACTATGTAATTTTCCATGGGAGTTTTGCCATGGATCCCCCTCCGGCATGCCACAGTCCAGGTGTTAGTCAACTTGAAACAACTTTTCCATCACTATTGTGGCCAGAAAGAGTACCTGTGGGTTTTAAAATTCGCCTGCCTATTGAAGTCTATGGTGGTTCGCCCGGTTCGCCCGTTCGCGAACATTTGTGGAAATTCGCGTTCGCCGCTTTTATGTTCGCGACATTTCTACTGAAAAACGTAATGCTGGCTATGATAGAAAGGTGTCAGAACAAATGGTGCAGAACAAGCAGGCTTTATACTGCGTAGTATTTTGTTACTTTGTTAATTTATTTTATTGTTCTTTATATAACGTTGCTACAAATTTTGGAGGCTTTATACTGCATAGTATTTTGTTACTTTGTTAATTTATTTTATTGTTCTTTGTATAATGTTGCTACAAATTTTGGGAGTTTCCCTGAGGAAGCCCTATTTTGGGTGAAACATGTAGGATTACTCCTAGGCAACCTTTTTACTCTTAAGGCTTTTTTTAGCTTTATTTTAAATCTGGATAAATAAAAGCAGTTTTTTCACCTGTATCCTTAGTCCGGCTCTCCATATTTGCAGCATTTTGCTACAGGAAGAGGCGTCCTGGTTATAGCCCCTCATACCATCGGGGGAGGCACCCTTCTGTGATTTATTCTACTACATGTCGTGAGTGCTTACTATATTTGCGAATTTTATTATTTTCATAACAGTATTACACTATATTTTGTTTTGTGTTATATTTGTAGATCTACAGCCACTTTCTCCCATACGCTTGTCGTTGTCTTGTACCATATTAAAGGAATATTGTCTGGGATATTCCTGGAGAGGGCTACCACTATCTAAGAAGATACGTGTGTTTTTTTCCATCACATTATTGCTTTACTAAAGTGTTGGATATATTTTGTGTGTCTGTAACAATGCCATACATCCATAGGTGATCAGGGCTGTTTGTGTGATTTCTGTTATCATTATGATTTAAAAAGGATCCAAACTACTATGTGATAATAAATGGCTTCATATGATCACTATTCTTCAATAAGACTTTTTTTGCATGATCAGTCATATTTTCAAAATCAATGTCAACATTTCACGATTTATGCCACAGTATGCAAACTTTTGAGCACAACTGTAAATGATGGCAATGTCCACGAATTCAGAAGTTTTGGAAATATGTTCACAAATTCATTAAAGACATTAATCACTCCCTTGTAAATTCAATACTAGAACTTTGTTTATTTAAGAGTTTTCTGATGTTTTTTTCTAAAAATTGATAGGATAATGATAGGCCATGTTTTGATTGTGGCAATAACAGTAGTCCCCAGTCCCTAGCTCAAGAAGTTCTAACTTTGGTTTTGGAAAATAATGAATCTTGGGTTGCCATAGATCACGACTGATTCACTCAGATATCGTTGAGATGTTTGGGAAGAGAATATATATGTAAATTTCCTTTAAAATTACAATGTGTCTTATAGATAACTTAATGGTTTTTTATGTTCTCTACAGGATACTTTACCTTTGTATGCAGTGTATAATATATTTAAATAACATGTAAGCACTTTGGATGCTTTGCTTTATTAAGTTAATATGATAGTATGATACACCTTGTTTCTATCAGATCATGTTCAGTGTTATGAGGCAAAATGGAAATGTATTTTTTTGAGGTTTTTGACCTCCCTGTTTGTTTGTGTTTTTGTTTTATTTTTATTACTTATGTTTATGTTATTATAGTTCTTTTATCATTATTGCTAGAATTCTGAAAACAAATATTCAATAAAGAAATATTTGACAAGAAAATGAATTACTAAAGAGACCCTGAAAAACTACAGAAAATACTTTAACCATTATCATGTTTGCACATGAACAGAACAAATACCACAACTACCTACCCTGAGTAGATCATATAAGGAATCAATTTTGCCAACACTACACTAATGATTCATTGTTAATTAAGACAAATAAAATACAATAAGTATTCCCACAAAAAAAACATGTAAATTTGTACATATCTAAAGAGATATACATGTATACCTATGTGGATTTGCAACACAACAAGTTAATGACACGTTACCCGTTATCCTCACTCACCAGTGCACTATAAAAAGTGGTCTAATAGGCAGGTCCGATCAAAACATCTATTTTCTTTTTGTTAACTTCACAATCTCAGAGTATTGATCTTGAGATTGTAAAATATTGATGCCATCTGAAGTGAAGCCAGTTTTACGCCAATAACTATTTACCGGCATTTCTGGCAGAAGAAGGTTGTGACATTTTTAGATTGTGATCACTTTGCAAATTGTTACACAGATCCATATGAAAGTTCAAAAACATTATAAATCCATTACCAATTCAGGATTGTAATTTCTCTCCCCCCCCCCCCCCCCTTCCCCACAATTTATTCAGAGATAGTGGCAAATTATTTCCACAAGCTTCAGTTTGTGAAAACTTTAAAATTAATGTCTCTGGATTAGTTGTCAACACCTTCTGATTACACAAAAAGTAATTGGATGATGTTCTTAACCACAGCTTGGGGACCTCAAATGAGTAACTGATAGACTTGTGCACAGTATTATTATTATTGGTATTTACATAGCGCCAGCTTATTCTGCAGCGCAATAGAAAAATTAGTTATGGCCGAATCACTTCTGCCTGCTCCCGCTCCACAAAAAGAAAAAGATTTAAGGTGGCCTTATTGATTTTAAGGTGGTTTGACCTGGCCAAATATTGTTAATGAAGAAGTTTTAGAAAACCAAAAGAGCTGAATCAAAAGGTACGAAAATATGAGTGAACTGCAAAAATATATATATTGACTGTCCAATAGGCAATCATTTCTCTTTTTTGTTTGTTTTTCTTGGCGTCATAGGAACATGCCAGGCGTTGCGTATTTTGGTTGGTTCGTGATTTTGCTACATTTCAGCTCAGAGTTTGGGAATCTCCACGTCTAGTGACCAAATACAAATAGTTTTTTCAGATTTCCAAATTGTGATTCCTTCCACCTTCTTAAGACTCACAAGCAAGCAGAATCCATTGACACACACTGGTACATTTCTAGAGAGAGGCTCCTAAATCTCCATTAATTATCTTTTAAAGACATCACCAAACAGACAGTTTCCTTACAGTTTCCATTTGGAAGGTCAGTTTGGAACAAGAACAGACAATATAGTTGGCGACAATGATTTATGTTTTGAGTCTTGAGCAATTTATCACAGCACCCATTCTGCGCGGGTGCATGAAACGCATCCCTATGCGGTCCACACTAAGACCTGGTAATACGCTTTTATCCCATAACATATATTTATCATGGTTCTACATGTTGGGTTATAGTGAACTTATATCTAGGAAAAACAACCTGTTAATTTTTAACCTTTTAAAAGTTAACAAGACTGTTTCTTCTAAATTAAAAGTAACCTATAAAATTACTTAAGATACATAGAATAAATCATGAGAGGCACGAACGCAAAATGTAAAGTAGAAATCCAGTGAAAAGTGCCACATAGTTCACTCGCATAATGCAGTGGCAACACTAATATCCATATACAATGCCCCCATCAGCATTGATAATAATGTCTTTCCATGCCATCTTAAACCCTAAAACATTATCAGAACAGTATTATTGCCATGGATACTGACAAGTACAACTTATAACCAATAATAATAATATTAGAGGGTTTTAGAGGAGATAAAGCCCTTACATTAGTCCAAACCACCCTGAAGGTCATATATCAGCAGACTAACAGATACTAAAACTACAAGTGGCACATTTACCTTTAAACCCCCCAGTCTGGTTCTCAGCTCGTCACACTCTGCCTGTAGAAGGCGGATTTCAACTTCTCTTTCCGAGTCCTTACTAGGACATTGTGGGTGCCCCGGACCTCCATTCACAGAGCGCATTGTCTGCTTTATTGGTGGTTTCTTGGCTGCTGTTGTGGACAATGATTTTTTCTGCTAAAAAACAAAAGACAACAGGGGTTGTGTCATAGCTAAATACCCAAAATCTAAATCACAGATGTAAAATATGCTGTGTATTGATTTTTGTTTGAGAAAAGTACCTTGGTAACTATGTATTTTGCAATGCAGGTCAAATTCAAATTTGGCAGTATTAAGCTGCCTATATGTGAATTATATAAGGTGCGCATCTCCGGACTACAAATTTGTATGTTTTGTTTTTTATAGATGTATTTGTAAGGTAACTACATTTTTTTTTATTAGCAGAGGAAGAGAGAGATGTACTTTCTGATTATCTTGTGTGCCCTCCAAATAATGGAGCAAGCAACAGAGATTGGGATTTTTTTTTCTTGTTGATCAACTGCAAATTCTGCATGTATAGGCCCTTGAGACACAAATCAAGCTCTGACAATTAATGAATATTCCCTTAACTATGGATGACTTCAACCAAGCTAACATTCAGAATCTTACAGTCTGGGTCATATTTCCATGAGTAGAGTAGACATATTACATCCAAAAGGAAACATATTCCCCCCCTTCCCTTATGAAGCCCATATTAGTGTTAAGACTTGGGATAAAGTGCCTAATTACGTTGTTTTTTCGTACAATTAGCCAAACCTAATCTGATCTCATTAATCAATAATGTTTTTGAAAGAACTTGGACACATATTGTAGGAAGCTTGATGTATATTGTGTGATGGCTAGCACTTCCTTAAAGCCTAACGATTTTGCTAATATAAACCCCTGAACGTTTAAGGTCAAGTTCATCCAATGTTTGTGCTGTTACAAATAAAATGATCTGAACACATGTAGAAATATATGTTATTAAGATAAGAGTCAGCAGATAAAACCAACTGGGGAGGGACCACTGTCGGGTAATGAGGAGATCAGAAACATGTTAAAGGACCACTCTAGGCACCCAGACCACTTCAGCTTAATGAAGTGGTCTGGGTGCCAGGTCCCTCTAGGATTAACCCGTTTTTTTAATAAACATAGCAGTTTCAGAGAAACTGCTATGCAGGGCCGGCGCGTCCATAAGGCGGCACAGGCGGCCGCCTTAGGGCGCACCGGCTCTGGGGGCGCAAAATTCCAGTGACCGGCAGGAGGGAAGTGCTCCCTCCTGCCTGGTCACCTCCTGGATCCCCGGAGCTGCACGGCGTGCGGCTGAAGTTGATTAGGAGGCGGCGAGGGAGCTCTCTGATCTCTCTGACCGGCTCCCTCGCGCGCCTTTTGCTGATGCCGCGGGAGCCGGAATATGACGTCATATTCCAGCTCGCGCGGCATCAGAAAACAGCCTGCGAGGGAGCCGGTCAGAGAGATCAGAGAGCTCCCTCGCCGCCTCCTAATCAACTTCAGCCGCACGCCTCCCAGCAGCCTCACTGGACCACCAATGAAAGACCCACGCCAGTACTCCAGGTAGGGAGGCTGGGTGGGAAATGTAAATTTAATTTAGATAATTAATTACTGTGTGTGTATGTGTGTGTGCATGTGAGTGTGAGTGTGTATGTCAGTGTGTGTGTGTTCGAGTATGTGTCTGTGAGTGTGTGTGTCTGTCAGTGAGTGTGTGTGTGTGTGTCTGTCTGTGTGTGTGTGTGTGTGTGTGTGTGTGTCTGTCAGTGTGTGTGTCTGTCAGTGTGTGTGTCTGTCAGTGTGTGTGTGTGTGTGTGTGTATGTGTGTGTCTGTCAGTGTGTGTGTGTGTGTGTGTGTGTGTGTGTGTCTGTCAGTGTGAGTGTGTGTGTGTCTGTCAGTGTGTGTGTGTGTGTGTGTGTCTGTCAGTGTGTGTGTGCATGTGAGTATGTGTGTCTGTCAGTGTGTGTGTGTTCGAGTATGTGTCTGTGAGTTTGTGTGTGTCTGTGAGTATGTATTTTTCTGTAAGCCTGTCTGTATGTATGTATCTGTATGACAGTATGCCTCTGTATGTATGTATGTGTCTGTATGTCTTGTACGTATGTTTCTGTATGTCTCTGTATGCATGTTTGTAACTGGATGTATGTTTGTCTCTGAATGTCTGTATATATGTCTCTGTATGCATGTATGTAACTGTATGCCTTTATGTCTCTGTATGTACGTATGTGTGTCTCTGTATGCCTGTATGTCTTTGTATGCATGTTTCTGTAAGTATGGGTCTGTATGCCGGTATGCCTCTGTATGTGTCTGTATGACGGTATGCCTCTGTATGTATGTTTCTTTATGCTTGTATGTCTGTATGTATGTGCCTGAATGTCTTTGTATGTATGTTTCTGTATGCCTGTCTGTATGTATGTGTCTGTATGACGGTATGCCTCTGTATGCATGTATGTCTTTATATGCCTGCATGTCTCTGTATGCATGTATATCTCTGCTTGTATGTCTCTGACTGTATGTGTCTGTATGTCTCTGTATGATTATTTCTGTCTTTGTATGACAGTGTACCTGTATGACTTTGACTGTGTGACTGAAAAATGATGCCTGTGTGCCTGTGGCTTGGGAGGAAAGACACACAGGTGAAGATGCATTTTTTTTTTTTTAATGAGGGTTGGGGGCGCCAAAATGCATCTTCGCCTGTGTAACTAAAAATCCTAGCACCGGCCCTGCTGCTATGTTTATACTGAGGGTTAATCCAGCCTCCAAAACCTCTAGTGGCTGTCTCATTGACAGCCGCTAGAGGCGCTTGCGTGAGAGCACGCAAGCGTCCATAGGAAAGCATTGTAAATGCTTTCCTATGCGACCGGCTGAATGCGAGCGCGGCTCCTGCCGCGCATGCGCATTCAGCCGATGACGTTGCAAGGAAGAAGGAGAGGAGGAGTAGAGCTCCCCGCCCGGCGCTGGAGAAGGAGGTAAGTTTAACCCCTTCCTCCCCCCAGAGCCCGTCGGGAGTGGGTCCCTGAGGGTGGGGGCACCCTCAGGGCACTCTAGTGCCAGGAAAACTAGTAATTTTCCTGGCACTAGAGTGGTCCTTTAAATTATAATCATCTAAAAAGCGGTTTTGCTCACATTCAGTTAATATAAAAGACATGCATGTAGGTACTGATCAAGTTATTGACTTCTCCATCACTAAAACACTCCTAGTTGTTATAAAGCCGTCACCACCCAAGTTCTGAACACGGATTGCTGCAGTTACTATAACTACATTCTTTAAACGTTAAAGGATATGTTAAAGGATAAACACAGAACTCAGTAAGTACTGGGCTACAACCTTTGGCTGGTAAAGCTGCATCTCACTTGTAAATTATTAAAAGTGTGTGTCTGTATGTAAGTGTTGTTTCTGCTCTACAAAATCCTGAGCACAAATACCAGGGTACTGTTACAATTATGGTCAGTGTATTCCTTCGCCAACATCTATTGCAATAGATCATAAAACCCTTTAGAATGGCCCTTGCATAATTATTTGCAGAATTCCATACACTTTTGTTTTTGTGATCCCCCGATCAACCTGTAGCCAGTGTTTACAGCAGCAAGAACTGTGTTCAGTGGCATGCTTCATTGTATGTGGATAAGTTAAAATGTACACAAACATATTCAATATAAACGCGGGTACACATACACACATTTCAGCAAGATCCATTTGCAGGCAATCAATAATGATTACTTGGCAATGCAAGGCGTAACATGAGCTGATCAATGGCAGTTTATTTCAATTAAAGCATTAATAAGCAGAAAAGGACTCGGGAAAAAAAAAAGGAAAAAAACAAATATAAAGAAAAAAAAAGGCAATCACAGTACAAGCCCTAAGGCTGAAAACACAGACCAAAAATCTTTACCATGTTCAAGTACACATACATATTCTATGTCCTTGGATTGTTACTTTGCATGTAGCACATATATTTTTGTTGTTTGCGACTATATAAATTTCAGCCAGTATTAAACGTTAGCTGGACATGTCAACCTCAGGAGTGCTTCAAACTGAGAATAGGTTGGAAGCTTCATGAACAATAAAACCTATGTAGAATATCAATCAAGGAGCTCCTTGAGTATATCCAGCCGCTGTTACAAATCAATAAACTATAAAATGTGCAAATGGAGAATAGTGGATGACAAACAATGTGTGTGGATTTCAAAGAGATTGAGACATTAAATAAATCTCATATTTGATATTTAATGTTACATTACCATCTACCATTGATGATTATGCAGTTTTCTAATAATTAACCAATACCACAAGATATATGAGCCTAACCCCATTAAGGGGTCCGACATTGGTGATTGGCTTTTTATTTTATTTTCATACAACTCCTCTTCTCTTATTACATATTACCCTATAAGTATCTGTATTTAATTATTTTTTAGGAGAATTTATTACATCTACAACTACAAAATATTGGGACTGTTAGATCATTAACTTTTTATGGAAGATTCAAACAGATTTGACGAAATTATAGAAGATTCTAAAATGTAAGTTTTTTTTGTGCATTTTTTATTTTATTTGGAACTTTACACACATTGGATTTTCTGTATATAAACTAGCTGCATGAGGATTTCCATGAGGGTTTCTTTATTTTATTATATTTCTGATTAGGAACAGTGATACTATAGCATTAGGAATGCAGGTTTATATATTGTTACATAGTTACAAAGCTGAAAAGAGCCAAGCATCCATCCAAGTTGAGCCTTGCTCACATTTTTGCTGTTGATCCAAAAGAAGGCAAAAAAACCCAGTCTGAA
The DNA here is from genome assembly GCF_036172605.1 of Pelobates fuscus. Taxonomy (NCBI): domain Eukaryota; kingdom Metazoa; phylum Chordata; class Amphibia; order Anura; family Pelobatidae; genus Pelobates; species Pelobates fuscus. The sequence goes on from NC_086321.1 coordinate 139,124,563, forward strand.
GTGCTTCCAATTGTGCAACAACCTAGGAAAATATTCCTTCTTGACTCTAGAATGGCAGTCAGATATCTCCTTGGAACATGTTTCTTTAAGGTAAGCTTGGAACAATGTGTGTAAAAGGGTGGCTCATAAAGGGGTATGCAGCGGAGGAACTACTGCTGATGCAGCTGCACCGGGGCCTGAGAAATAAGGAGAGAGCTGCCCTCCCATCAACTTCAGCCAGCAAGACACTCTCCTGCACACAAAAGAACAACAGGGCTGTATCTACCACGAGGCAAACAAGGCATTTGCCTTGGGCAGAACTTTCCAGGGGGCAGAAAAAAAACACCGCCCCATATGCCGAGGCTAATGCCTTGTTTGCCTCATTTTATGGGGGTCTAAGAGCTGGCCAGCAGGCAACCTCTCCCCCACCCCCGGGACAGATGGCCAGTTGTTCCCAGGTGGGCAGCGAGAGAGCACTTTCCCCTGAGCTCTCCTTGTTCAGCTCCCTTGCGCAACCCGCAGTGATGGAGCTGGGGGGGCTGAGCAGGGAGATCACAGCTCCCTTGCTGACAGCTAGGCGCGGCCACCCACCTGCCTGCATGTCCGCCTGCCTTCCTGACCAGCAGACCCACTGGACCCAAGGTGAAAAATCCAACCAGCTCTCCCAAAAATAGGGAGGCGGCATGGATTTAAATTTAGAACAATAATAATAATTGTGAGTGTTGGGGGAAAATGTGTGTGACAAACACACACTCACACAATATTTTATGTTTTTATTTTACTGTTTTAATTATTTTTGTTAATAAATGTACCAGTATTTTTAATAGTTCTTTGAAGCCTCAGGAAACTTAATTGGCGAAGAGCTATCCCCCCTTATACTGGCATTATTCCTGTGTACCTTACAGCTGGGAATTTTAGGCTTTAAAAAAGGTGAGCTCAATACCTTATTTATACTTTTATTGATTTTACATTGGACATAGATTGGATGCCTCTCTTTTTTATTTCTACTGGAGGGAACATCTCAATGAAGGAGTGGTGTGATGCTGCCCTAAGAGCATAACAGCTTTATGTTGGGAGCCAATATACATAGGCTCCACCACAGCTTAAAAATAGATATGTTGCTTATACTCATCATCTGCACTATAGTATATTTATTTTTTGTTTTTATGTACCGGACATAATCTGCTGTGCATACTTCTATATACACGGGGTAAGCTACTCCTTGCATTCTCTCTCTTTAGTGCTCCACAACAGGTATAAGGGTAACTTGTACCATTGGAAAGTGAATGTTTATTGTAGTGTGTGGGGAAGAGGGTATCCCACATAAGTGTGTACAGCTGGTATTACATTATTTTGGAGTAACACACCTCCTCTATAAAAAAAAAAGTAGTTTTTATGTTTTATTACTACACACAAGTACATCACTGCATCCCAAACCAGGCCTCATGACCCACTAAGAGTTCAGGATTTGTGTATTTCCCTGGTTTATTCCAATAAACCTGTACTGTTGGTGGGGCTTGATAACTAGTTTGGGAAACATTACTCTATACAAACGCTGCACACAAATACAATCTGCAAAGATAGGAATGACAGATGGGGATCTAGGTTTTAGTTACACCACTGGGGTATATTACATTTAAATTATTTGATATTTATCAACATATTGACAGCTGCTAATGAGCAATTAACAATATAGAATTGGCGGAGCCTGACCACCGAGGCAAGCAGTCGCAAGGCCTAACAGCTCCGCGTGTAAAACGGGAAAAAAACGGTGGAAAACCCAGGCTGGGGACCCCCAAGTCACCACAAAGACGCAATATACCCCCTACAAGCGACATGGGGCGAAAAAACAAAAAAATGCCGACCGAGAAACACTCCCCGAGACTCACGATTGGCGATATGTGGGGACAGGCCTGCGGGGCAAGCGGGACCAACATGGCGGCGCTTCATGGTGGATGCTCCGATTTTTCGGATGACCTCTCTGGAGAGGAATATCTGCCGGCACCCAAGACGGGGAGACCAACACAGCCGACTACCCTGGACCCAGACACCGCTTCGGTGACAATAGCGGCCCTCACGCAGCTACTGGCAGACCACCACAAGGATCTGCATAACGACATCGCTGCATTGAGGGGAGACCTAAAGGGAATAACGGCCCGCCTCAATACGTTGGAACATACAGCCCGAACCACTAACCAAGACTTCGGGGAACTCAGACAAACTGTCCAGGACATCCAGCGGCAACAGAGACTCCTCGAACACCGCATGGCGGAGCAGGAAGACGCTGGGCGGCGTGATAACGTGAAGATAAGAGGGATCCCGGATGGGATCTCCGAGGCAGACCTAGCCCAAGCTGTTGAACGCCTCCTGGCGAATATCTTACCACCAGCGCTGGCCAGCAAGATTGCCCCTGCCAACGTATTCCGGATCCCCAAACCGCCAAGGGCACCGACCGGGGCCACACGGGACGTCATACTTACCTTCCACACTCGACTAGACAAGACAACAGTCCAGAATGCCCTGAGGGGAAAGACGCCGTTCCATTTCGAAGGGATGACTCTAACCTTCTTCCCCGATCTTTCGAGAGGCACCCTAGCCTGGAGACGTTCCCTCCAGCCGCTAACCACGCTACTCCGGCAAAGAGACCTCAAGTACAGATGGCAAATGACCCACATACTCACCGTACACCAGGGGAAGGACACTCATCAGATCCGAGAGCTGAGCGACGCAACACCGCTTTTACAGGCACTGGGCCTACCACCAGACATCCTCGCACAGACAGGACAAGGGAGTGACTCGTCTCCTTCACACTCATGGGACCCGGCAAGATCCATCCCGTTTGTGCCGACAGGCCACACACCCGAACCCTATGTGGCGCTCACTACCTGAACGGCACATGGGACGACTCGACAAATGGATTAACCCATGGTCCCGTAGCCGCAACATCACCGCAGAACCAGAGAGGGACATATCCTGGGGCCGGAGGGAAACCAAGCATAACCCGTGGCCCGGAGCCACAGTACGGGACTCTGTAGAATGTTTATTTAACAGATCACCAAAAGTCCCTGCAAAGAAGGCGATCCCGCAAGAACTGCCTGTAATTTTGCAATTTTGTTTGTCAGTTTGAGCATGACAGTTTATTGTTTTTCTTTCAAACCACTATATCTTCCCGTCTACCACCCCTACTTACACCTAGCAAAGGCACTGCTGAACATAGATCACACACTCACAGCGCCCAGCCATCCCCACCGAATAGGCAACATACACTCTCAGCAAGGGCAGGGATCGCACCTAAACAGGTATCCTTAGCCATCAGATAGCCACTGGTGACCCTCAGGATTGCTTTGGTCATACACAGTTATCTGGTCCATAGCTTTGGTTTCCCTAAACTAAACACATCGAACTTACAGCGACAGCAACACTCCCTTACACACCAATCACTAGTCCAAGAAGAGCGCTGACTAGCCGCCACTTCTCAGACCCGACTCTATACGAATAACCTCTTAAAGGGTAGTTCCCGACCTAAATCTCTGTATAGCTTGCTGATAGAGAGGACCCGGGGACAACTTTTCTGAACACCAGCACGAAACTATACACGGGCGAGGGGCGCTGGCCCGGAGCGCTGGGGCAGTAGAGCCACACTTAGTAGTCACTAACCCTGCTCCACACCTAGGATGCACCTACCGACGAAACATAATGGCCGTGACACACACCCCCTACAGAGTATAGCATACCCGCAACATCCAAAATCCATTAAGCTGCAGAGGATACAATCCCTTATGGGTAGCGCACCCAGAGGCCCCTTAAAAGGGCTATACACTGCCTGACCTTATCCCTTAATGTTACTAGGCTTGGCCTAGACGCTTTATCTGATAATATGAAAACGTTAAATAACCTGTTACTTAACCTGCGGTTCATAGGACAGCGTGCTTTAAATATGTTCTGGCATATAGCTCAAACTGGACTGCCAACGTGTATGATACCATACCTGTCGTCTGTCTTTAAATGCTTAAATACTGCACATGCAATGTTCTATTATACCTGTTATAAAAGCATAGTTGTGCCATGTACACTAACCAACTAGCATTGCACTTGGAAGGTTACATCACAATTCTTTCATGTTCACTGTGGGACTACATAAGGTTACCTTGTTACTCTCTACGCAATTATAAACATAATTGCATTTCGTTTTACCATGTCTTATTTTATTTTTCTATTTTTTGCCTAAATAACAAATTATTGTGCACAGTATTTCCAACGCCATAATGCCCTACAAGTGTTATACTGAAGCATATATGTATGTCTTGCACCAGATGATGGGGCAGCGCAAACCTGTTTAAGAAAAGATGCACGTATTTGCAGATAGCCAAAATGTTGTGGTATATGTGGTAAAAGGCATTGGGAAGGCTAGAAAGGCACCCCATACCTGCTTGTACTCTCTTCCTGGCAGGGTTTAACCCAAATCTAGCTTGATCATTTCTATAAATACTGTGAACTAACGTGTGTTCAACCCAAACAATAGAGTGTAAAATGTTTGCCTGTTTTATCATCTCCTACTATTCTTAACACGAGACCTGCCTAGTTCATTAGACATACCTATGTAACTAATATACCCTTAAAAAATGTGCAAGTTCTCAGAGCCACTGCTCTACATGTCTTTGTTTCCATATTATTCTACGCTGTTGTGGCGCATGATTATGTTTTAGTTAAACCATGCTATATAAAAAAGAGGTACTAGTATTAAGGAAATGTTAGATATCATTGTTATTGAACCCGATACTGTATTCTTAATGCATTTCCCTCTCTTTATTCTGTATCCCATCTCACATGCCTCAATAAAATACAGATTGACAAAAAAAAAAAAACAATATAGAATTGATCGCAATACCACCATTACTACAATACTTTGATAAAACATTTACTATTATCAGTTAAGTGATAAAAGAACTGATACCTTATGGAAAACAGTCACACTTTAACGAATGATCAGTCATAGCAAATTGAACATGTGCTGCATTTCCCCTGGAGTATATGTGTGTGACTTATAGTCCCTAGTGCATTACTCAACTAATGCACGGGTTGACAGAAAGTAAAAATGCAGGGCTCATAATCTCAAAGCAGCATATGCATGTCCTGGCCTGCCCAAGACTGGTGGGAGTTATACTTCTCTCACTGATGATAGGATTTGAGACGAGCTAAGAAGACCGAAACAGAACAGTTCTGTCTCCCAAGCGCCTCTATTGCTATGAATGTAACTCCCACCAATCTTAAGGAAAATGAGCCATTATGTCCAAGTGATGCCTTAATATTAAAAGAACTATTAAAAATAAGGTAATGCAAAAGGTACACAATGTTAAAGCATGCTTTAGGAGAATATAATGCCAACTCATGATTCTGGAGATATAGGCAAACATCACATTCATCCTTGTTTATTATGATGTTTCCAGAATCCCATAATTATTACACATTATATATTTCCCTAATTTAATGTTTTTGTAGATATATGAAAAGTATACATGGCATGATGTTAGTCTACACTCTCGTGCCCTACTAAAAGTGTTCATAATTACTTTCCAAATATTCATTTTTCATTAACAGTTCTGTGTAACAACCTGTCACAAAATGAAACAAGTGGATGTAATTTTGATGCTGAGAAATTATGATGTCAGTTCTGACAGAACTCTTATCTCTAAATTTAGCTCAGTAGTCACAGTGGTTGTGCATTTTAGTTCATTTTTAGCCAGTTCTTCATTAGCAGTCTTCGTTGCTCTTCTTACAGCTTCACTTTTGTGTTCATGGACTTTTAAAGTGGAACTGTCACATTATTTATTATTTTAATGAATTTTTTTTTCCGTTTGTCCCTCAAATTCCCAAGGGGCATAAGGAAAACAAAATCTGAAGAAAAAATAAAATAAAAAGACAGCACTGCTTTAAAGGAATACTATAAGTGCCAGGAATACAAAACTGTATTCCTGGCACTATAGCTTCCTCTGCCTCTCCCTTCCCTCGCATCCATCCCCTCTCCCCTCACAGATGAGATGGAGGCACGCAACACCACGTCACATTTCGACGCAATGCCACGTCACATTCCGACGTGACATCACTGTGCTCCACTTTCACAGGGTTTCCAGAAGTAGCGGGAGGATCAGATTTGGCACAGGGTGCAGACGGCACCAGAGGCCGGACTCCGGAGTCGCATAATGGCAGCGGCAATGTGAGTGGAGTCTGCTGTTGACTAGAGGGGGGTGCTGGGATTTCGTAGTTTAGGGGGGACTGGGATTTAGCAGAGGGGGAGGACTGATATTTAGTATATGGGGGGACTGGAATGTAGTAGAGGGATTTAGTATAGGGGTTGCTGTGGTTTAGTAGAGGGGGACGCTGGGGATTTTTTAATACTGTATTTTTCAAAATAAACCTACGTTTCCATGAAAATTTAAGGTTTTGGTTTTTTTTGCGGCCCACATAAACTTAAACCATGTTTTCGTGGCCCGTGCTAGACTTTGAATTTGACATGTTTGCTCTACAGTATTTTCCAATTGTATAAATGTCACATCAAGCCAAAATAGGTGCTGATTTTGTAAAAATACTTCAAAGTGTTATTTCTTTTCCTATTTTCTTCTTCATTTATTTATTTAGTTATTTTGGTCAAAAATGTCTTGTCAGTTCTCCAGAATTCCAAATTTAGCATTAATCTCCATATGTAAATGTACTAAGAGTTTACACAGCTGACTCAAATACAATTTTGTTAATGTCACAACACACAAGAAAATTTCTGTGCATGTCAGAAGATGTGCATCTGGGGAATGTACTTGAATGTGCTGGGAAATACAATGATGCGCTGGGAAATACAATGATGTGCTAAGTGGAGTGAAACTGCAGAAGTAGGTATTTCTTATCCCATTCCTTTAATCAGGCATTGGACACATTTGCAGGAACCATCACCAAAATAAGAAAAACAAACAAACAAAAAAAAAAACACTTGCTTACAATGTTCCCTCTAGTTTTTCTTAGTTGGTGTACAGATTTTTCTTGAGCAAAATTTTTTCCCAATCCAAAATTTTGTCCGCCTCTCTCTTGTGGTTTATAACACTACATTACAGTATTACTACGACAATGTGGTTTTAGTAGTTACACAACAGCATTACGGTAATGTCAGCCATTCACAGACACAAGTCTCTCACACAAGCTAATGTCCATTTTGATCCCTCAGACAGTCCATGGAAAGCAATGGGGGGCAACTTCGCAGCCATGGGTACACACAATTAAAATGTTTCAAGAACATGCTTCGAGCTTGTTGCCTATATACCTCACTAGGAAGCTTCAGCTCCACCTTTACCACAGTAAATGTCAATTTAATCCATAAAACAAAAATGATCTTTCATTAATTCTGCCAAAAGATATTATTGGTAGCTTGTTCACTGTATTTAGGCAAGCATATTAATTCCCCAACTAGGGCAGAAACAGTGAATGCAGTCCAATAAATGGTGATGTTTGGGGTATGTAGAATCTTCCATTTCCTTTCTGCTCTCTTGCATGCTCTCTGAGTGATGTAGTGTAGTGATTCTGACCCCGGCATTACTACAGAGGGCATGTCTCCCTATCTTCAGAGGATCTTTTCATAGGGGCTCAGTGGGAATCTTCTCGCTGGGGTCCAGTGGGGATCTACTCACTGGGGTCCAGTGGGGATGATCTTCTCGCTGGGGTCCAGTGGGGATGATCTTCTCGCTGGGGTCCAGTGGGGATGATCTTCTCGCTGGGGTCCAGTGGGGTTCTTCTCCCTGGGGTCCAGTGGGGAATGGATCTTCCATTTCCTTTCTGCCCCCTTGTGTGCCCTCTGAGTGATGGAGAGTAGTTATTCTGACCCCAGCATTACTCTCTCACAGGATCATTTACTAAAGTGAGAATTAAAAGTGAATTTCAAATTTAAGGACAAAATAGCCAAATTGGGAAATAATTATTTACATCAGCATGACTACCATTTTGGATACACTGACATTACAGTTTAAATTCACTTTGCATTCACTCTCAATTATCATGTTAGTGAATATCACTGCAAGTCTGCAGCCAGTGGAGGAGCAAAAAAAAAGTGTTCTGGACCCTCTCCACAGAAAGATACAGTGGACTTGTGAGTAAGAGATCTTTGATCTCTCCACAGGCTCATGAATGCACACAGCAAGACTTGGATAGCATCTGCTATGCATGGGCTTGCTTTCATCTCTTGTTTCATGGCTATCACTAACAAGCATTTGCCTAGTTTGCAGATGGCCAGTCCAGGCCTGGATTGGGCTAATTATTTATACAATGCACAACACCCATAGGGTGTACTCACCACTGTTCAATAGAGCAAAAAAGGAGAAGGAACAAAGTTCAAATGTCTTAAAATCAGAAAAGGTTGATTTGATCATAGGAGCAGGAGGATAATTTTTATTATAAACCAGAAGATAAGTTATGAACAAGAAAGGAACTCAGTGGTATAAGGAGTATATCAAAGACAAAGTTATCTTGGTGCTGTGAATAGCCTAGGATGAGCAGTGATGAGCAGTGAAATCAAACACTAGATCATTTCCTGTCCACTGATGCATGGTGTAAAAAGGCCTGAAATGCAACCAAATGTATTCTTCTGTGACAACAATTACCTTAGAGCCCACAACTGTTACTAACAACAGCGGGAGAATATTGAGCATAAAGTCATGATTGAAACATACCTCTAGTCTGTGAAATATGTGCTCTCACATCAGGGTAGTTCAATGGCATGTCACCATAAATCAGTGGTGTATCCTGGTTTTGTGCTGCTCTAGGCAGAACAAAACGGAGGCGACTCCCCCCCCCACCCCCGCGCGCCACCCCCACCCAACCTTTACCCATGCCCCGCATTCTAAACACACACACACACACACACACACACACTCACTAACAGACACACACACACACTAACAGACACACACACACACACTCACTAACAGACACACACACACACACTAACAGACACACACACACACACACACACACTAACAGACACACACACACAAACACTCACTAACAGACACACACACACACACACTCACTAACAGACACACACACACACACACACACTAACAGACACACACACACACACTGACACACACACACACACACACACTAACAGACACACACACACACACTCACTAACAGACACACACACACACTCACTAACAGACACACACACACACACACACTCACTAACAGACACACACACACACACTCACTAACAGACACACACACACACACACTCACTAACATACACACACACACACACTCACTAACAGACACACACACACACACACACACACACACACTCACTAACAGACACACACACACACACACACTCACTAACAGACACACACACACACACACACAGTCACTAACAGACACACACACACACACACACACTCACTAACAGACACACACACACACACTCACTAACAGACACACACAAACACACACACTCACTAACAGACACACACACACACACACACACTCACTAACAGACACACACACACACACACTCACTAACAGACACACACACACACACTCACTAACAGACACACACACACACACTCACTAACAGACACACACACACACACACACTAACAGACACACACACACACACTCACTAACAGACACACACACACACTCACTAACAGACACACACACACACACTCACGCACACACACACTCACTAACAGACACACACACACACACACACACACACACTCACACTCACTAACAGACACACACACACACACACTCACTAACAGACACACACACACACACACACACTCACTAACAGACACACACACACACACACACACACACACTCACTAACAGACACACACACACACACTCACTAACAGACACACACACACACACTCACTAACAGACACACACACACACACACACACACACACTCACTAACAGACACACACACACACACTAACAGACACACACACACACACACACTAACAGACACACACACACACACACACACTCACTAACACACACACACACACACACACACAATCACTAACAGACACACACACACACACACACACTAACAGACACACACACACACACACACTAACAGACACACACACACACACACTAACAGACACACACACACACACTCACTAACAGACACACACACACACACTCACTAACAGACACACACACACTCACTAACAGACACACACACACACTCACTAACAGACACACACACACACACACACACTCACTAACAGACACACACACACACACACACACTCACTAACAGACACACACACACACACACACTCACTAACAGACACACACACTCACTAACAGACACACACACACACACACAGTCACTAACAGACACACACACACACACACTCACTAACAGACACACACACACACTCACTAACAGACACACACACACACACTCACTAACAGACACACACACACACACTCACTAACAGACACACACACACACACACACACTCACTAACAGACACACACACACACACACACTCACTAACAGACACACACACTCACTAACAGACACACACACACACACACAGTCACTAACAGACACACACACACACACACTCACTAACAGACACACACACACACTAACAGACACACACACACACACTCACTAACAGACACACACACACACACACACTCACTAACAGACACACACACACACTCACACACACACACACTCACTAACAGACACACACACACACACACTCACTAACAGACACACACACACACACACACACACTCACTAACAGACACACACACACACTCACTAACAGACACACACACACACTCACTAACAGACACACACACACACTCACTAACAGACACACACACACACACTCACTAACAGACACACACACACACACTCACTAACAGACACACACACACACACACACACACACACACTCACTAACAGACACACACACACACACACTCACTAACAGACACACACACACACACACACACACACTCACTAACAGACACACACACTCACTAACAGACACACACACACACTCACTAACAGACACACACACACACTCACTAACAGACACACACACACTCACTAACAGACACACACACACACACTCACTAACAGACACACACACACACACACACTCACTAACAGACACACACACACACACACACACACACACTCACTAACAGACACACACACACACACACACACACACTCACTAACAGACACACACACACACACACACTCACTAACAGACACACACACTCACTAACAGACACACACACACACTCACTAACAGACACACACACACACTCACTAACAGACACACACACACTCACTAACAGACACACACACACACACACACACACACTAACAGACACTCACTAACAGACACTCACTAACAGACACACACAAACTCACACACACACACACTCACTAACAGACACACACACACACACACACTAACAGACACACACACACACACACTCACTAACAGACACACACACACACACACACTCACTAACAGACACACACACACACACACACTCACTAACAGACACACACACACACACACACTCACTAACAGACACACACACACACACACACACACACACTCACTAACAGACACACACACACACACACACTCACTAACAGACACACACACACACACACACTCACTAACAGACACCCACACACACTCACTAACAGACACACACACACACACACACACTCACTAACAGACACACACACACACACACACACACTCACTAACAGACACACACACACACACTCACTAACAGACACACACACACACACACACACTCACTAACAGACACACACACACACACACACACACTAACAGACACACACACACACACACACACACTCACTAACAGACACACACACACACACTCACTAACAGACACACACACACACACACTCACTAACAGACACACACACACACTCACTAACAGACACACACACACACACACTCACTAACACACACACACACTCACTAACAGACACACACACACTCACTAACAGACACACACACACACACACACTCACTAACAGACACACACACACACACACACACACTCACTAACAGACACACACACACACACTCACTAACAGACACACACACACACACACACACTCACTAACAGACACACACACACACACACACACTCATTAACAGAAACACACACACACACACACTCACTAACAGACACACACACACTCATTAACAGAAACACACACACACACACACACACACTCACTCACTAACAGACACACACACACTCACTAACAGACACACACACACACACTCACTAACAGACACACACACACACACACACACACTCACTAACAGACACACACACACACACACACACTCACTAACAGACACACACACACACACACACACACACACACACACTCACTAACAGACACACACACACACACTCACTAACAGACACACACACACACTCACTAACAGACACACACACACACACACACACACACTCACTAACAGACACACACACACACACTCACTAACAGACACACACACACACTCACTAACAGACACACACACACACACACACACACACACACTCACTAACAGACACACACACACACACTCACTAACAGACACACACACACACTCACTAACACACACACACACACACTCACTAACACACACACACACACTCACTAACACACACACACACACACACTAACACACACACACACACACACTAACACACACACACACACACACACTAACAGACACACACACACACTCACTAACAGACACACACACTCACTAACAGACACACACACACACTAACAGACACACACACACACACACACACTCACAATCACTAACAGACACACACACACACACACTCACACTCACTCACACTCACTAACAGACACACACACACACTCACACTCACACTCACTAACAGACACACACACTCACTCACACTCACTAACAGACAAACACACACTCACACTCACTAACAGACACACACACACTCACACTCACACTCACTAACAGACACACACACACACACACTAACAGACACACACACACACTCACTAACAGACACACACACTCACTAACAGACACACACACACACTAACAGACACACACACACACACTCACAATCACTAACAGACACACACACACACTCACACTCACTCACACTCACTAACAGACACACACACACACTCACACTCACACTCACTAACAGACACACACACTCACTCACACTCACTAACAGACAAACACACACTCACACTCACTAACAGACACACACACACTCACACTCACACTCACTAACAGACACACACACACACACACTCACTAACAGACACACACACTCACACTCACTAACAGATACACACACACTCACACTCACTAACAGACACACACACACACACACTCACACTCACTAACAGACACACACACACTCACACTCACTAACAGACACACACACACTCACACTCACTAACAGACACACACACACTCACACTCACTAACAGACACACACACACACACACTCACTAACAGACACACACTCACACTCACTAACAGACACTCACATTAACACTTTTTTTTTTTTTACTTTAACCCCCCCAGCCTCCTTACCTTTGGGAATGCTGGGGGGGGGGGCTTCTTTTTTCCCTGGTGGTCCAGCGGCTGCTGGGCGGTTGGGCGGCGCTGCTGGGCGGGCGGCGAGGGAGCACTCCCCCTGAGCTGTCTGCTCAGCTCCCTCGCGCGCCGCACAGTGAGGCTGGGAGGTGGAGCCGGCTCCCAGCCTCACTGTGCGGCGCGCGAGGGAGCTGAGCAGACAGCTCAGGGGGAGTGCTCCCTCGCCGCCCGCCCAGCAGCGCCGCCCGACCGCCCAGCAGCAGCCCAGCATGTCTGTTAGCCGCAAAGCTAACAAGACATTTGCCTTGGGCATTTGGGGGGCGGCTTTTTTTGCCGCCCCCGGAAAATGCCGCCCAAGGCAAATGCCTTGTTTGCCTCGCGGCTAATACGCCCCTGCCATAAATACTGTTATATACAGAATTGGACTTACGTATATGAAAAAAGTCTTCCAGAGGAAGATGTTCATCTCTTGGCCCACACATATAACAAAGCACCACAGTCAGAAAAAGAGGAACAATAACTTAATCTTTAATTGAAAAATGTTTGCTAATTTGACAAAGGCACATAGGTGGGGCGAAATACATCAGTGATGACACTACGACGTACAGAGTTACATTGCATGCGCATCAACTGGAGCCCAATTTCAGCTGGAGTCCAATTTGGAAACGGAATCATGGTAACAGAGTAATTTTGCTACTGCTAAGGTGCACTTGAATTAAACATTTTGTGCACAACCAAGCACATTTACAGTTGAGCTCAAAAGTTTGCATACCCAGGCATCAAAATTGTGAAATGTTGGCATTTTGAAAATATGACTGATCATGCAAAAAAAATGTTTTAAAAAAAATAATGAAGGATAGTGATCATATGAAGCCATTTATTATCACATAGTTGTCTGGCTCCTTTTTAAATCATAATGATAACAGAAATCACCCAAAGGGCCCTGATCAAAAGTTTACATACCCTTGATTGTTTGGCCTTGCTACAGACACACAAAGGTTAAAATGCCAATTAAAGATTAATTTCCCACACCTGTGGCTTTTTAAATTGCAATTCGTGTCTGTGTATAAATAGTCAATTACTTTGTTAGCTCTCACGTGAATGTACTGAGCAGGTTAGATACTGAGCCATGGGGAGCAGAAAAGAACTGTCAAAAGACCTGCGCAACAAGATAATGTAACTTTATAAAGCTGGAAAAGGATATAAAAAGAGATCCAGAGCCTTGAAAATGCCAGTCAGTACTGTTCAATCACTTATTAAGAAGTGGAAAATTCAGGGAACTCTTGATACCAAGCCAAGATCAGGTGGACCAAGAAAGATTTTAGCCACAACATCCAGAAGAATTGTTCGGGATACAAAGAAAAACAACCCACAGGTAACCTCAGGAGAAATACAGACTGCTCTGGAAAAAGACGGTGTGGTTGTTTCCAGGAGCAATGATACAATGATACTTGAACAAAAATGAGCTGCTTGGTTGAATTGCTAGAGAGATGCTGTTACTGCGCCAAATCCATTAAAAAAAAAAAGCATGGTTTTAATATCGAGATAACAACATGACACGCCCCACAGCTTCTGGCACACTGGAATTTGGCGAGATCAAAATAGAGCTTCATGGTGACAAGCGTAAGCGCTATGTTTGAAGAGGGGTTAACAAGGCCTACAGTGAAAAGAATACAATCCCCACTGTGAAACATGGTGGTGACTCACTGATATTTTGGAGGGGAGGAGGTTGAGCTCTTAAGGAACAGGGAATCTTGTGAAAATAGATGGCAAGATGAATGCAGCATATCATCAGAAAATACTGGCAGACAATTTGCATTCTTCTGCACGAAGGCTGCACATGGGACGTTGAACTTATCAGCATAACAATGACCCAAACACAAGGCCAAGTTGACCCTTCAGTGGTTACAGCAGAAAACGGTGAAGGTTGTGGAGTGGCCATCACAGACTCCTGACCCTAATATCATTGAGCCTCTCTGGGGAGATCTCAAAACGTATGGAAGACTTTGCATGACCTGGAGGCATTTTGCCAAGACAAATGGGCAGCTAAACCACCTGCAAGAATTAGGGCCTCAAACAATTATTACAAAAGACTGCAAGCTGTCGATGTTAAAGGCGTCAGGGTTCCCCCATATCTTCCTTTCCGGTCCAGATTTCCCATACGACTTCTGGGTTTCGTAGATCTGACTCCGCCCAGGTGACTTCACGCGCTTCCCTTTGAAAAGGAAGCTGCGAACTAGTCAAGGGTGCTCAATCAATTTGTGCCTCTCACATACTTGCTACTTTGTTGCAGATTGCCGTCTGAGCTTGACTACTAGTTTTTCTGTGTACCGAACCTTTTGACTTACTCCTGACAACGCTGACTTCTCTGTCTACCGAAACCTCTGAATTGCTCCTGACAATGCTGACTTCTCTGTGTAGCAAATCCACTGGCTCTCACTACGCTGACCTATCCACTCCTAGACTTTGGAAAATACATCACCACTTCCTCTATTCCTCTACATACTTAAAGGAACCATAACCCTCATCAATTCTGGAAAGGACTTCAATGCACATCATTCACAGTAAGCAAAATAAGTCCTCCAATTCTTGGGATTATTAATTGGTTCGCATCTGAAGTTATTGGTAAGTATAAGAAGGAATATAATGGTCTGCCCTCTGGGATTCAGCTACTCATCTCCTAACGAGACCTATTCATTATTTAGTTCTGTCAGAACCTAAAGGACTGTTACATTTTCTAAGAATTTGTTTTGTGTTATTATTGCTGAAGTTAAAAGAACTTTATTATATGTTCCAAATTAAAGAGTTGCCTTATTTAATTTAATTTTGCCAAACGTTATTCATATTGAAGCAATTACCTGCAAGATTATCTTTGCTCATGCATTATCATTTTAGAATCTTATTACAACAGAAGATTGCCAAAGCAAAATTGCTTTATTTCAAAAAAATAATATTTTCTTAAAGTGACAGGATCGAATCTCTTTATTCACCTGCGGTTGAGTTCCAAATAACTTTTCCACAAGCATTACAAAAGGGGACAATACACAGTATTAAGAACTAAGGGTATGCAGACTTTTGAACAGGGGTCATTCCATGTTTTGTTTTATGATTGTGCCAGTCTGTTATACCCTACAGTTGAATATGAATCCCATAAGAAATAAAAGGAATGTGTTGTGCCTGCTCACTCATGTTTTCTTTAAAAATGGTACACATTTTACTAATTCTCCAACGGAATGAAAACTTTTGAGCACAACTGTATTAGATGGTTTTAATTGCTTCTTAGCACGTGTTCGTTGTATCAAGGATTGTTTTTACTGTGGAGTGACTATTGTTCATGTAATTGTCCAACAGCTATACATTCGGTTTTATTATTTGTTAAGTGAACTTTACGGTTTGGTAAGAGTGTATTGTGGGGATACACAGGGTGTTTTTGGTGGAGTCTATTTGGATATCTGTTGTGGTTATAGATTTATTTACTGAGTTTTGCTAATTTGTGGCTAGCAAAGTGAACTTGCAGGATGGGTTACATACAGAGTAGGTCACCGCAGATGCTACGGATGCCTTCAAGGCAATTTCTGAGCTGAAAGGCACACAATAGCATAATGAAAGAAAGTTAAATGGTTTAATTATTTTCACTGCCTTATTCACTTAAATCTCCATTTTTACAAAAAGCTTTAATGAGGGGGTGAGTTCCATTTGTAAAGAAAAAGGGAATCAGTGGGCAATTAAGGTCAGTGATATATTAATAGATTAGTATTATGTAAATGCAAAGCTAATAAGTTAATGTTGATTATGTTTGCAAGTGACTCTATATCAGGATCAAAACAAATTAATACATAAAAATGTACGTGATAGTTATGTTTTAGCAGTGAATAGCTATGAACTATAAACTAAAAATCTAGATTTCCAGACTGAAAATTAAGAAAAATTTGATGTTTTTTTTTTTTCTATTGTTTTGGGGTTCATGTCTGCCAATTTCATTATGTTGCATTGCTTCCGTTCACTGGTTAATGAATAAACACCATACATACTTTCAATCACAGGACTAGATATGATTGAGTTCCATTAGTAAAATCTACTAAGAAACTGCTATTCATTTAGCGATAGGAGATAAACATATCCAAAAGAAACTAGTTTGTTTATGAAAACAAAATGCAACAAACACTAGAATATTGCCCTGGTAGTAGAAGTTGTTACGTGTTCCATGAAATCATTTATTTACTGGACATTTGTTCAGGTGACCATTACCACCTATTTTAACATATAGGTCAATTTGTTCAGAAAAAGAGTTAATCAAAGCACTGGATCCTAATTCTGGCTTTTCCAGTTCCTCCCTTTTTACCTGAATTCCGGAAACTTGCTCTAGATTTCCAATGTCCCCGGCATTTGCCTTTTTATCTGTTATTTTGTTTTTAGCATTTTAATTTTATTTCAATTATACCTATATGACTGGTGTCATGGAGATGATTATCTAAATAGTACAACCCCAAAAACTAGGGACAGATTAACAGGGATTGTTGGCGCTAAAGCTCCAGACTCACAAATTGCTATAGGCCCAAGCATTATTTATTGTGTTCAACTGATGCTCTGAAGTATTTAGGGCCATATAAATAGAATGTGGCTAGGGAGACACATATCTAGTCTGGCTTGGCTGAGCATGCACAACATGTGGTGTGCACCATCTATTGCACACAACTTGCCATAGGTAGCTTTGGTACTGTATATACAAACCTACGTTAAAATAGGTTGGTTTATCTTTGCTACAGGCCCATTGCATTGAGCCTCTATGTACTATAATCAGGTTTATTCCATGTGTCCCTCAGGCAGTAACCATGTACACATTGCTCTACTAGTGGATTTCTCGCAGCATCAGCCTGCTTGGAAGATGGATTTTGTGTCCTTTAAATTGCCAGTTTAAAAAAATGCACATAGGGCTGCAAATTCTAGTTACAGACAAAAGTTAGGCTTAGGATCTCCTAAGCACAAGACACCAGAATCACAAGTTCAGATTTTGTAATAAGCACTCTGGTAATATTTAGCTCCGAGCTGATAAAGCCCTTATCACCCACTACGGTGGGGCTTGATTCCTGGTGAGAAGTTTGTAGGTGAGCAAAAACAGCAACTTATTTGATGGTTTAGGTGTAATTCACAAACTGTATGATTCTATTATATAGCAGCACTGCATGCCCAAGTCTGGACCAGATCATTATGTATTATTGCTTAACTATATATTTCCATCTACCATTAGCTCCTGTGCTCTCATCTCAGGATTCACAAAAATCTTTTCAACTGGATTCTAGTTCCTCTATAATGTTATTTTTGTTCCTCTAGGTTCTAATAGAAATGAACAGCAGGATACTTGTAACCTGCCTTCTAAAGAAGTACCAATGTGCCATATGCAATTACCACTGGTAATTAATAAACAATTTAGCTTTGTAAAAGCATAGTTCATTCATTACAAAAAATAAAAACCAAATATGTGCATTTTAAAAAGACTGGTACAAATACTCGTATATAACACAACATATATATGTTTTTATTTTTGTTAAATCAATACAAAAAAAGCACAGACCAAACCTGTTGTATATTTCATGTTGTGGAAACCAGTAGAGAATAAACAGTAGTATAGCTAGCTATAGCTAAAACTTCTAAAGAAAAACGTATACAACTTTTTATTGAACATAAATTAAAAATCCGTGGCAGGACTTCAAGTCAAATAGTGCTGCAATGAAGTGGCTGTGCTGTAGAGGGCTCTAAAAGTGATACAGGGCAGAAATCAGCAGAAATTAAAAATAGACTTCCTGAAGAAGTGACAGCCGCATCTCTGCCTTCTTATCTGCAAGGTCTGTTTCTGACCTTGGCCAGGATGCCCTGTCAGACATGCTGCTAATGTATCGAGCAGACAAAGTTTAAAAATGAAACATTTACCAAGTTCAGTACCCAGAGATGTGCTGGTACGCACTCACTATTATCATGTGAAGGACAAGCTATTGCGATCTAGTAGGGCCAACAGAGACCTAACAAACTCTTACAAAGAGGTGGCTGTATATGCAGACCTCTCCCCAGCAACCATAAGAAGATGTAGATTCAGAACAGAGGTGCTAAGGTCCCTTTCAGTACTTTAAGAGGGTTACCACATGAGATCTTGAATATTGGTTACAGTGTCACCAGCCACAGGTCCATCACGGAGCCCAAAACTGCAACCTGAATGGAAACAAGCCTCTACATTAGTCAAAAGACAACAGGTTGTGATGTAACCCTGGTTTATGTACTCTGACCCAGAAGGTTATTATGTTCAGTCATGTTTTAGTTGGGATACATGGGTATATGTTATTTACAGTTTGTATTTGTAGTAACTAAAAGCATTGTGGCCCCTGTGAGTAATCGGATATTAAAATGTAACACAACCTTGAGCCTCCTGATCTTGATGAAGGGAGAAGGTAATTATTTACCCTTCCATCCAATAACCTTCCAAAGAATGCATAGGACGATATCTAGATAAACTAAATCTGCTTACCCTCAACAAAGAACAAAACAATATGCCTTTCTGATCTGCTTATTATGGAGGAAATACCATCCTGTATATGGTCACTACCTAAGAGTAAAGCACCAGTGCTAAATGGCTTTTTCAACTCTTATTATAAAAGATTTGTCAAAGTCCTGGTCCCATATATGGTAAATATGTTTAATTGTGCCTTGGAGAGGAAGTGTTCCCGTCTGGAATTCTTGGTAGAACATTGTTACTCTGCCAAAAATCAGGCAACTCCCCTCATGCACTGCCAAAATTTCAGGACTTTATCTTTGCTCAACACAGATGCAAAGCTATTTGCTGAATGACAGTACTATTATACCAAGCATAATCAATGATGATCAAGGGGATTTCATCAAAAAGAGTCAGGGAGCAGTAAACACACAAAAGGTTTTTGATATTCTCCATAGTCTAATGCTCACTGGGAGGGGGCTGTTGGTCAAAAAGATGTTTGGATAACTTGATTGGCAATTCTTGGAAGAGACAATGTGCAGGTTTGGTTTCCCAGATAAATTCCTGACAGCTACAGCAGTCTTATATAGTGCCCCATCGGCTAGAATCCTTCATGCAGGATTTATATCTGACCCATTTTAAATATCCGAGGAACTAGACAGTGTTGTCCTGTTGTCCCAATTACTGTATGTGCTAGCACTGTAACCCTTACCAGTAGCAATTAGATTAACTCAGCCCTTGGTATCCTTACCTAACTTACAAACCAGATTAGATGAATACAGTACACATTCATATTATTAGTTAATTTTTTTTTATTATTTTTTTTAAACTCAGATGTTGGGTTGGGTTTTGAGATAGCTGAACCAGAACTATCCAGGCTTCAATCTTCATTTAGGTTTTACTGGAGAACAGACTTCATTATTTTTGTAGGTATTGCAATAATTCCAAAACTTGAGAAACATGAATGATCTGTTCAAAATGAATGACCAGAAGCTTTACACAGAGTTGTCACAAAACATGTCGGGATTGGCGCACATATATCCTACTTCTAGTACCTATGCTGGAGATGCCACATAGGAGTGGGCACAATGCTGAATGTATGGAGGAAAATGGCCAAATGAATCAATTCAGCAACAGGAATACCACTAGAACCAAACATAGAAGTGTTTCTTTTATTAATTTTAAACAATGAATTATCTAAACCAAGTTAAACATTCAGATGCCAATTCCTAGAGGAAGTTTTGGCCATATTGAATTAATTGTGTGTAGATTTCATGTAGATTTTGCATCTACTCATTTATGCTGGGAGGGAAACTTCCATTCTAGCTCATCCCAAATATGCTTTATGGGTCTGATATCCCAAAACGGTGCAGACCATTGTTGTAAAGTCACTCAATTTCAAGGAACAGTCTTTGGATAATGTGTATTTCTTGATAAGAGCCCACTATCCTGATCAAAGTATTCTTTGGATTTCAGATCCATTGCCAGATTGTAACCCTACTAACTATATGCTTTAGAAATACAGAGAGAGCAATATGTTTCCAATGTTTAATAATCCAGTTTTGGGAATCATAGGCAGTCTGATCTTCCTTCTTTGTTTACAAAGCCCTCCTACATGCCATTTTTGTAAAGATTGGTCTTTCTGCAAGCTTGACTGTGTATCCATTCTCTTGCAAATGTTCGCATTTTTTCCCAGCTAAGGTCCAGCAGCCGACTTAATGGTTTTTGTTTATCACCCCAACTTTAGCGATAGCAATGATCACAAGATATCAGCTATTTCTGAGATGCAGGAATCACCATGTCTGCCTTCAACACGTATAGTCAAGATCTTTTTATAATTACTTTACCACCTTCACTCTCCCACTGCTTTAATGGTGTGAAGTATATGTGGGTAACCATTGTGTTTATCTGCAACATATTGTAGTACTCACTGATCAAACCAAATGGTTTACAATGATGGAAATCCAATGGTTTCCTACAAGTCATCGACTAAACAATGACTTGTATATACAAAATGCATTACTGCTTTTTTTATACAAATACATCAAAATACATCACTGCTATCACTTTTTTAGCACCAAGAAAGGGAACAATGCTATTTTAGGTAGATGCGAATATGTAGTCAGTGTATGAATAAGTCCAGGATATTGAAATCTACCCAGATTTGGCCTGTGTAAGAAAAATGTGATAGAAACCATTTACATTAGTAAATGGATTACATGAGCCGCAACATCTTGATGGTAGATGTCAATAGTTAACACACTCTGAAGACACATACTATATTTGTTGTGAAACATCATCATATGTTGCATTAATTTATTGAACATGTTTCCTTCAGCGTGTCTGCAGCAGATGGTTCTGGCTCATACAGCTACGGTCAACTTATACATATATAGTTGACTTTCCTCCAGCTGGAATGATTGAGTCTTTGCACGTGAAAAAAATAGTAAATGTGAGAAAATTATTTATACTCCATAGTGGCAAGGTAGAAAATTCTAATTTTATTACATGGAAGTAGGCTTCATATTTTGCATATCCTTTCTTTACTAAACTCCAAAACAGCAAAGAAAATAACATAGGAATAGAATAGCCAATCAGCAAATAGAAGTAACCCATGTAAATAGAGGGCAGTAACCTAAGAACCTCCTCTTTATTTACTACTTTACTGCTGGATCAGGCCAGAGTGTGTGTTTATTTCTCCAAATTCTTTGTTCATTAATTGTTACTTATTGCTGCTCTCTGGATGTTGATTAACCATTTATTATTGCTCCTGGGTTTCCTGAGCTGTACCCTGTCTGTTCCCCTTTTGTTCTGGGTGTCAGGATTATAGTTGATCCAGTACGCAGAATAGTATCACACCTAGGACTAAGGATAACGTCTAACTGGACCTTAGAATGGCCGGACTTAACATACCTGAAAATAGTCAAAATACCTGCCGAGGTCAGGGACACAGAAAGAGACACGACGATGAGGAAAGCCAGAAGTCAAGGATACCAGAAATCAGGGAGTCAAAACGAAGCCAAAGTCAAATACCAGAAAAATGCAATCAGGAACACACTCCCAGATAACCAGCTAGTGGAAACCATGACAGGGCACTGACAAAAGGTAATCTGGGTTTAATAACCCTCCTTAGGCTGTAATTGGCCGTTTCTGACCTCTGACCCCAAAACATGTGTGCGCGTCTATGACATGACATCGCACGTACGTTGGTGCCATCGTTAATGTGGGCGGATGCAAGTCTCCTATTAAAACCAGAACTGCAGTGGCCAGAGTCTCTAGGAATGCCGTACTCGTTGGGGACCAGGATAGTAGGAGGTCGGGCAGGGTTTTGCCACGACCAAGGTAAGTATTTGACTTTTCTGTCGGCATAGCCGCTATGTTTCCGTGCGGCTACGCCGACAGAATCGCGGGGAGTTGTGACACTGGGGTTGTATCTGGATTGTTGTGCCTCAGGCCTTCCAGGCCTTTTTTTCCTGGCCGATGCACCATCCACACATGAGGATCCACACTGCTAAGGGTTACCTATTTACTCCTGTTCTCTATGGGACCTACCTGCCTGTGCTGTGTTTCACCTGACGCATAGCCCGCAATAGGCCAGCTGCCATCTTGGGAAGGAGCACTGCAAGTTCACGACTGCAGCCAGTTTGCATCAGAGGGAATTGTGTTATCCCCCAAATTGGCAATCCCTCGTGGCCAAGGTTCTACAGGCACTGTATTCCCCCTCGAAGGACAAGCCCCTCTCGGGACCTTGTTCTCACGCACCCCACCCTCTTGTTTGTGTCTCGGTGTTAAAATTACAAAAATGTATGTCATGTAGTTGGCAGGGCACACGCTGAAGGTCTGACACTCGCTGTAAGGACACTGACTGCTATTAGCTTACAGTGAAAAAACGTTTTTTCTTTTTAAAGGCACGCTATAGTGACACCAGTAAGATGAAGGACAGGAGATAAGGTTGTTTTTTTTCCCTTCCTGGCTTTTCCCTTCTGTGCTTTTTGTTTTTTGTCAGTGGGTTTGTCTATAAATCAAACTCGTGATATTTAGTAGTGTTGTGTTGTGGTGGAATCTCAGTAAAAATAAATTTACTAGGACAAGATTGCCACATGGCATGTGCATTTGCATATGTTGATGTACCAGTTAAGTCAGTTACACGTAGCTAAGATACAATCAGTAGTGTAAGGAGCATAAGTAGGAATACAGGATATACGAGTATTTCCCCTCCTCCATTGTGCTGGGCAAGCCATGTGGTCAAACAGGATTTTAGTCTCTATTCGGTTGATTAGATAAGAGTATGTGTAGGTTGAACTGATTATGGGAGGAGCTACATGCCTATATAAAAGGGACCTACACTGTATGATTAGGACTCAGACTTTGCTGTTTTTGGTGACATTAGTCCCTCTGAGTCCCGGTCGGTGAATCGAATAAAGAATCTCTTCCTTCCTGAAGAAACCTGTGTCCATCTCTCTGTGCTTGGCTTCCGTCAGTTTCTCCGGTATCATTTGGTGCATTGGGCCAGGAAGCTCATCGTTCAACGGTAGCTGAGAAGCAGAGGCGTGAGACGGTCTAGCTTTGCCCACGTTCTCTACAGCTGCACCCCTGAACTTCTGCGTGGACCTCCTTTCGTCTCGGCGCCACTGGTCTGTTGTCCAGGAGATCATCGGCCTCTACGTAGTAAGTGCTGGGGTGCCCCCGTCGATGAGTGTGAACCCAGGTTCAGGAACGAGGAGGTAAGACGACCGCTGTTTTAGACGGCGGACCCACTAGGGGTATTGGATACCGATTGTGCGGTAGGCCCATAAGGGGTTATTTGGAATCTGCCGCCTCCAGTGGAGGGAAGGAGCGAAGGCGCACCGCTCAATTAAACGCCCTTTAGTAAGCCCGTTTAATTTTGGTTTGGAGTCAGGCGGGGTTCTGGTGTAAATAGCCCTAGCCGGACACCGGTGTCTTGTCTAGACTAGCGTTCTAGAGTGTATATTTTGTTCGCTAGGTCAGAGGGACCGGGAGACTAAGCGGCGTCTGTGTAAATTCGGTCCGCTAGATCTCAACCTATCTTGGCTAAGTGGGAAGGTGTGTAAATTTGGAACCCACTAGATTTTTGATAGAGTAAATAGACTAAAAGGGTGCTGTTGTAAATTCCGCCCTCTAGTTCGCTATATGTGATGCTTGGGCAGTGTGGCTAACCAAAACGTATGTAGATAGTTTTAGGTAGTCCATCAAGGTACTGGCCAATAGATTAGTTGGGAATTGTAAATGTGTTAAAGATTGTTGTAGCAGCGTGTATATCTTGCTAGATAGCGTGAGCTCTGCCGTCTAGCGAGAGTGTGAATAGTGTGTAACTGTATTATAGCGCACGGTACCATAACCATGTATAATTACTGATACTGTAAATAAGTACTAATAATTGTCGTCTATGTTGCATGTTTTAACACCATAACCACTACTAATTGAACTGGGACTTTAAATTGTACTCTAACCAATGCTAACCGTACTATAACTACTGTTTGTAAAGACGATGTTACTGGGGCATGTTATAGACGGGTAATTTAGATATAAGGAATTATAGCGTAGGTGACCGTATAGTTTCGCCAAAGGGCACAGTATTAGTTACTTAGTGACTGGTGTAACAGCGGTGTGTGTACGGGAATTCCCTGAGTGTTTTGTTGTGTGCGTTTCGCTTAGTAACTGTACCACGTGGTGCTGTTGCCGAGGGAACGGGTGTGACCGTTGGTAGAGTGTTTGTATAGTTTCTGTTGGAAACGACGCTCCATTGTTAAGTATGGGCGCGTCAGATTCGACGATTTTGGATCCCTTAGGATGTATGATAAAGAATTTTAAAAAGGGATATACAGTATGTGATTTTGGGGTAAAGATGTCTCCAGCACGCTTGATTACATTGTGTAGTAGGGAATGGCCTACTTTGGTTGCCGCATGGCCGCCACGTGGCAGTTTGGATCCTAATCTGGTACAGCGTGTACACGTGGCTGTATCAGGTAGGCCTGAACTTTACGGCCAGTTTCCATATATTG
Organism: Pelobates fuscus; assembly: GCF_036172605.1. Classification (NCBI taxonomy): domain Eukaryota; kingdom Metazoa; phylum Chordata; class Amphibia; order Anura; family Pelobatidae; genus Pelobates; species Pelobates fuscus. The sequence goes on from NC_086321.1 coordinate 139,150,740, forward strand.
ATTGTTGGAGGCAGGCCGTAAAAGACTCGCCAAAATGGATCCGAGTATGCCACGAGGAACAATGTCGCCTCATGGTGGCCAGGACTCGCTTGTCCACTAAGGCCGTAATTACGCCCATTTTGGACACGCCTCCTGAGTCTGAGATCCCTATGCCGCCCCCTTACTCCTCCTCCACCGGAAGAGGAAGAGGAGGTGCTGCTGGAAACGCTCCTCCACTTGCCCCGTTGTCCCCACCTACTTCCTCCTCTAGCTCAGAGCCCAGCCCTCTTGTTTTAAACCCTCCCCTCTCAGTACCTACCTCGGTCAACTCCACCTACCCAGATTTGACGCCATTTCTCGTTCCTGGTCAGGCTCCTCCTAGCCCGGCCCGGAATATTTTACTCACCGACCTCCCCCTCAGTAAAGCGTCCCCATCCCCTTGTCTTACTACCCCTCGACCGGAACCCCTAACTGACGTTCCTAAACGAAGCCCCATACTAACCCGACAATTGACCGGTACCCTACAACCCCGACATTATCAAATGCCACTTCGATTGACTCCTGGTTCGACACACCTTAACGATGACGGCCAGATACAATACGCTGACCCAGTCTTTGTCTACGTCCCTTTCACGACTACCGATCTCTTTAACTGGAAGACCCATAACTCCTCTTACACTGAGAAGCCTCAAGCCATGACTGATCTGTTCACCTCGATAGTCCAGACACACAATCCCACTTGGGCTGATTGCCAGCAATTATTAATGACATTATTTAGGAAACGATGGAAAACGAGGAAAGGACTAGGATAAATCAAGCGGCAATTAAAGCGCTGGAAGAAGAGGCCCGTGCACGAAATCAAGCCAACCCAGCAGCATGGGCCGCAACTCATTATCCGAACACCGATCCAGAGTGGAATGTCAATGGCGCAGACATGGTTCATTTAAAATCTTATAGAGACGCTATTATTGCTGGCATGAAAGCCGGAGGAAATAAGACGATTAACATGTCTAAAACAGCTGAGGTATTGCAGAAATGTGATGAATCGCCCAGTGTCTTTTATGACCGATTATTGGAGGCATACCGCTTGTATACCCCCTTTAATCCGGAGGCCCCTGAGAATTCCCGGATGGTTAACTCTGCCTTTGTCAGCCAAGCCTACGGAGATATAAAGCGCAAGCTACAAAAGTTAGAAGGGTTTGTAGGGATGTCCATAACCAAACTAATGGAGGTAGCGAATAAAGTGTGCATGAACAGGGAAACAGAGACAAAGAAAGAGGAAGAGCGCAAGATGCGTAGAAAGGCAGATATGCTAGCGGTAGCAATCGCAGGCGTAGATAGAAGGGAAAAGGAAGTATATAGGGGAACAGATAGAGGCGATAGTAAGTGGAATGGGGAACCCCTGAATAGAAATCAGTGCGCATACTGTAGGGAAGAAGGGCATTGGAGAAGTGAGTGTCCGCGAAGGGAACAGTATGAGAGAGACAGACCTAGGGCAGGATATGGTAATTATAGAGGCAGAGCGAGAGGTAGAGGAGGTCCTGGAGGGAATAATGGTATTATCCAGCAGCGCAGAGATCCCGCGATAGAGAAAATAGGGACTTTGTAGGATTGGCTGACACGGTCATGGAGGACTATTGATACCGACCGGGCTCTATCCCCCTTGGCCGAGCGGAGCCTATGGTCGATGTATCAATAGGGGGGAAAAGGAGTGCGTTCATGATCGATACTGGTGCTGAACATTCGGTGGTGACTGACCTAGTTGCTCCTCCATCCGGAAGAACTATCACCGTAATAGGAGCAACTGGAAGGAGTGCTGCTAAACCGGTTCTTAAAAGTCGACTCTGTACATTGGGAGGCCACGTAGTAAAACATCATTTATATGCCTGAATGTCCAGTCCAACTGTTAGGACGTGATTTGTTGTCAAAATTACAAGCGCAGATAACGTTTCTACCAAATGGAACAACATCTTTAAAGTTCAATGGACCTTCAGGTATAATGACAATATCTGTACCAAAGGAAGAAAAGTAGCGACTTTATACAGCGTTGACTAGCCAAAACCCTAAGAGTGATGAACCCTTGTTTAATATACCAGGAGTGTGGGCAGAGAACAACCCACCAGGACTTGCTCGCAATATCCCACCAATTCGAATCGAACTGAAACTCAGGGTCTATCCAGTGAGCTTAAGGCAATATCATATCCCACAAAAGGCCAAGAAGAATATACAATCGTATTTGGATAAGTTCATACGGTATGGTATCCTAAAATTCTGTACTTCCCCCTGGAACACCCCATTGTTGCCTGTACAGATGAGTATCGCCCTGTGCAGGACTTGAGAGCAGTCAATGATGCGGTCGTAAGTATACACCCAGTTGTGCCCAATCCATATAACCTGCTTGCTTTAATTCCGGGTGGGGCTACCTATTTCACTGTCTTAGATCTCAAAGATGCCTTCTTTTGCCTTCGAATTGCTGCGGAAAGCCAGTGTATCTTCGCATTCCAATGGGAAAATGCTGTAACGGGCTCGAAACGCCAGATGACTTGGACAAGACTGCCCCAAGGGTTTAAAAATTCACCCACCCTATTTGGATCAGCTTTAAGTCAAGACTTACTGGATTTCAAGTCCATCCCAGGAGAGTGTGTACTATTGCAATATGTAGATGATTTGTTGATAGCGGCAGTTACAAGAGAAATATGTCAGCAAGCAACACATGATCTACTACACATTCTCTGGAAGGCAGGATACAAGGTGTCCAGGAAGAAAGCTCAGTTGTGTCAGCCAACTGTCAAGTTGCTGGGATTCCATATCTCTGAAGGTCAAAGGATAATGGGGCCAGAGAGAAAAGAAGCTGTATGCCAAATACCAATACCCAAGAATAGAAGACAAGTGCGGGAATTCTTGGGGGCAGCAGGCTTCTGTAGGATATGGATTCCCAGTTATGCGATATTGGCGAAACCTCTTTATGCAGCTATAAAAGGTGCAGAACACGATCCCTTCCTGTGGACCCCTGAACAGCAAAAGGCATTTGAAGATGTGAAGAAGGCTTTGATGAGTGCCCCAGCATTAGGTCTACCTGATCATACACGTCCATTCTACTTATATGTACACGAGCAAAGAAGAATGGCTGTGGGAGTATTGACACAGTACTTGGGATCATGGCAAAGACCTGTTGCATATATGTCCAAATTGCATACATGTCTTCCACCTTGTCTAAGAGCTGTAGCTGCAGCCGCCCTGCTGGTAGCCGAAGCTGATAAGCTCACTCTGGGTCAGGAACTCTACGTGCGAGTCCCGCACGCAGTACAAAAGTTGCTAGACTATAAAGGCAATCATTGGTTTAGTAATAGCCGCATGACTAAGTATCAAGCTATGTTGTGTGAAAACCCAAGAGTGCATTTAGAGACTTAATACCTTGAATCCAGCTACCCTTTTGCCACAACCTACTGAGAGTCAACATGATTGCCTGGAGGTGATGCATGAAGTGTTCTCAAGTAGACCGGACCTTCGTGATTTTCCTATCCAGAACCCTGATGTCCAGTATTATACGGACGGCAGTAGTTATGTGAAAGAAGGGATTCGCTATGCAGGATATGCAGTGACTACCATAGACAAGGTGATAGAAGCTCGGCCATTGTCAAAAGGAACATCGGCACAGAAGGCAGAATTAATTGCACTAACACGAGCGTTACAATTGGCAGAAGGTTTAAGAGTGAACATCTACACGGACTCCAAGTATGCATTTTTAACCACTCATGCCCATGGAGCTTTGTATAAAGAAAGATGACTAATGAATTCAGAGGGTAAAGAAATCAAGTACGCAGCTGAAATATTACAACTACTGGAAGCCGTATGGGAACCGAAAGAAGTTGGTATTATACATTGTCGGGCGCATCTGAAAGGAGATGGTGACGTAACCAAAGGAAATCAGATGGCAGATAATGCAGCTAAGCGTGCCGCTGAATCAGGAAGACAGGAATATGTGGAACATATAGCTGCACTTATACCGACTCCACTGTCTCAATGGACTCCAGTTTATACAGCTCAAGAAGAAGAGAGTGGTTAAAGACAGAAGCTGGGAAATACCTGGAGAACAAATGGTATCAGTTAGAAGATGGAAGAATAGTCATTCCAGCATCACTAGCTGTAGAAATTGTCCAGAACTATCACAACGGGACACATTCTGGAAGAGATAGTATGGAAGAATCTCTCAGAAAACATTTCTACATACCAAGATTGTCCAACTATCTTCAAATAGACTATACAGTAATGCCTAAATCCGGTGGACATCGCTACCTACTAGTAGTTGTGTGTACCTACTCAGGTTGGGTAGAAGCATGTCCCACTCGTACAGAGAAAGCAGGAGAAGTTGTGCGATTCCTGTTGCGAGAAATAATACCCCGATATGGACTACCATGTTCTATAGGATCGGATAATGGTCCAGCCTTTGTTCACCAGTGCCTACAACAACTGACTCATATGCTTGGTATTAAGTGGAAGCTTCATACGGCATATAGATAAACACAAAAAGAATTCAGCGCTAGTAATCACAAAATTAGTCAAGGTAGGCAGCAACCCAAATGAAAGAAAACCCCTCGGATCCTTCGGTGGATAGATACAAAAAGATATGGAAGGGCTGCGCCAAATAAGGGTAGATAGTCCAGTAAAGTATTGCTAGGGTGCCAATAGATGGTCTAGGATACTTGATAGAGTTCCTCTGTGGATGCGTCTAGTGTAGACCGTTCCTTATATGTAAATACAAGAGAGGTAGAGGCGACTAATGGTATAGTATGAAAGTTCAGGGTGTGATAGGTAACAAAATGTAGAGAACTCACATTCAAGAGAGCTATGGCCAGCTCTGGTGTGGATTGCGTACAGCGGTATAATCCCCGCTTATGGGATATGTAGGGAGGGGGTCTCCGTCAACACCGTCTGGTAGTCCAGAACTCGGAAAAGAAAGACAGAAAGCGACAATAGTGCTCTCAATTTTGATGTGGTTCAGTGTGCAGATAAGAAGAGGTAAAAAAACTCACATTTGAGGGAGCTATGGCCAGCTCTGGTGTGGATAGCGTACAGCGGTATAATCCCAGCTTATAGGATTTGTAGCGGCGATACGTCCGTCAGCACCGTCTGGTGATCCAAGGCTCCAATATAGAAAAATAAAAAGCAGCAATAGTGCTCTCAATTGTGATAGGTTAAGAGAGTAGTAGAGGAAATAAAATAATACTCACAAAGATAGAGCAGAGGTACTGCTCTATGGATAGGCGCTGGTGGTATGATCCCCACCTAGGATTTCTTGGAGTACTGGAACTTTAAAATTGCCAGTGGAAGTAAAAGTAACCAGGAAAGGTTAAAATGCCAGGAATAGGTAAAAAAAAGTTTAAAGTGCATAGAGAGTGCAATAAAAAGAGGATTGGTACAATAAAGTAGCCAAAAAACTTTTGTTGATCTAAAATACACAATAAAATACAGAATTAATAACCATAAATGCGTTTCACCATAAGTGGCTTCTTCAGAATGGGATAAAAGTAGTAACCTGGCAGGGGTTGTTTAAATAGGGCTATGTTAATTTGAAAATTGCGCCAAAAGTGTAATTGGCCAATCAGAGACAATTTTTAAAAACACTTTTAAAAATTAGGATTCAAAAGTATGGGAGTGATGTTATAAGTGTGATGAGTCCATTTAAATTATTTAAATGTAAAAACTAGGGTGAGAGAGTTGTTTTTAAAAACAAAACAACAACAACAACAAAAAGGTTGTTTTATAAAGTTCATAAAAAAAAAAATATATAGACCTCAGAGTTCTGGGAAAGTGGAAAGGATGAACAGAACTATTAAGAACCAATTGGCAAAGATGTGTCAAGAAACTCAACTTAAGTGGAATGTTCTTTTGCCTATAGCTCTGTTACGTATTCGTAGTACACCTACCAGAAGGATGGGTCTCTCACCTTTTGAAATCATGTATGGGCGCCCACCTCCCGTACTTGGTAACTTAAGGGGGGATTTAAGTCAGTTGGGAGAAGGAATTACCCGGCAGCAGGTTGTAGAGTTGGGTAAAACTATGGAGGAGGTACAGAAATGGGTACAAGATAGATTACCTGTGAATATTTATCTTCCTGTTCATAGCCATCATCCAGGAGATCAAGTGTGGATTAAAGAATGGAACAGTATACCGTTAGGGCCTAAGTGGAGGGGTCCTTATGTTGTTCTTTTGTCTACCCCTACAGCAATAAAGGTGGCTGAAGTGACTCAGTGGATTCATCACTCCAGGGTTAAACCAGCAACAGTAGATTCTTGGCAAGCTACACCAGATCCAGAGAATCCCTGCAAGATCCGGTTAAAGCGCATGACTCAGTCGGAGTAACGAGGAGATATTGGGATTACAAGTGTGTTTAAAGAGATCAGTAAGTGAGTGTTTTGTTGGCCATAATAAAGCCAGACCACTCACCCACGTGACATAGCCAGGGTGTCTCGAAGGGACCTCTGTGAAGGGAAGAGAGGACCTGCAGAACTCCATTCCTTGCAGCCCTTACATCCTGGAAGCTGAGGTGCCATCGCACGGACGAAGAAGTCGAAAGAAGTGCTCTTGATAATGTGTATTTTTATTTTTATTATTCAGGAAGGTAGAGGTACCGACACACCTAGCTATGAGGTTTGCATTAAGACTACTATAACAGGGAATCATATTTCCCAGACCCTAATTTGGCATTCACAATATGAATGTAAAGGATATGTATCAAGGTGTAGATACTTGGGTATAGAGTATAGTGTATGCCATTTAGGAGTAGGCGAACCTAAGTGCTTCAATCCAGAGTATCAACCCCGTACTGTCAGGGCTCCGCGGGCAGCGGTGAGGGGAGGCTGCAATCCTCTCGCAGCACTCACCCTCGGTCCGTCGCCGCCCGCGGTCCCCTCTCCCCTTACCGTTAAGCGAGCGGCGTCCTCTCCTCCTGACACGCCGCTCGCGTCCTCCTCTCCTCCTCCCAGCGGCAGCATGTCTAACGCTGCACGCTGGGAGCCGGCACTATTATCTAAGCGCCGGGGTCACTCACGTGACCCGGCGTTAAAGCTACAGTGCAACAAACACAGTGGGGGGTATAGATATCCCCCACGTGTGTTTGTTAATACTGATTGGTGGTTAGCCAATCAGGATTCAGGCTAGGATTTAAATACTTACCTTTCCTGTCTATCTGTGCCCTGTTGTGGTCTTTGCTTTATAGTATCGATTGTGAACGTGTGCTTTCTGGTTACGTACCCTCTGGCTTGTTATACTGACTTTGTGACTTTCTCCTACCCTTTGACCTCGGCTTGTTTCTCGTTATTCTGTTTTCTGGTTCCCCTTACTCGGCTTGTCTCCTGACTATTCTTTGTGTGCTTAGCCCGGCCACTCTAAGGACCGGTACAGCACACTTTCTGTGTGTGTGTCTGTGTGTGTGTTAGCGTGTTGGGTTCCCCGGGATCGTGACATTACAACAGGGCCATAATGGAACCTGCTGACATACCACAGCTCCTAGTTAATCAGGAGGCTAGAATGGATGGCTTGGACCACCGTATGGATCAGTTTGCTCAAGCTTTGCAGACCATACTGGCTCGTACTGCACACCTGCAGCCTGCCGTCCAGGAGGCGGTTGCTGCTGTGTCCGAACCCATTGCCACTCCAGTACCCGTTCCTGCCCATGTAGTCCATATGACACCGCCACAGCGCTATAGTGGTGACCCAGCATTGTGTCGTGGTTTCCTCAATCAAATTGACATCCATCTGGTGATGAATCCACGTTCCTATCCCACCGACAGATCCAAAATTGCCTTTTTGATAAACCACCTGTCTGGGAGAGCTTTAGCATGGGCAAACCCCATGTGGGAAAATATGTCTCCTATGTCCTTTGCGGATTTTTTGTCCGCATTCAAACGCACGTTTGATCAACCCGGTAGGGTTGCCTCTGCTGGCAAAGCTCTGCTTAGGGTTCGACAGGGTAACAGATCTGTAGCGGATTATACTATCGAATTCCGCACTCTAGCAGCTGAAGTGGTTTGGAATAACGACGCCCTCGTAACAGCCTTTCAGGAGGGTTTGGCCGCTTACATACTGGATGAAATAGCATCCAGGGAACTGCCTGTCCTTCTAGATGATATTATAGACTATGTAATCCTTATTGATAACCGCATTAGAGAGAGACGTAGTCAAAGACGGCTGGATACACGGGTGTTACCTGCTCTACCCAGTACTGCATTACTAGCGTTACCCGCTCCTAGGCAACCATCCCCCGAACCCATGCAATTGGGTGCTACGGGGTTAACTGAGGCTGAAAGAACGTATCGTAGAAGGGAGGGGTTATGTCTCTATTGTGGAAAGAGGGGTCACCACTGTAATACATGCCCTAAATTACAGGGAAACTCCAGCACCTAAGGCCTAGAGAGGGGTCGGCCTCGGGTGTTATGACTTTGTCCCCTCATGTGTCCATCTCCAGACCATTTATTACGGTCTCTCTTTTGGTCAATAAAACCACCATAACAACTAAAGCCTTGATCGATTCAGGTGCGGCTGACAACCTTATGGATGAGACCTTTGCCAGAACCGCAGCCTTGACTTTGATCCAAAAGGCCACACCCTTGGCCGTTGAGGCCATAGATGGTAGACCCCTTGAGAGACCTCTGGTGACCCATGAGACCCAAGATATAGAGATGTGTGTGGGTGCTTTACACAAGGAAAGGTTAACCTTCCAAATAATTGACTCCCCTACTGCTTCCATAGTTCTGGGTTTTCCCTGGTTAGTGAAACACAACCCAGTACTTGATTGGGGTTGTTTAGACATACTCTCCTGGGGGGAATCTTGTCAACGAGACTGTATGGCCCAAGTACGTCCCATTTGTTTACTTAACGTGCCCACGGCTAAACCGCTTTCTGTTTCTGTCCCTTCTGTGTATGCAGACCTTGCTTTGGTTTTCGAAAAAAGGGAGGCAGATAAGCTACCCCCACACCGTGAGTATGACTGTGCCATAAACCTATTACCGGGTACTATGCCTCCTAGGGGTAAGGTCTACCCTCTTTCTGAGAAAGAAAACCAGGTCATGGAGGAGTACATACGAGAGGCCTTAAGTAAAGGTTTTATTAGAAGGTCCTCCTCTCCTGCTGGTGCTGGTTTCTTTTTTGTGGCAAAAAAGGAGGGCGATTTGAGACCGTGTATAGACTACAGAGCCCTAAACAATATAACGATTAAAAATGCCTATCCGATTCCCCTCATTACCGAATTGTTTGATCGTGTCAAAGGTTCTAGATATTTTACTAAACTAGACCTCAGGGGGGCTTATAACCTTGTTCGTATTAAGGAGAATGATGAATGGAAAACGGCGTTCAATACGCGTAGTGGGCATTACGAGTATCTGGTCATGCCTTTTGGATTGTGTAATGCTCCTGCCGTTTTTCAGGACCTCATAAACGATGTCCTTAGAGATCTACTGCATGTCTGTGCTGTAGTCTACCTAGATGACATACTTGTATATTCTCCAGATTTGAAGACACATCATACTCATGTTAGGATGGTGCTTAAAAGGTTGTTGCAGAATGGTCTTTATTGTAAATTAGAGAAATGCTTATTCGACCAAACCTCTGTACAATTCCTGGGTTATGTTATTTCTGAACAAGGATTCAGCATGGATCCTTCAAAATTGGAAGCTATACTGTCCTGGCCCCTTCCCCAAGGACTTAAGGCAATACAGCGATTTATAGGGTTTGCCAATTATTATAGAAAGTTTGTTAAAAACTTCTCATCCATTATTTCCCCTATCACTAAACTGACAAAAAAGGGTTTACACCCCAGGGTTTGGAATCCTAATGCTATTGTGGCCTTCGAGACTCTAAAAAAGGCATTTGCCACTGCCCCTGTGTTACACCATCCTGATCCTTCCCTTCCCTTTGTACTGGAAGTAGACGCCTCTGAATCAGGTATAGGAGCAGTGTTGTCACAAAGACAATCGTATGACGAACCCCTCCTTCCCTGTGGTTACTTTTCAAAACGCTTGTCAGAGTCTGAAAAGAATTACGACGTTGGGAACAGGGAATTATTAGCTATAGTGATGGCATTTAAAGAATGGAGGTACTTGTTAGAGGGAGCTAGACACAAGATTTTGGTTATAACCGATCATAAAAATCTATCCTATATCGCAGATGCTAAGAGGTTATCCTCTCGTCAGGCTAGATGGTCTTTATTTCTCTCACGTTTTCAGTACATAATCACATACAGGCCTGGTTATCGAAATGTCAAGGCTGATGCCATCTCCCGCCAGTACGAACCTGTAGATTCTATTACCTCCACTCCTGAGCCCATTGTACCCACAACTAATATAATAGCTACTACCCGTTTGGTTATCTCGTCTCTTTTTCTTGATGGTATCAAGTCATACCAACCCCAAGCACCCTCTGAGACCCCTACTGGTAAGCTGTACGTGAAAGTAAAAGACAGAAAGAAGTTGTTGACTTTATTTCACACAGCCAAAACGGCTGGTCATCCAGGGGTTACCAAGACTTACAAGGGTCTTCTCCAACAGTTTTGGTGGCCCTCACTCAAAAAAGACGTGGTAGATTACGTGCAGGCTTGCCGTGTCTGTACACAGTGTAAGTCCCCTAATGTTAAACCCCTGGGACTCCTTATGCCCCTATCTGTACCCAAGAAACCGTGGACACACTTATCCATGGACTTTATTGTGGATCTTCCTTCATCTGATGGGCAGACAGTAATTTTGACTGTAACGGATAGGTTCTCCAAAATGGCGCACTTCATTCCGCTTAAGAAGCTACCTTCTGCGGTTCAGTTGGCTCAGGTGTTTGCCAAAGAAGTGTTCCGCTTGCATGGTATACCACAAGATATCGTATCTGACAGGGGCCCTCAGTTTGTCTCTCGGTTTTGGAGAGGCTTTTGTGCTGAGATGGGGGTCTCCTTATCGTTTACTTCCTCCTATCATCCGCAATCTAATGGAGCTGCCGAACGAGCAAATCAGTCTGTGGAGTTGTATTTACGCTGTTTCACGAATGCACACCAGGACAACTGGTCCCGTCTCCTTCCCTGGGCTGAGTTTGCCAGGAACACTGTGTCTCATTCTTCTACTGGCGCAAGTCCTTTTATGGTGGCTTATGGGTTCCAACCCGCTGTCCTTCCCGGTGTATTCTCCGACAAGGGAATGCCCGCTTTGGACGAGCACCTCGCCTCCTTACTGTCAGGGTACCTGAAGTCTCTACCTCCGAGAGAGGTAGAGACTTAGACGTTCATCCGTCCGGACGCCATGTTTCCTCTGTTCCTCGCGGTCGACCCGGTCACACAAACGCCGGCCGCGAGGGAGTCTCTTCCTTTTGTAGCATGGTGCCCGGAGGCCGACGTCATCACGCCAATCCGGAACGACCTGTCACTCAGTCCGAGACAGACTAATCAGGTTTCGTCGGAGGCGTGTCTATCCTCTCCAGCCTGGGTATTTAAACATACTTCGCCCTGTTGCTCATTGCCCTGTCGTGGTTCTAGCCTGTCTAGTCACACAGTGCTCTGGTGTTTCTCAGTTTTCCTTTTGGTTTCGACCCGGCTTGTTTCCTTACTCTGTTTACCTCCGTTATCCTTGACCCGGCTTGTTCCTCGCTTACCTGTCTTCTCGTTCCCTCGACCTCGGCTTGTCTCTGACCATTCTCTATACTCTCTGTACGTTAGCCCGGCCATTCTAAGGACCGGTATACGTATCCTGTACCTGTTTGTACTTTGCGTGTTGGATCCCTGTCCCGATCCTGACATTACGACAGGGCCAATGGATCCTGCAGGTACAAACAGTCAGGTTGGTTCCTCTGATTCCAGGTTTGACGCCATGGAACACAGAATGGACCAAATGGCCTTAGCACTACAGGCATTGTTGTCTCGTGCTAATAATCCTCCAGAGGAGACGCGTCCTACTCCTATTTCCCCTGTAGGTTCAGGCCTAGAGGTAGCTACTGTAGGTGCCTCTTCCCGTGTTACTCCACCTGTACGTTATGGTGGGTCACCTGAGAAGTGTCGTGGTTTTTTAAACCAGATCAGCATTCACTTTGAATTGCAACCTCGCTCCTATCCTACTGATAGGGCAAAGGTTGGGTTTATTATCACCTTACTCATTGAGAAAGCTCTGAGATGGGCTAACCCATTATGGGAGAACGATAACCCGTTGGTATACAATTATACTGCCTTTGTAGCTGCTTTTAGAAGAACTTTTGACCCCCCTGGTAGAAAGGTCAATGCAGCCAGATTACTGTTGCGCCTGAGACAGGAGAACCGAACATTAGTGGATTATGCACTAGAGTTCAGGTCTCTGGCGTCAGAAGTTAAGTGGAATGAACAGGCTTATATGGATGTATTCTTGAACGGGTTATCAGATGTTATCCTTGACGAAATTGCTACTAGGGAGCTACCAGAGAATTTAGAGGACTTAATTTCGTTCATTTCTCGTATTGATGAACGTATAAGAGAAAGACAGAACACTCGAGAGAGGAACCTAAGACCTGCCTTTAAATTAGCACCCGCATTTCTAAGTCCTGAGTCCAATACCTCACTAATTCCTGAACCTATGCAGATAGGCAATACTCATCTCTCAGAAGAGGAGAGACTGTACAGGAGAAGGGAGGGATTGTGTATGTATTGTGGAGTCAGAGGTCATTTACGCCTGAATTGTCCTGTTCGCTCGGGAAACGCCCGCACCTAAGTTTCTCTAGAGGACAGGCCTTGGGTGTTTCTATTTTGTCCTCTACGCATAATTACAAAAATCACAGGCTTTTACTACCAGTTTCTTTAACATGGAAGAAGGAAGTACTTAAGACCGTGGCATTGATAGATTCCGGCGCTGCTGAGAATTTTATCGATCAAGCCTTTGCCACTAAGCACACTATTCCTTCCCAGTTAAGAGAGATCCCCTTGGCCGTTGAGGCCATTGATGGTAGACCACTACTCGAGCCTGTTATTACTCGTGAGACTATATCCATGAGCCTGTCTGTTGGTATCTTACACGAGGAGAGTATATCTCTTATGCTTATTTCGTCCCCTTCCGTTCCCATAGTCCTGGGGTATCCATGGTTAAAGAGACATAACCCTACTATCGATTGGGAGTTAGGGGAGATACTCTCGTGGGGTCAGGGTTGTCAGGAGAGGTGTTTACAGAAGGTATCCCCTTTGGCTGTAATTTACACACCTGACACTACTACCCAGCCTAAAGAGAGACAGATACCTCCTTTGTACATGGACTTAAAGGCAGTATTCGATAAAAAGAACGCTGATACTCTACCTCCACACAGGTCCTTTGATTGTAAAATTAACCTATTACCTGGTACCATGCCTCCTAGGGGCAATGTATACCCTCTATCCACTAAAGAGAATGCTGTTTTAGAGGAGTATATTCAGGAGAATTTAGACAAGGGATTTATCAGGAGATCCTCATCTCCTGCCGGGGCTGGGTTCTTTTTTGTTAAGAAGAAGGATGGGTCACTCAGACCTTGTATCGATTATCGAGGGTTGAATAAAATAACCATCAGGAATGCCTATCCTATCCCCTTGATTACAGAACTCTTTGATCGGTTAAAGGGCTCTAAGATTTTCACCAAGTTGGACCTCAGAGGGGCGTACAACTTGGTGAGAATTCAGCAAGGCCATGAGTGGAAGACAGCGTTTAATACCCGCTATGGTCATTATGAGTATACGGTCATGCCTTTTGGTCTCTGTAACGCACCTGCAGTTTTCCAAGATTTGATTAACGAAGTTCTTAGGGAATTTCAACATGATTGTGTTATTGTCTACCTGGATGACATACTCATACACTCTAAAGAGATTGAGACCCACCATCGACAAGTCAGACAGGTATTACACAAACTTTTACAACATGGTTTGTACTGTAAACTTGAGAAATGCAGTTTTGACCAGACCCAGATAGACTTTCTTGGATACGTGATTTCTGGGGAGGGCTTTAAGATGGATCCTGACAAACTCCAGTCTATTTTAGATTGGCCATTGCCTCAGGGACTCAAAGCTATTCAGAGATTTATTGGCTTCTCTAATTATTATAGACGCTTCATTAAGGGCTACTCGTCTATTATTGCGCCCATCACCAATATGACCAAACAAGGGGCGGATACTAAGACATGGTCTACTGATGCTCTAGCTGCTTTCAAGAGTCTCAAAGAACTTTTTGCTTCTGCTCCAATACTAGTCCATCCGGATACGACCTTACCGTTCCTGCTCGAGGTCGATGCCTCTGAGACAGGAGTAGGGGCGGTTCTGTCACAAAGATTGGGGGTAGATAAACCATTGCACCCATGTGGTTTTTTTTCTAAGAAACTTTCGGGTCCTGAGAGCAGATATGACATCGGCGACAGAGAACTCTTAGCAGTCATTAAAGCCTTAAAGGAATGGAGACATTTATTAGAGGGAACCTTACATCCTATTACTATCCTGACGGACCACAAGAACTTGTCCTACATTGGGGAGGCTAAGCGCCTGTCCTCTAGGCAGGCTCGTTGGTCCTTATTCCTGACTCACTTCTACTATGTGCTGACTTATAGACCTGGTTCAAAAAATTCTAAAGCCGATGCCTTATCTCGCCAGTATGAACCTTCTACTGTACCTGAGCCGGTCCTTTCCTCTATAGTTCCGAAATGCAATATTGTTGCTAATACGAATCTCAGGATTCATTCTCCGTTACTGGCCGAGATCGTTAAGCTACAACATTTAGCACCTAGACAGACTCCTGTGGGTCGACATTTCGTTCCTCCTGCTCTTCAACTGGAACTGTTGCAGTGTTTCCATAACAGCAAGATGGCGGGACATCCTGGTATTCGCAAGACTTTTGCGTTGATCTCTAAGGATTTCTGGTGGCCTGCTTTACGTAGGGATACTAAAGATTTCATCGCTGCATGTGAGGTTTGTACTAAGACCAAACAACCTCATACGCTTCCTTGTGGATTCCTGCACCCCTTAGAAGTTCCAGAGAAGCCGTGGTCCTGCTTGGCCATGGACTTTATTGTCGATCTACCTATCTCTAAAAGACAGACTGTTATCCTCACCGTGGTTGACAGATTCACTAAGATGGCACACTTCATTCCTCTGCCTAAACTTCCATCTTCTCCCGAATTGGCCGAGATATTCGCTAGGGAGATTTTTCGCCTACATGGGATACCCTCTCAAATTGTGTCTGACAGAGGTTCCCAATTTATTTCCCGTTTTTGGAGGTCCTTCTGTTCGCAACTTGGTATCAAATTGAACTTTTCTTCTGCCTATCACCCTCAGTCTAATGGAGCTGCTGAACGTACCAACCAGAAAATTGAACAATATTTGCGATGTTTTGTTTCCGAACACCAGGATGATTGGGTCGGTTTGATTCCTTGGGCAGAGTTTGCACACAACAATCTCGTTTGCGATTCTACTCATTCAAGCCCCTTCTTCATGAATTATGGCTTTCACCCGTCTATTCTTCCTTCGGCTTCTCCTTCCCAGGGGGTGCCGTCGGTTGATGTTCATGTTGCTAATTTGAGGAAGTTGTGGGATCAAACTCGGCAAATCCTTACGCACAATTCTATGCTGGTTAAGAAACATGCTGATAAACGTAGAAGGCCGGCTCCGCTCTTTGTTCCGGGTGATAGGGTATGGTTGAGCACGAGGAACATCCGTTTAAAGGTGCCCTCCATGAAGTTCGCTCCCCGTTATATTGGACCTTACAGGGTGTTGTCTCGTATCAATCCAGTTGCGTATCGTCTAGCTCTTCCTGATACCTTACGCATCCCTAACTCGTTTCATGTGTCGTTGCTGAAACCTCTTATTTGTAACAGGTTCTCCTCCACAACAGCCCCTCCTTGTCCTGTTCAGGTGGAGGGTCAGGAGGAGTATGAGGTTAACTCTATTATTGATTCTCGTATCTCCCGGGGGAAAGTACAATATCTGGTCGATTGGAAGGGATACGGTCCTGAGGAGAGGAGTTGGGTACCTCAGGAGGATGTTCATGCTCCTCGTCTCCGCAGGGCGTATCACTCTCGCTTTCCATCTCGTCCCGGTTCTTTCCGCCCGGTGGGCGTATCTGAGGGGGGGGGTACTGTCAGGGTACCTGAAGTCTCTACCTCCGAGAGAGGTAGAGACTTAGACGTTCATCCGTCCGGACGCCATGTTTCCTCTGTTCCTCGCGGTCGACCCGGTCACACAAACGCCGGCCGCGAGGGAGTCTCTTCCTTTTGTAGCATGGTGCCCGGAGGCCGACGTCATCACGCCAATCCGGAACGACCTGTCACTCAGTCCGAGACAGACTAATCAGGTTTCGTCGGAGGCGTGTCTATCCTCTCCAGCCTGGGTATTTAAACATACTTCGCCCTGTTGCTCATTGCCCTGTCGTGGTTCTAGCCTGTCTAGTCACACAGTGCTCTGGTGTTTCTCAGTTTTCCTTTTGGTTTCGACCCGGCTTGTTTCCTTACTCTGTTTACCTCCGTTATCCTTGACCCGGCTTGTTCCTCGCTTACCTGTCTTCTCGTTCCCTCGACCTCGGCTTGTCTCTGACCATTCTCTATACTCTCTGTACGTTAGCCCGGCCATTCTAAGGACCGGTATACGTATCCTGTACCTGTTTGTACTTTGCGTGTTGGATCCCTGTCCCGATCCTGACACTTACGGAAGATGTGGGATCAGGTCCATGCTGCTCTTTGTCGTGCTGCTGCTACTCAAAAGAGGTTTGCTGATCGTCGTAGGTGTGCGGCTCCTTCTTATGCTCCGGGTGATAGGGTTTGGTTGTCCTCTAGGAATCTCCGCCTTAGGGTTCCCTCGATGAAGTTCGCGCCCAAGTTCCTTGGTCCCTATAAGGTGTTGCGTAGGGTGAATCCTGTATCCTACTCCCTGGCCTTGCCCCCTTCCATGCGCATACCTAACACCTTTCACACCTCCCTTTTGAAGCCCTTGCTCTGTAATCGGTTCTCTGGCTCTCTCAGGCGTTCCGATGCCCTCCGCGCGGTCTCTAGTGACGTATATGAGGTGGCTGCTCTCCTTGATTCTCGTTTCTCTCGAGGTCGGTTGCAGTATCTGGTTGATTGGAAGGGTTATGGCCCGGAGGAGCGGTCGTGGGTTTCTGTCTCTGACTTGGACGCCCCCTCCTTGATCCGCTCCTTTCATGCGCGGTTTCCTTTGAAGCCTTCGGCTTCCCGCCCCCTGGGCGGTCTTCGAGGGGGGGGTTATGTCAGGGCTCCGCGGGCAGCGGTGAGGGGAGGCTGCAATCCTCTCGCAGCACTCACCCTCGGTCCGTCGCCGCCCGCGGTCCCCTCTCCCCTTACCGTTAAGCGAGCGGCGTCCTCTCCTCCTGACACGCCGCTCGCGTCCTCCTCTCCTCCTCCCAGCGGCAGCATGTCTAACGCTGCACGCTGGGAGCCGGCACTATTATCTAAGCGCCGGGGTCACTCACGTGACCCGGCGTTAAAGCTACAGTGCAACAAACACAGTGGGGGGTATAGATATCCCCCACGTGTGTTTGTTAATACTGATTGGTGGTTAGCCAATCAGGATTCAGGCTAGGATTTAAATACTTACCTTTCCTGTCTATCTGTGCCCTGTTGTGGTCTTTGCTTTATAGTATCGATTGTGAACGTGTGCTTTCTGGTTACGTACCCTCTGGCTTGTTATACTGACTTTGTGACTTTCTCCTACCCTTTGACCTCGGCTTGTTTCTCGTTATTCTGTTTTCTGGTTCCCCTTACTCGGCTTGTCTCCTGACTATTCTTTGTGTGCTTAGCCCGGCCACTCTAAGGACCGGTACAGCACACTTTCTGTGTGTGTGTCTGTGTGTGTGTTAGCGTGTTGGGTTCCCCGGGATCGTGACACGTACAATTTGGTTGACCCTCCGGAATGGAGACTCACAGGGGACCCTAATAAATAAAACAATACTAGAAACCGTACAGTCTTCGGGTGTTCTGCTATTTGATGCATGTAAGGCGATATCAAGTGGTAGAAAACCGTGGAATGTATGCGGGGATCTTAAGTGGGAGAGAACGTATGGGTCTAACGATAAGTATATTTGTCCCAGTAGTAAAAATAAGTACGTAAGTCCAAGATGCCCAGATAGGGATTATAATTATTGCCCATATTGGTCTTGTGTGGGGTGGGCAACTTGGGGACAGACAGTAGATAAGGATATGATTGTTACTAAGTTGCCTACCAAACCGTATTGTAAGTCTATGGAGTGTAACCCAGTCCATATACTTATTAATAATCCTGAACAGTTTATAGATAGGTTCGGAAACTTATTTGGGTTCCAGATATATGGGACGGGTTTGGATCCTGGGACATTATTATTTATAGGGATAGAGACCGATACCGTAGCATCCCAAACTCATCAGGTTTTCCATTCTTTTTATGAAGAGATGAGTGTAGAAAATAAGATTCCCCATAATGCTAAGAACCTGTTTATTGATCTAGCCGAGAGTATTGCTGGTAGTCTTAATGTGACCAACTGCTATGTGTGTGGAGGTACTAATATGGGAGACCAATGGCCCTGGGAAGCAAAGGAGGTAATGTATTCTGGTTCTGAGACAATTGAACAGATAACATCTTCTCAAGCCGAATGAGTGTTAGAGGTAAATCTGAGTGGAGATTAAAGACCTCCATTATAGGTTATGTTTGCATAGCGAGGAAAGGAATGATGTATAATACTTCTGTAGGAGAGTTAACTTGTCTAGGGCAAAAAGCTTATGATGATGATACAAAGAATACAACTTGGTGGTTGGCTTCAAATGTCTCAGAACCATCTAACCCGTTTGCAATATATGCCAATTTAAAGGACGTATGGTTTGATCTATCCATCACATCTAGTTGGAGAGCCCCGGCAAATTTGTACTGGATCTGTGGTAAGAAAGCCTATTCGGAGTTGCCACAGGACTGGGAAGGGGCATGTGTGTTGGGTATGCTCAAGCCATCCTTCTTCTTGTTACCTATTGAAACAGGTGAGACTTTAGGTGTTAAAGTGTATGATGTGAATCATAGGACGAAAAGGGGACCCATAGAGATAGGCGCCTGGGAAGATGATGAATGGCCTCCTCAGCGTATTATAGATTACTATGGGCCAGCCACGTGGGCAGAGGATGGTACCTTTGGTTATAGAACCCCAATTTATATGCTCAACCGTATTATAAGATTACAGGCGGTGGTTGAGATTATTACTAATGAGACCTCACAAGCGCTCAATCTTCTAGCGAAGCACAATACCAGATTGAGGACAGCAGTATACCAAAATAGATTAGCCTTGGATTACCTATTGGCAGTAGAGGGAGGTGTATGTGGGAAGTTTAACCTGAGCAATTGCTGTCTTCAAATAGATGACGAAGGGCAAGCAATAGCTGAGCTTACTAGCCATATGGTTAAACTAGCGCATGTGCCTACCCAGGTATGGAAAGGGTATAATCCAAGTAGTTGGTTTGGTAATTGGTATGAGCAGTTTGGAGGACTTAAGGCATTGGTAGGTGGAGTCATGCTAATTTTGATGCTGTGCCTTCTCCTACCATGTCTGATTCCTTTGGTAGTTAGGTCTGTGCAGAGCATTATAGAGAATATAGCAGAGAGAAAGGCTGCTGCACAGATAATGGCTATATATTAGGTATGAGGCTCTAAATCAGGGAGAACTAGTACAGGAAGAGGAATGTTGAGGGATTCATATCGTTAGGGAGTCGCAAAGTCTGGTTCATAGCAACCTGAGGTGTAAGCAAACTATGGTTAAGTGATGCATCTGAAATTGTGAAATATCAGAAGCATCAAAAGGGGGGAATGTGGTGGAATCTCAGTAAAAATAAATTTACTAGGACAAGATTGCCACATGGTATGTGCATTTGCATATGTTGATGTACCAGTTAAGTCAGTTACACGTAGCTAAGATACAATCAGTAGTGTAAGGAGCATAAGTAGGAATACAGGATATACGAGTATTTCCCCTCCTCCATTGTGCTTGGCAAGCCATGTGGTCAAACAGGATTTTAGTCTCTATTCGGTTGATTAGATAAGAGTATGTGTAGGTTGAACTGATTATGGGAGGAGCTACATGCCTATATAAGGGACCTACACTGTATGATCAGGACTCAGACTTTGCTGTTTTTGGTGACATTAGTCCCTCTGAGTCCCGGTCGGTGAATCGAATAACAAATCTCTTCCTTCCTGAAGAAACCTGTGTCCATCTCTCTGTGCTTGGCTTCCGTCAGTTTCTCCGGTATCAGTGTTCTTATTGACTGTATTGTTTTTACATTTACTTTTGAATAGGATATGTTTTTTTTTACATTCCTGAAATGCAATGCAGACATTTGATTGTTCTCCAACCATTATGATTGTTGAACGCTTGTTTCATGTTTTTCTTTCATTTCAGGTTTAATTCCTAAATAGGACATCTCAGTTTTGGAGTTTGGTTCTCATGTGATACAAACAATGTTTCTATTTTTTCTCAATGCATGCCCTGGCTTTGCCTTGTCTGAACTGGATTATGATGTAATTTCCTAATTATTTATTATAAATTTAAAAGAAAACAGAGCATCTACTGAAAAAGGTTTCCAGAAATTAAATGTGATTTTCGATAATTTATGCAACAGTGAAAATTCCAGCAAAGTGACAGCCCCCCTTAAATGATAGCATCTAAAAATATATATGTGTTGAGGTTCCATCTAACCTTCTCATATCAGGAGCGTCATACTGAGAAACAGATTTAAAATATATTACTTGATGATTAGTTTACATTAAGCGAGGTTAGTGCCATTGGTCAGTGCATATTTAGTATAATATGCAGTAGTACAGGAAGCATTTTTGGGCCCTGGAAAATTGTACACACAGTCACACTGACAAGTACAACTTCAAGTGGCTAAACCGTAAGTAAAATAATTAAATAAAAATAAAACAAATCACAACATTCAAATAAACAAATCACTTTTTCAATTCCCAATAAAACAAACAAATAAACAAACAAACAAACAAAAAGTCTCAACAGTAGAAAATAAAGGACATACAGAATAATCCAGGTTCCTGGGTAGAGGCATAGAGAATGCCAACTCAGAAACCATTGGGGATGAAAAAAAAACAGTTTAAGAAGAAAAACAAAACAGATTTTGATTAACACACTCTGCATTACTTTAGTTATGCAGCCTTTATCAAGGATTTAACTATACTGTAGTATTATTTTACCCACTGATAATGCTTTTATAAGCAAACTCCTCATATATAAGTATCCATTATGCCAGACGAGGGATAGATATCTGCAATACGTCAATACTATCTTGTGATGTACACATTAAATACCAGGATAATTTTATGGGGAGAATATTGATTGAAAGTAAATGATCTGTACTAAAAGATGGCTATCTTAACTTTCAGCACAGTTAGATCAGCTAATAACAGGACTGCAATTTTTCACTTCAATAATACATTAAAGTGATAGGGAAATAGTAATTTAATGACCGTTCTTCATGAATTGTTCTGTAGTAAATGTAACTATCTTGGTCCATTGTTTCATCAATGTCTTAATATACTGAAATAAATAAAACACTATACCAATGTGCATACTCTACAACAGAACCAGTCAGGTCAACGTACATTAAAATTGTAATCTAGTATTTGAATAGGTTCTGTCCCCTTCTCTTTATTATTAATTATATAGTATATGGTATATAAGGAAACAATTAAATGAGAAGAAATCAATTTGCTAGTCATATGAAAGTTATGTCAGATTAAAGTTGCAAAGACCAGAAAGATAAAAAGCAAACAGAAGGATCAGCGCTGCACAACCAAAAAAAAAAAAGGGGGCATCAAACCCGAAAGATGGGGCTCCCTCAAAGACCCAACAGAAATAGAGCCACATAGAGCTTTATCAAGTTTTCAAGCTTCCACTTGATAAAGCCCTATGTGATTAAACATGTTGTGGACTTTTTAAAGCATTTTAATTTAAGTGATTTTGTCTACTTTTATACCGTGTTTGTGCCATTTTACTTTTTTTTTTTTTTTAAACTGGAACCGCAGTCTCTAGGAACGCAGTACTCGCTGGGGACCAGGATAGAAGGAGGTCGGGCAGGGTTTTGCCGCGACCAAGTTAAGTATTTGGCATTTCTGTCGGCATAGCCGTGACACTGGGGTTGTATCTGGATTGTTGTGCCTCAGGCCTTCCAGGCCCTCTTTTCCTGGCCAACACACCATCCGCACTCTCTTTCTCCCTGGAACACACACTTAAAAGCAATGTGGCTCCCCAAGTTTGCAACGAGTAAAGTACAATAAAAGTAATGTAATTTATCTTGTGCTATCACAATTAGTCTGGTCACATGAATGCAAGCCAACACCCTGACAGCCTGATTTATATACTCTCTCACCTCAATCACTGTGTGCCTTCATTGGCCAAGTGTCAATGACAAAATTCCCATTAATTGGCTGTCCTCTAACATCAATCACAAAAATTTGCTAATTTTATTGAACAGGGAATAGTGAAACCGGATTGGGCAAGCAAACATTACATTGCACAAATGGAATTAGCTTATTGGAAAAGATTCCTGTCATCATTCACATAATTTCCCCTCCCTCTCACTTGTTTTGCAACTTTTTAGAACTTCGTCACTTTGGAACTTCGGAACCTCGGCACTTCGGAAATTCGTAAGCATCCGAATGGCATGAAATTCATACGAATGTACATTCGGAATGAAATTAATTGCATATGTCTAGTTCACAGCATGGTGCAAACCAATCATAAGACTTTGCCAAAAAAATCAAAATCTAAAAAAAAGCCAACCCAGTTCTGGAACAGCATTCTTTGGACAGATGAAACTAAGATCAACTTGTACCAGAATGATGTGGAAAACATTATGGAGAAGACTTGTAACGGCTCAAGATCTGAAGCATACCAGATCATCTGTAAAACATGGTGGATGCAATGTAATGGTATGGGGATTTGAGGCATCTAACTGCAGTGGGTCACTAGTGTTTTTTGAGGATCTGACAGAAGACCAAAGCTTCCGGATGAAATCTGAAGTGTATAGGGAGATATTGTCTGTTTAGATTCAGACAAATTCAGGAAAGTTGATTGGACAGTGTTTCACTTTCCAGATGGACATGACGAAAAAATATAAAGTGGTATTCCCAAACAAATGGAATATTCTGCAATGGCTGAGTCAATCACATGATCTTTAACCGGTTGAGCATGCATTTCACTTGCTGAAGTCAAAACCTAAGGCAGTAAGACCCAGGAACAAATAAACAACAACAACAGAAGGCAGCTGCAGTAAAGGAGGAAACCCAGCATTTGTTGCGGTCCATGCGCTCCAGACTTCAAGCACTCATTGCCTGCAAATGATTCTTGACAAAGTATTGAAAATTTTAATTTTATGTATGATTGTGTTAATTTGTCCAAATATATTTGAATTCTCTAAACATTTCCTAATTATATATATATATATACATATATATATATATATATATATATATATATCTACATTCTGTACCCCTTTTCAGGTGCCATGTGCAGAACCCTTAAATTCTGAAGCAGCAGAGCATATTCAGAAATCGACTCATTTGCTTGGTTTTACATCGTCATTCCATTTTGGACATGCAAAATTCAGTCAAATCTCAATTCAGATGAAGCCGAATGTTGAAGTCTACTAAACAACCATTCAGCCCCCCCACAAACAACTCCCATGATACACATGTTGTCACATACGCATTTTCCATCACATACATGCAGCACCACACACATTTAGACAATTCCCATAACACATGCAGACACACAAGTACCATTGTACACATGGAGCTTGACCACAGACAAGTCTCATCATGTGTGCGATTAGATACACACAACTCCCATCACGTTTCCTCTAAAACAAAAATAAAAACGGACATCTCTTCAGAAATACTATAACTACACCTGACCAAACATCTACAACAGTTGAAAGGCTACCTCTGTTTAACCACGATCCATTAACAGAAAATTACAGGTGATGCTGTACTCTAAGCCAGAGGGAACACAGGTGTACACACTTATAAAAAATAAACGATGCCTTGTGACACAGTAACACAAGTTTTTATGATTTGTACAATGGATTCTACAAGCACTACAATTAGTGACATAAAATTTTCCGTTCACGAACGGCGAACGCGAATTTCCGCAAATGTTCGCGAACGGGCGAACCGCCATAGACTTCAATGGGCAGGCTAATTTTAAAACCCACAGGGACTCTTTCTGGCCACAATGGTGATGGAAAAGTTGTTTCAAGGGGACTAACATCTGGACTGTGGCATGCCGGAGGGGGATCCATGGCAAAACTCCCATGGAAAATTACATAGTTGATGCAGAGTCTGGTTTTACTCCATAAAGGGCATAAATCACCTAACATTCCTAAATTGTTTGGAATAACGTGCTTTAAAACATCAGGTATGATGTTGTATCGATCAGGTAGTGTAAGGGTTACGCCTGCTTCACAGTGACAGACCAAACTCCCCGTTTAACGCACCGCAAACAGATATTTGCACAACCGCAAACTCCCCATTTGCACAAGGTTGGATACCAAGCTAGCCATGTCCCGTTCCTTGTCCTCACTGATGTCATTGAAGGTCTCTTCCTCCACCCAGCCACGTACAACACCAAGGGTCCCCGAAAGGTGACAACAAGCCCCTTGGGACGCCTGCTGTGTTTGGTCTTCCACCTCCTCAAAGCCACCTTCCTCCTCTGACTCCTCTTCTTCAGACTCCTCTCTCTGCGTTATTATAAGGTGTGTTAAGTAGTACTATTCCTATGAGTTGGTCCTCCTACTTCAAATTTGGGGCACTGCGCGTGTAATCTAATGTGCCACCAGATAGGAGTGGTGTCTTAAGTAGTCCCCCTCTCATCAGGCCTTTTTTAGATGAATGAATTGCCCACTGTCAGTCCCTTCGGGATCCATCCCTCATTCATCTTAATAAAGGTGAGGTAATCTAGACTTTTTTGACCTAGGCGACTTCTCTTCTCAGTGACAATACCACCTGCTGCACTGAAGGTCCTTTCTGACAGGACACTTGAAGCGGGGCAGGCCAGAAGTTCTATCCCAGTAGTCAAGGGGTTCATCGCTCCTCAGAGTGTCGATATCTGCAGTTAAGGCGAGGTAGTCTGCTACCTGTCGGTCGAGTTGTTCTCGGAGGGTGGACCCCGAAGGGCTGTGTCGATGCATAGGACTTAAAAAGCTCCACATGTCCTCCATCAACAACACGTCTGTAAAGCGTCCTGTCCTTGCCGGCGTGGTCATGGGAGGAGGAGGATTACTTTCACCTCTTCCCCTGTTAGATTCCCGTTTTGCTGTGACACCCTTATACACTGTGTAAAGCATACTTTTTAATTTATTTTGGAACTGCTGCATCCTTTACGACTTGCGGTAATTTGGTAACATTTCAGGCACTTTCTGCTTATAACGGGGGTCTAGTAGCGTGGACACCCAGTACAGGTCGTTCTCCTTCAGGTTTTTTATACGAGGGTCCCTCAACAGGCACGACAGCATGAAAGACCCCATTTGCACAAGGTTGGATGCCGAGCTACTCATGTCCCGTTCCTCGTCCTCAGTGATTTCACTGAAGGTACATTCTTCCCCCCAGACACGTACAACACCACGGGTACCAGATAGGTGACAACGAGCACCCTGGGATGCCTGTTGTGGTTGGTCTTCCTTCTCCTCCTCAAAGCCACATTCCTCCTCTGACTCCTCTTCCTCACAATCCTCTTCCAGCGTTGCCGCAGGTCCAGCAAGCGATGCTGATAAGGCTGTTTCTGGTGGTGATGGTGACCACAACTCTTCCTCTTCCTCTTCACGCTCATCTACGGCCTGATCCAGCACTCTTCGAAGGGCACGCTCCAGGAAGAAAACAAATGGTGTGATGTCGCTGATGGAGCCTTTGGTGCGACTGACTAGGTTTGTCACCTCCTCAAAAGGATGCATGAGCCTACAGGTATTGCGCATGAGCGTCTAGTAACGTGGCAAAAAAATTCCCAGCTCCGCAGAGGCTGTCCTAGCACCCCGGTCATACAAATATTCATTAACAGCTTTTTCTTGTTGGAGCAGGCGGTCGAACATTAGGAGTGTTGAATTCCAATGTGTCGGGCTCTCGCAAATCAAGCGCCTCACTGGCATGTTGTTTCGCCGCTGGATATCTGAAAAGTGCGCCATGGCCATGTAAGAACGCCTGAAATGGCCACACACCTTCCTGGCCTGCTTCAGGACGTCCTTTAAGCACGGCACGGCACGGCACATGTGTCAACTTGCCCAAATTCAATGCCGCCAACAAATTTCTTCCATTGTCACAAACCACTTTGCCGATCTCCAGTTGGTACTGAGTCAGCCACTGATCCACCTGTGCGTTCAGGGCGGACAGGAGTGCTGGTCCGGTGTGACTCTCTGCTTTCAGGCAAGTCAACCCCAAGACGGCAGGACACTGCCGTATCCGGGATGTGGAATAGTACCTGGGGAGCTGGGGGGGTGCTGTTGATGTGGAGCAAGACGCAGCAGCAGAAGAGGACTCAGCCGAAGAGGTTATGGAAGAGGATGGAGTAGGAGGAGTAGAGGAGGTGGCAGCAGGCCTGCCTGCAAGTCGTGGCGGTGTCACCAACTAGCGGGCACCCACGTGACATCCATGGACGCATCGTCATCATCAACCGCTTCACTTGTATCTGACAACTCAGCAAAGGAAGCAGCAGCGGGTACAACATCATCATCATCACACCGTACGTCCATGTGTGTAATGCTGACTGACTGAGACATATCCCTGTTATCTACATCCTCTGGCAATAATGCTTGCGCATCACTCATTTCTACCAACTGATGTGTAAATAACTCCTGACATATCAAGTGAAGCGGCTGTGGTGCTAGTGTTGGTGGTGGCGGCAGTTGGGTGAGTGGTAACTTGAGAGGTGCCTGAAGCTAAGCTGGAGGAGGATGGGGTATCAAGGTTTCGAGCGGAAGCTGTAGAAGATTGGGTGTCCTGTGTTAGCCAGTCAACTATGTCCTCAGAACTTTTCGAGTTCAGGGTACGTGGCCTCTGAACACTGGGCATTATTCTAGGGCCAAAGGGAATCACAGCACCACGACCACGACGGCCCCTGCGCAGGGCCGTCTATAATATGATTAGGACCCTGGGCAATGCATTTTCTTAGGCCCCCTGGGCCCTGCCCCTCCCACCGCCTCACCCCCCAATTACGCCCAACACACTGACAGACGTACTGGCACATGCACACACAGACATACAGACATTAAAACATTCACAGATACATACTGACACACACACACACACACACACACACTGACACACACACTGACAGAAATACTGACACACACACACAGACATACTGACACACACACACAGACATACATTAAAACATTGACAGATACATACTGACACACATATATCCTGGCAGACATACTGACACACACACACACACACACACAGACATACTGACACACACACAGACATACTGACACACACACACATACACAGTCATACTGACATACACACATACTGACACACACACAGACATACTGACACACATACACAGACATACTGACACACATTTACATACACACACACACAGACATACTGACACACACACACAAACACACTGACATACACAGACATATACACACACACAGACCTACTGACATACATTTAGCCACCCTCCAGGTTCTTACCTTTTCCTGGAGGGTGGTTTCCCTGGTCCAGTGGCAGGCTGAGGCAGATGGGAGTTCTACTCTGGAACTCCCCTCCCTGCCTTCCTCCTTCCGCGCGGCTGTTATCTCCGGTGGGAGGAAGTGACGTCACTTCCTCCCAGCCGGCTGCAGAACAGGAAGGGGCCCGGTCGCGCTGTTTAAGCGCCACACCGGGCCCCTGCTGACACATGCTCCCCGAGTGGCCCTTAGTGCATGGGCCACCAGGGGAGCCTCCTCAGTGTCCGCCCGGTCCATGGGGGCTGCGCAAATCGCGGGGCCCACAGAGCAGCTGCTCTGGGCCCCCCAGGAGCAACTGGGCCCAGGGCAGCTGCCCCGTTTGCCACGCGTTAAAGACGGCCCTGCCCCTGCGGGGTGGCTTGCCTCTGCCTGTCATATATGAGTGACAGAAGTTGGCAGCTGTAGGCCTGACACACACACTTGCAGACAACTAACTGCTATTCAATCTATTACAGTCAAAAAAAATTTTTTTTAAATGTACACTACTGTTACACCAGATCTGAGTTGCACTGGTGTGACACTGTGCCCTGGCAGGCCCTGAAACCCACACTAGTGAAGGAAACTGACTGCTATTATATTACAGTCAAAAAAGATTTTTATTTGTTAAATGCAAGCTATTGTGACACCAGATATGAGATGTGGCACTGGGCAAGTGGGCACGGTATACGCTGTGAGCCTGACACACACGCTGGCAGGCAGACAACGGCAATTAGATTACACAGGGAAAAAAAAAAAAGCAGACTGATGTTCTAGCCCTAAAAAGGGCTTTTTGGGGTGCTGTCCTTACAGCAGAGATCAGATGAGCCCTTCAGGACTGTAGTGGACACTGAATACACTAGCCTAGCTATCAATTTCCCTATTAAATCAACAGCAGCACACTGCCCCTCCTCTCACTAAGAATGCAGCTTCAGAATGAATCTAAAATGGATGCTGTCCAGGAGGTGGGAGGGTCTGCTGCCGATTGGCTGGAATGTGTCTGCTGACTGTGAGGTACAGGGTCAAAGTTTCCTCAATGATGACGAATAGGGGGCGGACCGAACATCGCATTTGTTCGCCATCCGTGGCGAACAAGCTATGTTCACCAGCGAACCGTTCGGGACATCACTAACTACAATATTATTTCTTTTATAGGCAGTTTATGTAAATGTAGCCTAAGGAATGTGTCAGTGCATGTCATATGGCTTTCTGAACAACAGACATAGATCTATGCTGAATAGAAGAAACAGGGGTTTAAATCTGACTATATTTCATGTTTCAATTGAAAACAGACCCATTCTTGCACCCTGGAGCTCTTTTTTTCTAGGTAACCTAGCAGATTAAGCTAGAAGAGATTGCAAGCTGTAGTACATGCCTATCACTGATGTTTTGAAAATTAGCAACTCATGACTTGCATATCCCTGCCACCTAGTGTTAAATATTGCACACTACATATAATAAGCAGTCACTGCACATTCCTTTGAGGGAATGTTATCAGAATGTTTTGCTCTAAAAAGTGGAGCAAAAATTTAAGTAAGGAGTAACCAAATGTATATGTTTGCTGGTTCCACTGTTTGCTGTGGTGATTTCACCACTTTTAGTACTTTACAGTAATATACTTTAACACCCCCAATGTGTCAAAATAACAATTGAACAATGGTTCCAAGACCTGGTGTAAACTTACAAACACAATCTCAGCTATCGAAATACTGCCTATAATTAGCCACTTTGAGTAGGCCATTTTCATTTCTAGATAATATTTTTGGTTGCAATTTCTAATCAAGTACTCCAACCTTTTTAGCCTTTGTAGGAAGAGTTGACATGGTCAAACATACTCCGCTCATTAATGAAGCAAAGAAACAAAGTATATACACTAAGAAAATACACGTATACTGTGATAGCTCCAGGTGAACTTCACAACCACCTGTGGAAATATATAGAAAATAGACAAAAGTGGAAACCACCCAGAATACGTATACTAGATAGAATACAAAAGGACAACCTGATATAGGTCAAATTTCCTTAAATGGAATCTGTGTAAAAATTGAAAAAACTTTCATAGCGTAAAAAAGTAAATATAAGTAGTGTTTAAAGTGAGATTAGAAATGCACTCACAAACAAACGATCATTCAGGCCTTTCACCCTCTCAGGGGTAGTGTGATGAGTAAAGATATCCTCCGACACGGTATATGTGAATGTAAAAAAAGCAATATAGTGAAGTATATCTAGAAATATATAAATTCACATTTATTCATTGCACTTACAAATTAGCAGCATAAAAAAGGCATCTCTCCATAAACATATGGAACTCCTGGTGATGATAGTCGAGTATCCACAATCCAGAGTCAGGGAGAAGATACAGCATTCAAATCAATAAAAGTAAATAAAAACAATATAAGTACACAAGAAGTTCTGTAATATCCAACGCGTTTCGTCCTATTGGGTGTTGGACTTCTTCAGGGATAGTTGTAGATCCGCTTCTGGAGGTTTTTATACCATTAGATCTCATCTTCTTAATCCGGTACACATGTAATCAAACATGCGTTCCACTGTGAACCGCAGAAATCCAGCGCGGCATACATGTAGCTTCTCAAACAGTTCCGGGTAATAGTGTGCATGCGCGTAATGAACGCGCATGCGTCAACTGAAAAGACCGCTGCCTGTAGGGGACAAAAAGCACAGAAAGGCGAAAAAAACGCCTGAGACCAAAACCGTGCACATTCAGCTCGAAAATCTTATATAGTGGCAAAATTGCCTATATTGTTGCAGTATACACCCTGGGTATATCTATGCATCTCAATATATATACACACATTTTTATTGTCTTGCAAACATGAGTACAAAATTAAAATAAAATATACTGTGTAATATATAACATACAACTCATATGTAAATATAAGGTTATAAATGGGGATGGATTTAAAATCCAACTAATATAAACCAAGTTAAAGTGTCATGTTAAACCCACAGTAAGTTTTTTATGTACAAGGAATTATGATTGTAGGTTTAATTATAGGGGTTCCTATATGTGGATCAGAAAGTTGAACTACATTAAAGAGTCATGTTTAACCCATAGTAAGTTCTAAGTGTATAAGGGATTATGGATGTGGGTTAAATTGATTATAGGGGTTTCTATAAATGAATCAAAAAATTGAACTATAATAAGTAGTATAACGTTAAAATATATATTCCATATATTTACATATAGATTAATATATACATATAAACAAAGAAAAACCATGACATCTTATTAAAGAAACAGCAACAGCGAAGAGAACCATTGAGGAAAAATGATTAGATGAGACCTTGTAAATCTATTTCTTGGTTAAGTCCCACATTTAAGGTTTTTAGATTGAAAATCCACCAAGCCTCCTTCCTAACTAACTCCTGTAGTTTATCTCCACCTCTCCAACCTAGTTGAACTGAGTCTATTCCATAAACTTGCAAAGTGTTCCAAGAGAATAAAGGACAAGAATTACAGTGTCTTGGTACACTGTGGTCAATTTTGTTTTTGCGTATGTTGTTGTGGTGTTCCAATATTCTGATATGTAACTTTCTAGATGTGCGTCCGACATATTGGGCACCACAGCCACATTGTAATAAATAAACTACAAAAGTAGAGGAACAATGGATATAGTTTTTTATTTTATATGTTTTTTTCGTGTATGTACCAGTAAAATCTTGGATTTTCCTTTTGAGGTGTGTACAAGTAGAGCAATGGCCACAGCTGTAAAACCCTTGTAATTGGGTCTTGAGAAAGTTGTTACAGGAAGGAGTGGTAGGTAATAGACTGGGTGCCAATTTGTTCTTTAGATTGCTAGATTTTTTATAGATTACTGTAGGAAAATCTGGTAATACATCTTTTAGGATCTCATCTCTCTTTAAGATGGTCTTTTCAGTTGACGCATGCGCGTTCATTACGCGCATGCACACTATTACCCGGAACTGTTTGAGAAGCTACATGTATGCCGCGCTGGATTTCTGCGGTTCACAGTGGAACGCATGTTTGATTACATGTGTACCGGATTAAGAAGATGAGATCTAATGGTATAAAAACCTCCAGAAGCGGATCTACAACTATCCCTGAAGAAGTCCGACACCCAATAGGACGAAACGCGTTGGATATTACAGAACTTCTTGTGTACTTATATTGTTTTTATTTACTTTTATTGATTTGAATGCTGTATCTTCTCCCTGACTCTGGATTGTGGATACTCGACTATCATCACCAGGAGTTCCATATGTTTATGGAGAGATGCCTTTTTAATGCTGCTAATTTGTAAGTGCAATGAATAAATGTGAATTTATATATTTCTAGATATACTTCACTATATTGCTTTTTTTACATTCACATATACCGTGTCGGAGGATATCTTTACTCATCACACTACCCCTGAGAGGGTGAAAGGCCTGAATGATCGTTTGTTTGTGAGTGCATTTCTAATCTCACTTTAAACACTACTTATATTTACTTTTTTACGCTATGAAAGTTTTTTCAATTTTTACACAGATTCCATTTAAGGAAATTTGACCTATATCAGGTTGTCCTTTTGTATTCTATCTAGTATACGTATTCTGGGTGGTTTCCACTTTTGTCTATTTTCTATATACTCCGCTCATTCTCTGATCCTGCTACTTCCTTAACTGGGTCTACTCAACTGTAGCCATCATGGTAAAAGACCTATCTGAACCTGTATTTTAATAGAAACTTTGCATTATTTTTAATATGCCTGTATAATTAATCTATATGGCTTTGATATTGGTCAGGATCCTGCGGGCGGCTGCAAGGGGAGGCTGCAGTCCGCTCGCGGCACTCACCCTCCAGCCGTCCGCGGTCCCCTTCCTGGCATGCGCTCGGCGGCCGGCATCCTCCCAGCCACGGATGCTGCCCGCGGCTTCCTCTACGTCCCCCAGCGGCAGCATGCATGACACTGTGAGACCGCCCATTTTAATAAACGCCGGGGTCAGCCACCTGACCAGGCGTTAAAGGCACAGTGCCTCAATCACAGTGGGAGGTCTAGATATCTCCCACGTGTGATTGTTAATTCTGATTGGAAATTATCCAATCAGAATTAACCTATGGATTTAAATACTTACCTTTCCTGTTCCTCTCTGCTCTGGTGTGGTTTTTTTTTTTAATTTGCAAAATAAATAAATAATATTTTTTTTTATTCCCCCTCCCTTCTTACCTTTGCCTGGGAGGGGGGGGGGGGGGGGGGGGGAGTACAAGGCAATCCCTGGTGGTCCAGGTTGGGAAGGCTTGGTGGTCCAAGTGGTGAGAGTGAGCTCCAGCAATGGTAACTGAGTGAGCTCTAGCAATTGTAACCGGGTTCTCCTTGCTAGAGCTGCAGGTTAGAGCTCCCAGGGGGCCTCTCTCCCTCCCCTGCCGGCTGCCAGCAATACACTGTTTGCAAGCTGGAGAGGGAGATCTCTGATCTCTCCTCCAGTCCTGCAGAGCCGGCAGGGGAGAGGGAGGCACAGTTCCTGATGCGATCATCATAGCATTGGGAAAATATCGTGCAGCGCCTCTGTGTGCCCGTCGCAGTGCCCCAGGGTGCCGCAGCACACAGTTTGGGAACCACTGGTGTAGCCTCATGGGTAGCCAGCAGAGGGAGCTGGTGTTCACAACATAGTTAATAGCCTTTAGTCAATTCACTAGGAAAGATGTAGTGCTTGCTGTCAGTTAATATTGTTAGCATCAGCTCTCTGTCAGCAAGTGTATTTAAATCTGCCTTTCTAAAGTTACTGTTCTTAAATGTTCTGGTACCTAGCCCCGTGTGTGCCATTATATTCACTCAGTTCCTATAGCTAGGCTTCTTTTCCTGTGTAATTTGTGGCTTGGTTTTACCATATCCCCTATCAGTTTCTGTGTACTTAAGCTGTTGTGCACTTCCTGTCTGGATCTAGCCTGAATCCCAAGTCCCTGTTAATTAAACCAGCCCTTATTCTTGCTTCTGATACCGTTCTTAGACCACATCCACATGTCATACCCTTTGTCATTTTGTTTCCCTTGATACACAGATAAGTATTCCTTTGGCCCTACAGTATTTACTAGACATGTGCATTCATTTTCGTTCGAATGCAATTTCATCCGAAAATTCAGGGTTTTTTTGTATTCGTTTACTAAAACGTAAATGAAAGCCCTACATACGAAATATAAACAAAACGAAAGGACAAATGCATTAACTTTTCGTTTAGTTTGTTTAATAGGCTGTACTGCATCGGGAATTAACCCCCAAAGCACAGAAAAAAATACCACTGCGCATGCGCGGGGAAAAAAGCCTTGTAATAAATATTAATTCCAATCCCCCCCTCCAGTGGCTGCTCGCTGTCATTTAAAACTAAATATAAATCAGTATGGGGGTCACTATGATCCTCCATGTTAATAAAAAAGGAGGTTAAATCCTTTTGCTACTTGTGGCATGCCGTGAGTAGGGGCATGTCGCCTAAACAGCGAGCAGCCAGTTACACAGGTCCCCCTATTCCCTCATGGTGGGGAACACAAATAACTAAAATGGGGGGGGAACATAGTGCACCCCCACCCGTGACCTGCAGGTGAGGGCTATGAATATAAATGGGGGGGACCAAATGTCCCCCACGGACCCCACCCATAACTTGCTGGTGTGGACCTTAACTAAATAAATAATGGGGGTGGGACCTAATGTCCCTCCCAAGTCGCCACCCATGAGCGGCAGGTGGGGACCCTAATTAATTAAAGGGGGGACCCAATGTTCCCCCTGGGGACCCTAATGTCCCCCCCCAGGTCCCCACCTATGAGTGGTGGGTGGGGACCCTAATTAAAAAAAATAATGGGGGGGACCTGTCAGTCTCTTCATTTACCGGTCAGAGCACTCTAATTGGTTTCCTTTGATCAACCAGTCAGAGTGCTCTAAATCAAA
The DNA here is from genome assembly GCF_036172605.1 of Pelobates fuscus. Taxonomy (NCBI): domain Eukaryota; kingdom Metazoa; phylum Chordata; class Amphibia; order Anura; family Pelobatidae; genus Pelobates; species Pelobates fuscus. The sequence continues at coordinate 139,185,296 of NC_086321.1, forward strand.
TTGCAGAGCGTGGGTAGCATATATAATGCTTCCCCCGCCCTGCGGAGCTCATTCTGCGCAGAGCCTTCCATGGGGAAAGATGGGAGAGAAAGAAAGATGGGAGAGAAAGAAAGATGGGAGAGAAAGAAAGATGATGGGAGAGAAAGAAAGATGATGGGAGAGAAAGAAAGATGATGGGAGAGAAAGAAAGATGATGGGAGAGAAAGAAAGATGATGGGAGAGAAAGAAAGATGGGAGAGAAAGAAAGATGGGAGAGAAAGAAAGATGGGAGAGAAAGAAAGATGGGAGAGAAAGAAAGATGGGAGAGAAAGAAAGATGGGAGAGAAAGAAAGATGGGAGAGAAAGAAAGATGGGAGAGAAAGAAAGATGGGAGAGAAAGAAAGATGGGAGAGAAAGAAAGATGGGAGAGAAAGAAGAGAAAGAAAGAAAGCTAATTGGAAGTATGACATTTTATTTTACAGGGTTAGTTTATTCCCCCCCCCCCCCCACCCCACTATTATTAGGGTGAGGGGGTTAGGTAGGGTATTTTTATTAGGGGGTTGGGGGGGGAGTGACGAGGGGCTTTGGGACCCGTATTATTTGTGGTCCCCACTCACCGGTCATGGGTGGGGACCTGGGGGGGGGGAACATAAAGTCCCCCCCATTATTTATTTCAGGTCCCCACCCGACGGTCATGGGTGAGGGCCTGGGAAGGGACACTAGGTCCCCCTGTTTATATGAATAGCCCTCACCAGCGGGTCACGGGTGGGCACTATGTCCCCCCATTTTAGTTATTTGTGTTTCCCACCATGGGGGAACGGGGGGACCTGTGCCAGGTGCCTCCTTATATGCACTAGCGCAATAGCTGCCCAGTCACTAGTAGTTTTAAATGTCATTTAGAACTGGAAATAAATGTATCTATAGAAGTGGTAGAGCTATGGTAAGAGTGTGTAAAAAGTAGCTATTTAGATCAGTAGCACAGCTTTATTGTATTACTAATCTTAAAAACTTTTTCATATTGCAACACGTACTCTTACCGTAGTTCTCCATCACTTCTATGTAAGATACTGCCCAGTCACTAGTAGTTTTAAATTTGTTTAGGCGACATGCCCCTACTCGCAGCATGCCGCGAGTAGGGGCATACAGAATGTAACGCTTATTTTATAATAATATAATAAATACACAGAGGAGATTATCGTAATAAAACAATGGCAGATTAGATGGGTTACTGATTTAAGTGTGAAATAGTCGCAAAAACAGCACAACCAGTAATCTGATAGTAACATAATCAAAGAGTCTGTAACATGAGAAATAAATGATGAGCAATAAATTGGAGGCACTTATTAGAACATATTATGGTAAATCCATCAGATAAGCATGTATATTTGATTTACAGTATGATTAATGCTGTCTACTAGGCAATGTTGACTACCCCAGGGTCCATCATTAAAGGGGGTTTTCATTGCTACAGATTTTTCATCCCTCAAAGATGGATACTGGATGGTGATGGTGAGGGGGGAGTAGACTAAATCTCAGAAATGTTGCTAAAAGCAATCTACAAGCTTATCCTATCACTGGCCTGACACATAATTTGGAAAATTCAAGAATTTCTAGAGGAATACATGTGACAGTAGTGTATTTTTGTTTGGTTTGTTTTTTTATAACTATTTATTCTACTGTTTAGACTAGAGTAGAAAAACATGTATATGATATTTCATGTAAATTACATTTATCATTAATAGAACTGAGGAAAGAATATGCCCTTTCCATGTGCCAGTTGCCCCAGTCCCTCCATGTGTCTTAATTCCTCCCACATACTGCCTCCATGTGTCAATTTCACCTCAGTTGCTTCATGTATCAATCCACCTCCCACAATCCCTTAATGTGTCAACCCACCCACGTGTCAATCCACCTCACCCCCCCAGTGTCTCTCTTTGTGTCAATCCACAACCACCCCTGTCCCTCCATGTTTCTCTCCCCCATTGTACCTGCTCTCTCTGCTATAGTGTGGACGACCAGACTGTGGTAACCAGCCTAACAGGACATGCTCTCTCAGTGAGCACTTCCTGCCAGACCAGGTATGGGGAAACAGAGACCCCTCTACCCCCCTACCACTCCAACATGATACTTGTTGTGACCGGCAGGGACAGGGAGCTATGTTCTGTGTGCTCCACTCCTGCAAGTCAACCGGGAACTGTGGGCCCCGGGCTTGTTGCAGTGGTCGCAAGTGCGGCTGGGCCCCCTGTAGTGACGAGCTGGTCGCAGCTGTGGCGCCTTTGACTGTGGTATCACTAAGGTGGAATATTAACAGACTAGCATAACATTTCCCCCTGTCAGAAAAGACACAGAAGCAAAGGGAAGAAAGGATATGAAGGATTGAAATGCTTGTCAGTCTTATGACCAAACATTTTTTTTTGCCAATCATATAAACAAACATCTAATTCACATACACATAACTAACCATCTAGTCTAATAGAAAACAATAGTTGATTCTGTTGCTGTTTAAAGATGACAAGTCGTAAAATTAATCATATCCACCATCAATTTATGGATAAATATATAATAAATGTAATAGGTTGACAAATCTATCAAAATAGGTTATTACTAGCAAATGGCTGCCTCAGCAAGACCTTTTCTTACCTTGACTTTTGTGGATGTTGGTGCATTTGGCTTTTCTGTGACCTTTATGGTAGGTCTTTGGCTTTGTGCTCTTGTACGTTCTCCTACTTTACTGCTGTCAGGTTTGTGCTGTGAAATAAAACAGTTATGCATTATTTTTTAACAATCAAAAGAGAACTAATGGAGCCAAAAATCCCAAGTGGGTACACCTTCAAAATGGGGGATAACCCCTGAAACGCAAACGTACTGAACTTGGAACAATAAGGTATAACCCAGTTGGGAACTCAATCTGAATGAATGGGTAGGTATGAATAGTCCAACTGTTTATTGATAGATATATTCTAAAAAGCAAAACAAAAAAAAAAAACCCAAAACATAAATCATTACATGTTAAAAATAAAAAAAAAAACTTTATTGCAATAGTATAGAAAAAACAACAACATTCATGTAACAAAAAAAAAAAGAAAAAACATACATAGTAAACATGGTATACCTGAATTATATAAGAAATGGGGTATATTTAATTCACACACAAAAATGTGCTCATGAAGAAATTCAATTGCTACCGGGTATAGTGCTCCCTAATAGCCAAAATAAAGTCAGATTGGTCTTTATATGGTAGTATACCATTCTAACACTCAATTGTCATGTAGAAAAAAATCTAAACCAGGAGATTGTAAAAAAAAAAAAAAAACTAATAAACAACTGCAACAATTGTAGAAAGGTATGTGACTAGTATCAGAAAGGAACAGTATTTACATTATACATTAAACTGTTGCAACAATTGTAACAATATATAGCTCTAGTATGAGAAGGGAACAATGAGCAGCATACTGCTGTGCATCAAACACTTCTGTGTGTCAAAATATTGATATCTTCCTAAAGTAGGGATGTGCATGGGCAAAAGATTCGGTTCGTTTCGAAAATTCGGGTAAGTAAAAGAATTTGTCCACTTCTGCAATTCGAACTTCTGCACTTCGGACATTCGTAAGTATCCGAATGTCGAAATAGCATGAAACAAATTGCACATGTATAATAAGTGGTTGTGGTGGCAGTCCAGGCACTGGGAGTTCTACAGATGTGTAAGTGGTTGTAATGGCAGTCCTGGCACTGGGAGCCCTATAGATATGCAAGAGGTTGTGGTGGAAATTCTGGCCCTGGGAGCCATATAGATGTGTAAGTAGTGGTGGTGGCGGCAATGCTGGCACTGGAAGCCCCCTGCCCATAGCCCGGACTGCCACCACAACCATTTACACATCTGTAGGGCTCCCAGTGCCTGGACCACCACCACAACCACTTACACATCTATAGGGCTCCCAGTGCCAGGAATTAGCTTATTGGTCAAGATTCCCGTCATCATTCACGTAATTTTACCTCCCTCTCTCTTGTTTTGCCACTTTTTAGAAATTCAAAGCACTTCGGCAATTCGGACCAATGCCATTCGGTTCAGTTCGGCACTTCTGAACTACCAAACTACTGCACTTCCGAACTTCGGACATTCGTAAACATCTGAATTGCATTAAATTTGTCCAAATGTACATTCGGAATGAAACAAATTGCACATGTCTAGCCTAAAGCTTAGACTCATAAACAAGGTTAGTGACTCCAGGGGCATCTAATTAAAAGGCAGTCCGATATGGGTCAGAAATAGGGATGGAGGGAAGATAGACCCAAATACAATTGGGGGAAAGAGCTGCTTGCACATATAAAGTATAACCATCCTTAAAATATAATGCGGCAGGCAAAGTCGTAGATACTCTAGACTGTAAGCTTGTTTGAGCAGGGCCCTCATCTACCTATTGTTCCTGTGTCATTGTCTAATTTATTGTAAATTTCCCCCCTTTCATAATATTGTAAAGCGCTACAGAATTAGTTGGCGCTATATAGAACTACCAATAGTAATAATAATTATAATAATAAATATACAGAAACTCCCCGGTTTACTCTATCCTGTAAACATCCGATGTGCCTTTGAAGGCAACTAGCTCTAGTTTGAAACTAAAAATGATTATTAACGTCCCTTGCAATCCAATACATACTAGTATACAATATGAAGGACCCTTCGTGAAAATAAAAGAAAATTGTGCCGTTGATGCTGCCTCTTACAGTCACTGTTGGTAGAAGGAGGATGCAGCATGAGCACATCCTTCCCAATTGTTGCCCATATCGGACTGCCATTTAAATTTATGTCACAACACAGTCTCATATTGCTTAACCCTTTCTTTACTGTCCACCAATAGCTGCAAATAACACAAATAGAGAAAAATAGAACATACACAGTGACTCCAGCCAATCCCCATCCAAGTACTACTATAACAGTTAACACCGTCCCTTAACCCTCTCTTTCCATGCTGCCCCACAGTCCGTTAAGTACCAGTTCTCTCTGCATTCTCTGTTTTATGGACTTTGGTGATTGTACTGCTTTATTTACTTATGTGCCCAGGGTCCATATCATCCGGGGGGGTTCTGCCTTTTTTTTCCTCCCTGTAACTGACCGTTTTGCTCGCCAGAGGTTAAAAACCGTTTAAGCGATATTCCCCTTTCCAGATGCACAGGCAGCTTCTGTAAGCACCAATCGCCCGACCTGCAAACACATGAATTCACCAACTCCCGAACAGGCAATACACGAATACTGGAAACAGCCGAACAGGTAAAGCATACGAAGAGCTTACACTCCTGGCAGTCAGCATACAATCCAATTTCCCCCAAGAATGAGACGACACTTCATTTGAGGGTTAAGCAGAAGAGTCAGTTTAATCACACAACCCCTGCCCTTTCCCAAGTTTTAGATGTACCCCAAATGATACGCCCTGATCTGGGTGAGCAACATACTCAAAAATCACCCAGATCAGACCAGGGGTTCAGGAGCTATGGAGGTTTAAAGTTTTGGCCGACCGCACAGGCAAAGTAGCCGAAAATAGTTCCATGAGGTTTGGCCTTGCGGTCGGTCTCTGTTAGTGCTATAAAAAGTCCCGAACAGCTTGCCATCCGTGGGTTTCCTTGTGTTCGTTAGAATCCCCATGTTAGCATTAGTATTTCTACCAAACGGCGGTTCGTTCGGTAGTTTCGTCACAAATCCACGGAAGTCTGGAGGTCTCAGCGGTGTTTGCCTGGTCGAGTGTCCGATTCCAGTTCCAGACACTCGACGGCAAAACCCCGCTGTTCGGGAGTTTAAGATGGCCGCTGCCACATATTCGTTTGACGGCACACTCCACTTCCCAGGTGGTCCCTTAATCGGTACTTTGTTCGGTAGATTGAATCTAGCGAACACCCCGGCAGAAAGGCACGAATACGCCTTTCTGCAGGGAAAATAAAAAAAGGTTTTAACTACCGGGCCATAGTCTAAAGAGAGCAGGCGAGCAAACAGGCTTCTCCAGTGCACAGTGGCGAGGTTGGTTCCGCCACACTCCCTTTGGGTGTTCTCCCCTTTTCTGGCTTTTCTGTATCCTTTGAGGGTTTCCTGGTGTCAGGATCGGGACAGGGATCCAACACGCAGAGTACAAACAGGTGGTAGGTACGTATACCGGACCTTAGAATGGCCGGACTTAACGTAAGGAGTAAGTGGAGAATGGTCTAGGAACAAGCCGAGGTCGAGGGAACGAGAGGACAGGTAAGCGAGAGACAAGCCGAGTCAAAGGGTAACAGAGAAACAGGGCAGTACAAACAAGCCGGGTCAGAACCAAAGAGACAACTAGAATACAAGAGCACTGAGTGACTAGACAGGCTAGAACCACGACAGGGCAATGAGCAGATGCCGAAAGCCTTACTTTATACCTTGATTCTAGAGGGTAATCACGCCCCCGATGAGTACTGATTAGTGCTCGGGACTTGACGGACAGGTCGACCCGGGTTGGCGTCATGACGTCGACTACTGAGCGTCGCGTCATATAAGGAAGTGGATCCCTCGCGGTCGGCTTGTAAATGTAGAACCGCGAGGAACGGAAGAAACAACCCCTCTGGGAGGATAAACGTCTAAGTCTCTCACCTCCTCTGAGGTAGAGACTACAGGTACCCTGACAGTACCCCCCCGCTCAGAAACCCCCACCGGGCGGAAGGAACCGTGACGAGATGGAAAACGGGAGTGAAAAGCCCTGCGGAGGCGAGGAGCATGTACATCCTCCTGAGGTACCCAAGTCCTCTCCTCAGGACCATATCCCTTCCAGTCAATAAGATATTGTAACTTCCCCCGGGAGATTCGAGAATCGATGATGGAGTTGATTTCATACTCCTCCTGACCCTCAACCTGAACAGAGCGAGGAGAGGATATAGTGGAGGAAAATCTGTTACAGACTAGCGGTTTCAGTAAAGAAACATGAAAGGAGTTAGGAATGCGTAAGGCAGCTGGAAGAGCTAGGCGATACGCAACTGGGTTAATTCGAGTCAGAACCCTGTAAGGGCCAATGTAACGAGGAGCGAATTTCATAGAAGGAACCTTCAAACGAATGTTTCTAGTACTCAACCATACCCTATCACCTGGAACAAAAACAGGAGCCGCCCTTCTGTGCTTATCAGCGTGTTTCTTGAACAACATGGAATTATGTAGGAGAATTTGTCAAGTCGGATCCCACAACTTCCTCAAATTGGCAACATGAACATCAACCGACGGTACCCCTTGGGAAGGAGAAACTGTCAGGGTACCTGAAGTCTCTACCTCCGAGAGAGGTAGAGACTTAGACGCCCATCCGTCCGGACGGGCTGTTTCCTCTGTTCCTCGCGGTCCATCCAGTCACGTAAACGCTGGCCGCGAGGGACTCACTTCCTTTTCTAGCATGACGTCCGGAAACCGACGTCATGACGCCAACCCGGAACGACCTGTCACTCAATCCTTCAGAGACTAATCAGGACTCGTCGGAGGCGTGTCTACCCTTCCGAGCCAGGGTATTTAAACTTGCTTCTCCCATTTGCTCATTGCCCTGTCGTGGTTCTAGTCTGCCTAGTCACACAGTGCTCTTGTATTTCTGTTATCCCTTTGGTTCTGACCCGGCTTGTTTGACTTACTCTGTTTATCTCTGTTACCCTTGACCCGGCTTGTTCCTCGCTTACCTGTCTTCTCGTTCCCTCGACCTCGGCTTGTCTTTGACTATTCTCTATATTCTCCGTACGTTAGTCCGGCCATTCTAAGGTCCGGTATACGTATCCTGTACCTGTTTGTACTCTGCGTGTTGGATCCCTGTCCCGATCCTGACAGAAACCGAGGGAAGAATGGAAGGATGAAAGCCATAATTCCTGAAGAAGGGACTGGAACGAGTAGAATCACAAACGAGATTATTGTGTGCAAACTCCGCCCAAGGAATCAAACCGACCCAATCGTCCTGGTGTTCAGAAACAAAACAACGCAAATATTGTTCAATCTTTTGATTGGTACGTTCAGCAGCTCCGTTAGACTGAGGGTGATAGGCAGAAGAAAAATTCAATTTGATGCCTAGTTGAGAACAGAAGGATCTCCAAAAACGTGAAACAAATTGGGAACCTCTATCGGAAACAATTTCGGAAGGTATCCCATGTAAGCGAAAAATCTCTCTTGCGAATATCTCCGCCAATTCAGGAGAAGTCGGGAGTTTAGTTAAGGGCACGAAATGCGCCATCTTAGTAAACCTATCAACCACCGTGAGGATCACAGTCTGTTTTTTAGAAACAGGCAAATCTACAATGAAGTCCATAGCCAAACAGGACCATGGTCTCTCTGGAATGTTCAAGGGATGTAACAACCCACATGGAAGCGTATGAGGTTGCTTAGTCTTCATACAGACCTCACATGCTCCTATGAAATCCCTAATATCCTTCCGTAAAGAAGGCCACCAGAAATCTTTAGAGATCAAGGAACATGTCTTGTGAATACCCGGATGCCCAGCCGCCTTACTGTTGTGAAAACACTGTAAGAGTTCCAGTTGGAGTTCAGGAGGAACGAAATGCCTTGCCCCAGGAGTCTGTCTAGGCGCCAGATGCTGCAACTTCATGATCTGACCAAGCAACGGAGAGTGAATCTTAAGACTCGTGTTGGCGATAATATTGCACCTGGGTACTATAGAAGACAAAACCGGCTCAGATATCGCAGAAGGTTCATATTGTCGAGACAAAGCATCGGCTTTAGAATTCTTAGAACCAGGTCTATAAGTGAGCACGTAATTGAAATGCGTGAGGAATAAAGACCAACGAGCTTGCCTGGAGGACAAGCGCTTGGCCTCCCCAATATAGGACAGGTTCTTGTGGTCTGTCAAAATAGTAACAGGATGTAAGGTGCCCTCCAGTAAATGTCTCCACTCCTTTAAAGCCATGATAACTGCTAGTAGTTCCCCGTCACCAATGTCATATCTGCTCTCAGGGCCTGATAGTTTCTTGGAAAAAAAACCACATGGATGTAAGGGCTTATCCACACCTAACCTTTGGGACAGGATGGCACCTATACCTGTCTCTGAGGCGTCTACCTCGAGTAGGAAAGGCAGAGTCATATCAGGGTGAACTAAAATTGGTGCAGAAGCAAACAGTTCCTTGAGTGTTTTGAAGGCAAGAAGGGCTTCAGTAGACCAGTTCTTAGTGTCAGCCCCCTGTCTGGTCATATTGGTAATAGGAGCTATAATTGAAGAGTAACCCTTAATGAAGCGCCTATAATAGTTGGAGAATCCAATAAACCTCTGAATGGCCTTGAGGCCCCTGGGTAAAGGCCAATCCAAAATGGACTGGAGCTTATCCGGGTCCATCTTAAACCCTTCCCCAGAAATCACATAACCAAGAAAGTTTATCTGGGATTGGTCAAAGCTGCATTTCTCCAATTTGCAGTACAGGCCATGTTGAAGAAGCTTGCCCAATACCCTTCTGACTTGTCTGTGGTGAGTCTCAATCTCTCTAGAGTGTATAAGTATATCATCCAGATATACAATAACGCAGTCATGTTGAAATTCCCTAAGAACTTCATTGATCAGGTCCTGAAATACTGCCGGTGCATTACAGAGGCCAAAAGGCATTACTGTGTATTCATAGTGCCCATAACGGGTATTGAACGCCGTCATCCACTCGTGTCCTTGCTGAATTCTCACCAAGTTATACGCCCCTCTGAGATCTAACTTGGTGAAAATCTTGGAGCCTTTTAGACGATCAAAGAGCTCGGTAATCAAGGAATTGGGTAGGCATTTCTAATGGTTATTTTGTTCAAACCTCGATAATCAATGCAAGGTCTTAGTGTACCATCCTTCTTTTTAACAAAAAAGAACCCAGCCCCGGCAGGAGAGGAGGATCTCCTAATGAATCCTTTTTCAAGGTTCTCACGAATATACTCCTCTAAGACTAAGTTCTCTTTAGTGGACAAAGGATATACATTACCCCTAGGGGGCATAGTACCAGGTAGTAGATTAATCTTACAATCAAAAGAACTGTGTGGAGGTAAAGTATCAGCATTCTTTTTGTCAAATACTGCCTTTAAATCCAGGTACAGGGGCGGTATTTGTACCTCTGTAGAGTAGGTAGAATTAATCGGTGTGTTAACTGCTCAAAGCGGTGACACTGTCCGTAAGCACCTGTCCTGACAACCCTGACCCCATGAGATTATCTCCCCTAATTCCCAATCAATAATAGGGTTATGTTTTTTTAACCAAGGGTACCCCAGGACTATGGGAACAGAAGGAGAAGAAATAAGCAATAAAGATATGTCTTCCTCGTGTAAGATACCAACAGTTAATTTAACGGGTATGGTTTCACGGAAAATAACAGGCTCAACTAAAGGTCTACCATCTATGGCCTCAACGGCCAAGGGTGTCTCCCTTAACTGGGATGGGATAGCGTGTTTGGTAACAAAAACTTGGTCGATAAAGCTCTCAGCAGCTCCGGAATCTATCAATGCCATAGTTTCTAGTACTCCCTTCTCCCAAGTTAAAGAAACGGGTATCAGAAGCCTGTGATCTTTATAATTAAGATTAGAGGACAAAATAGAAACACCCAAGGCCTGTCCTCTAGAGAAACTTAGGTGCGAGCGTTTCCCGAGCGATTAGGACAATTTAGGCGTAAATGACCTCTGACTCCACAGTACATACACAACCCCTCCCTTCTCCTGTACTGTCTCTCCTCTTCTGAGAGGCGAGTATTGCCTATCTGCATAGGTTCTGGAAAAAGTGAGGTTGTGGATTCAGAACTTTGAAATGAAGGAGCTAGTTTAAAGGAAGTATAAATAAAACCTTAAGAGACCAGAAAACAGGAGGGAAAACCTCAACCCTGTCACCGACTCTTAGGTGAAAAGTGGTCACCTAGACTGGGTAAAGAGGGGATAACCCTCGGGAAAATGACACAAAATTAAAGAAAAAACATCCTTAGGTTGTCTAACTAAGGGACCACCATAAGGAAAAGTACCCAGTCCAATTCCGTAAGTATGATAAGGAAATAAAATAACTAACTTTATTGGTAAAAATGTATATAAAATACAAATCTAAATAGATAGAGAATTGCCCACCATCAGAACGTAGGAGAAGTGGCTAAAAAATAGCCTACTATGTATATATAGTCCTTCTAACCAGAAGGGGAAATACTGAATAATGCTGGGATTACTCCTGGAAAACACCCACTGGGGTATATAAATCCAGACTCTATCTAAAGTAGAAAAAACACACAAAAACTAAAACATGGAACCTAATGGTAACCAATCTCAATAGTGAGAGCCAGAGAGAACAGTGGGGAGACCAGGCACAATACAGAGGGTGGCTAAAATAATAGCCTACCATAGAAAGAACTCACTTTCAAAACTCAAAAAGGAGATAAATGCACTGGTACTAGGGCTAAAAAAGCAATGAGAGGGGAGGGGAGTATTAAAGGAGAGAGGTAATAATAGGGTAAATAGATGACTTATATAAAACAATCATGAAACATATATACCTCTCCCCCCACTTGCCAACTCCCAGCAACCGTCTCTGTGCTAAGCCCTATGCTCCTAAGATAACACCTTCGAGGGTGTCCTAATCTTAGCTCAAAGCTAGAGAAACAGTGGAGAGACCACAAAATAGGCAGTGGCTAAACAGCCTACTAGAGAAAATACTACCTTTCTAAACAGAAAGGAGATTAACTAACTGGTGCTTAGGCTTAGGGTATATGGAAGGCAGTAAGAGAGTAGTGGGAGAAATAAAGGAGAGAGGTTATATGTAGGACGATAGGTGTAAACAAAACAACCATAAGTAATAAACCTCTCCCCCCACTTGCAAACTCCCAACAAACAGTCACTCACTGTACTAAACCCTATGCTCCTAAGAAACACCTTCGAGGGTGTTCTAACCTTGGCTCAAACTAGCAATAGAGAGGGTCCAACAGGTAGAATTAGTATAAGATCATCCGTGCAAGGTGCTCAAATCGTGAGTAAGGTGAAGGCTAAAACCCGACGCGCGTTTCAGCGTGTTCCACACGCCGTCATCAGGGGTAACGCTAGTACGGCCTGCCCGGCCGTCTGTTATATACCCTGCTTATTTTGCCGGTATCGGAGAGTCCACCAATCACCGATCATCCGCCAATGACGCAAACGGGGCGTGTCTAATTGCTCCGTTGCGTGGCTTATTCGGCGATCAGGAGGACTTAGAGCATTGTGGAATTAACCCATAGAGTGCCCAATCGTCATCCAGGGTAAATTCAAAGGATGCAAGAGTTTAATACTGCATCGAAACTTATAAATATACACTGTATATCCGCAGGCAATTTAACAGATATATAGCCAGCTAGATAACATTGTGTTATACATGTAATGATGTAAAGTAACAACCTTTATCCATTACTGTATCAAATGACATGTATACTGTATATATATAGTCAGGCACCAAGTGTGCCAGTAGTGTACACATATCAGTAACGGCATAACCGGTGAAAAAATCAAGTTATGCCTGTGCTGTATCTCTTGCAGAATTAACATTAAGGAATGAATTTAGCAAATATAGCTATATGTATAACCGGCTTAAATATGTTATATTATGCCGGCACTGTAAAGTAACAAACTGTATCTGCTTCCGTTCCCAAAGGCATATGCACTGCATATAGTAATGCACAAATTGTGCCAGCAATGTCCATGTATTGATAACAGTGTAACTCATATGTAGTTCAAGTTATGCCTATATACTGTACATAATTAAATTGTGCCTGTTCCAATTGTAGCATGGCATGAATTAAACTGTAACGCGCGTCGGTTTTTAGCCTTCACCTTACTCACGATTTGAGCAACTTGCACGGATGATCTTATACTAATTCTACCTGTTGGACCCTCTCTATTGCTAGTTTGAGCCAAGATTAGAACACCCTCGAAGGTGTTTCTTAGGAGCATAGGGTTTAGTACAGTGAGTGACTGTTTGTTGGGAGTTTGCAAGTGGGGGGAGAGGTTTATTACTTATGGTTGTTTTGTTTACACCTATCGTCCTACATATAACCTCTCTCCTTTATTTCTCCCACTACTCTCTTACTGCCTTCCATATACCCTAAGCCTAAGCACCAGTTAGTTAATCTCCTTTCTGTTTAGAAAGGTAGTATTTTCTCTAGTAGGCTGTTTAGCCACTGCCTATTTTGTGCTTGGTCTCTCCACTGTTTCTCTAGCTTTGAGCTAAGATTAGGACACCCTCGAAGGTGTTATCTTAGGAGCATAGGGCTTAGCACAGAGACGGTTGCTGGGAGTTGGCAAGTGGGGGGAGAGGTATATATGTTTCATGATTGTTTTATATAAGTCATCTATTTACCCTATTATTACCTCTCTCCTTTAATACTCCCCTCCCCTCTCATTGCTTTTTTAGCCCTAGTACCAGTGCATTTATCTCCTTTTTGAGTTTTGAAAGTGAGTTCTTTCTATGGTAGGCTATTATTTTAGCCACCCTCTGTATTGTGCCTGGTCTCCCCACTGTTCTCTCTGGCTCTCACTATTGAGATTGGTTACCATTAGGTTCCATGTTTTAGTTTTTGTGTGTTTTTTCTACTTTAGATAGAGTCTGGATTTATATACCCCAGTGGGTGTTTTCCAGGAGTAATCCCAGCATTATTCAGTATTTCCCCTTCTGGTTAGAAGGACTATATATACATAGTAGGCTATTTTTTAGCCACTTCTCCTACGTTCTGATGGTGGGCAATTCTCTATCTATTTAGATTTGTATTTTATATACATTTTTACCAATAAAGTTAGTTATTTTTTTTCCTTATCATACTTACGGAATTGGACTGGGTACTTTTCCTTATGGTGGTCCCTTAGTTAGACAACCTAAGGATGTTTTTTCTTTAATTTTGTGTAGTTTAAAGGAAGGTCTACGGTTTCTCTCTCTCGAGTGTTCTGCCTCTCTCTTAAACGTTCGTCAATGCGAGAAATAAAAGAAATTAAATCCTCCAAATTTTCAGGAAGCTCTCTAGTAGCAACCTCGTCAAGGATTATGTCTGATAACCCGTTTAAAAATACATCTATATAAGCCTGTTCCTTCCACTTAACCTCTGCCGCCAAGGACCTGAACTCTAGTGCATAATCCACAAGTGTTCGTTTTTCTTGTCTAAGGCGCAACAGTAATCTAGCTGCATTGACCTTTCTACCTGGAGGGTCAAAAGTTCTTCTGAAAGCAGCTACAAAGGCATTATAATTATATACGAACGGATTATCATTTTCCCACAATGGATTGGCCCATCTCAAAGCTTTCTCAACAAGTAATGTGATAATGTGATGTAATTCCAGTAAAATACAAGTTTAGCAGGCTAAGATTGCCACAAGGCATATGTATGTATATGTGTTTGTAGTATCAGTTACTTAATTACACGTAGCTAAGATACTGTCATCACTGTACTGACCAGGTGCAGGAATGTAAGAACTGGAATTACGCGTCCCTCTCCTTTGTATCAGATGAGCCACGTGGTTAGACCGGATGGATGAGTTTAGACTCTATTTATTAAATAGGTTAAGGGTATGTGTGGGTGTAGTTAATTGTGGGAGGAGCTACAGTGCTATATAAGGAATGTACTCTATGTATTCAGTACTCAGACTTTGCTGTATTTTGGTGACGCTAGTCCCTCTGAGTCCCGATCGGTGATCCAATAAAGAATCTCTTCCTTCCTGAAGAAACCTGTGTCCATCTCTCTGTGCTTGGCTTCCGTCAGTTTCTCCGGTATCATTTGGTGCGTTGGCCGGGAAGCTCATCGTTCAACGGTAGCTGAGAGGCAGAGGCGTGAGACGGTCTATCTTTGCCCACGTTCTCTACGGCTGCACCCCTGAACTTCTGCGTGGACCTCCCTTCGTCTCGGCGCCACTGGTCTGTTGTCCAGGAGATCATCGGCCTCTACGTGAGAAGTGCTGGGGTGTCCCCGTCGATGAGTGTGAACTCAGGTTCAGGAACGAGGAGGTAAGATAACTGCTGTTTTAGACGGCAGGACCCGCTAGGGGTATACCGATTGTGCGGTAGGCCCAAAGGGGTTTTTGAATCTGTATCTGCCCCCTCTGTCGGAGGGAAGGAGCGAAGGCGCACCGCTCGATCGAACGCTCTTTAGTCAGACCGTTTGATTTGGTTAGTCAGGCGGGGTCCTGGTGTAAATAGCCCTAGCCGGACACCGGTGTCTTGTCTAGACTAGCGTTCTAGGGTGTATATTACGTTCGCTAGGTCGGAGGGACCGGGAGACTAAGCGGCGCCTGTGTAAATTCGGTTCGCTAGTTCTCATCCTATCTGGGCTAAGTGGGAAGGCGTGTAAATTTGGAACCCACTAGACTTTTGATAGTACGACTAAGAGGCGCCTGTGTAAATTCGGATCTCTAGCTCGTTGTATAGTGCGACTAAGAGGCGCCTGTGTAAATTCGGTTCTCTAGCTCGCTATGTATATGTGGTGATTGGGCAGTGTGGCTAACCAAAACGGGTGTATATAGTTTTAGGTAGTCCATTCAAGGTACTGGCCAATAGTTTAGTTGGGAATTGTAAATGTGTTAACGATTGTTTTAGTAAAGTGTATATCTTGTTAGATAGCGCGAGCTCAGCCGTCTAGCGAGAGTGTTAATAGTGTGTTGCTGTATTATAGTGCACGGTACCATAACCCTGTATATTTACTGACATTATATAATAAGTACTAATTATTGTCGTCCATTGCATGTTTAACACCATAACCACTAATAATTGTATTGTGACCTTAACTTGTGCTTTGACCTATGCTAACCGTACTGTAACCGCTATTTGTAAAAGACGATGTTACTGGGGTGTGTTATAGACGGGTAATTCGTATATAGAGAATTATAGCGTGGGTGACTGTATAGTTACGCCAAAGGGCATAATATTGATTATATAGTGACTGGTGTAACAGCTGTGTGTGTACGGGAATTCCCTGAGTGTTTATTGTTATTGTGTACGTTTCACTTGGTAACCGTACCACGTGGTGCTGTTGCCAGAGGAAACGGGTGTGACTGTTGAATAGTACGCGTGTATAGTATTCGTTGTCGACGACGTTCCATTGTTAAGTATGGGTGCGTCGCAGTCAACGATTCCGGATCCCTTAGGATGTATGGTTAAGAATTTTAAAAAGGGATTCAAAGTTTGTGATTTTGGGGTAAAGATGTCTCCTGTACGTTTGGTCACTTTGTGTACTAGGGAGTGGCCTACTTTGGTTGCGGCATGGCCGCCACGTGGCAGTTTGGATCCAACTCTGGTACAGCGCTTACACGTGGCTGTATCGGGTAGGCCTGAACTTTACGGCCAGTTTCCTTATATTGACTGTTGGAGACAGGCCGTAAATGACTCGCCAAAATGGCTCCAGACATGCCACGAGGAGCAGTGTCGCCTCATGGTAGCTAGGACTTGCTCGTCCACTAGGACTGGTGTTAGGCCCATTTTGGACACGCCCCCTGAGTCCGAGATCCCTTTGCCGCCCCCTTACTTTCCGTTAAGAAGAAGTGACGCAAACGCAGGAAGTCCTGCACCCCTCCCCTCATTACCCTCATCCACTTCCGCTTCCTCCTCCAGTACAGGATCCACCCCCCTCGTACTAAATCTCCCCTTCCGGAACCAGAACCCACCCCCATTAGAAACGAATATCCTGATTTGGCGCCACTTCAGACTTCCGGTCAAGCTTCATCTAGCTCGACCCGAAGTGTTTTATTTACAACCTTTTCCCAAAACCAACCTCCCACATCCCCATACCCTATCTCTCCCCGACCGGAACCCATGACTGACGCCTCTCTACGTAGCCCCATCCAAACCCGACAGTTGACTGGTGCCCAACAATTAAAGCATTATCAGATGCCTCTTCGCCTAAATCCCGGGTCAGCTTATATCGATGCCGCAGGTCAAATGGCACACGCTGACCCAGTCTTCGTATATGTCCCATTTACCACTACCGACCTTTTAAACTGGAAGACCCATAATTCCTCGTATACTGAGAAACCACAAGCCATGACTGATCTGTTCACCTCAATAGTACAGACGCATAATCCGACATGGGCTGATTGCCAGCAGTTACTAATGACTTTATTTAACAATGAGGAAAGGACAAGAATAAATCAAGCAGCCATTAAAGCATTAGAGGATAGAGCCCGTGCTTTGAACCAAGCTAATCCAGCAGCATGGGCCGCAACACATTATCCCAACACTGATCCCGATTGGAACGTAAATGGTGCTGATATGGTTCAACTCAGAGCCTATAGAGACGCTATAATTGCTGGCATGAAAGCCGGAGGAAAGAAAGCCATTAACATGTCGAAGACAGTTGAGGTGATCCAGAAAAGCGATGAAGCGCCCAGTGTCTTTTATGACCGATTATTGGAGGCGTACCGCTTGTACACCCCCTTTAATCCGGAAGACGCAGACAATTCCCGAATGGTGAACTCCGCCTTTGTCAGCCAAGCTTACGGAGATATTAAGCGCAAGCTACAAAAGCTAGAAGGGTTTGCAGGTATGTCAATCACCCAACTAATGGAGGTAGCAAATAAGGTGTATATGAATAGGGAAACAGAAAGTAAGAAAGAGGAAGAGCGCAAGATGCGTAAAAAGGCTGATATGCTAGCGGTAGCGATCGCAGGCGTAGATAAACGGGGCCCAGATAGAGGCAATAATAGATGGAGTAGGGAGCCTTTGAGTAGGGATCAATGCGCGTATTGCAAGGAAGAAGGGCATTGGAGGAACGAATGTCCGCAAAGAGAGCAGTACGAGAGAGACCAACCCAGGGCAGGCTACGGAAACTTTAGAGGTAGAGCGAGAGGTAGAGGAGGCCCCGGAGGGAGTAATGGTTATAGAGGGAGTAATGGGAACAGAGGAAGTGTTAGGGAAGACAGGTATATTCCAGCAGCGCAAAGGTCCCGCGATAGAGAAGGTAGGGACTTTGTAGGATTGGCTGACACTGTCATGGAGGACTATTGATACCGACCGGGCTCCATCCCCCTTGGTCGAGCGGAGCCTATGGTCGATGTATCAATAGGGGGGAAAAGGAGTGCGTTCATGATCGACACTGGTGCTGAACATTCAGTGGTGACTAATCTAGTTGCTCCTCCATCTGGAAGGACTATTACTGTGATAGGAGCAACTGGAAGAAGTGCTGAAAAACCGGTTCTTAAAAGTCGACTCTGTACATTGGGAGGCCACGTAGTAAAACACCAATTCCTTTATATGCCTGAATGTCCAGTCCAATTACTGGGACGTGATATGCTATCAAAATTACAAGCGCAGATTACGTTCCTACCAAATGGAACAACATCCTTAAAGTTTAATGGACCTTCAGGTATTATGACTTTATCCGTACCAAAGGAAGAAGAGTGGCGACTTTATACAGTGTTGACTAGCCAAAACCCTAGGAGTGATGAGACATTGTTTAACATACCAGGAGTTTGGGCAGAGAACAACCCACCAGGACTGGCCCGCAATATTCCACCAATAAAAATTGAACTAAAACTTGGGGTTTATCCAGTAAGCCTAAGACAATACCACATCCCACAGAAGGCTAAGAAGAACATCCAATCCTATCTGGATAAATTCATACGGTATGGTATCTTAAAATTCTGTACTTCCCCCTGGAACACCCCATTGCTGCCTGTTCAAAAGCCCGGTACAGATGAGTATCGACCTGTGCAGGACTTAAGAGCAGTCAATGATGCGGTTGTTAGTATACATCCAGTTGTACCCAATCCATATAACCTGCTTGCTTTAATTCCGGGCGGGGCTACTTACTTCACAGTCTTAGATCTCAAAGATGCCTTCTTTTGCCTCCGAATTGCCACAGAAAGTCAATGTATTTTCGCTTTCCAATGGGAGAACGCTGTAACGGGCTCAAAACGCCAAATGACTTGGACAAGACTGCCCCAAGGGTTTAAAAATTCACCTACCCTATTTGGTTCAGCCCTAAGTCAAGATCTATTGGATTTCGAGTCCATCCCAGGAGAGTGTGTATTGTTACAATATGTAGATGACTTGTTGATAGCAGCAGTTACAAAAGAAAAATGTCAGCAAGCAACGCACGATCTACTACACATTCTCTGGAAGGCAGGATACAAGGTGTCCAGGAAGAAGGCTCAGTTGTGTTTGCCAACTGTCAAGTATCTGGGATTCCATATCTCTGAAGGTCAAAGGATTATGGGGCCAGAGAGAAAAGAAGCTGTCTGCCAAATACCAATACCCAAGAATAGAAGACAAGTGCGAGAATTCTTGGGGGCAGCAGGCTTCTGTAGGATATGGATTCCCAGCTATGCGATACTGGCAAAACCTCTGTACGCAGCCATCAAAGGTACAGAGCATGACCCCTTCTTATGGACCCAAGAACAGCAAACGGCATTTGAAGATGTGAAGAAGGCTTTGATGAGTGCCCCAGCATTAGGTCTACCTGATCACACACGACCATTCTACTTATATGTACACGAGCAAAGAAGAATGGCTGTGGGAGTATTGACACAGTACTTGGGATCATGGCAAAGACCTGTTGCCTACATGTCTAAGCAACTGGATGCAGTGGCCAGCGGACTTCCACCTTGTCTAAGAGCCGTAGCTGCAGCCGCCCTGCTAGTAGCTGAAGCCGATAAACTCACTCTGGGTCAAGAACTTTATGTACGAGTCCCACATGCAGTACAGACGTTGTTGGATTACAAAGGAAATCATTGGTTTAGTAATAGCCGTATGACCAAGTATCAAGCAATGTTGTGTGAAAACCCAAGAGTGCATTTAGAGACTGTAAACACCTTAAATCCAGCTACCCTTTTGCCACAACCTACTGAAAGTCAACATGATTGTTTGGAAGTAATGGATGAAGTATTTTCAAGTAGACCAGATCTTCGTGATTTTCCCATCCAGAACCCCGATGTTCAATATTACACCGACGGCAGTAGTTATGTGAAAGAAGGGATCCGCTATGCAGGATATGCAGTAACAACAATAGACAAGGTGATAGAAGCTCGGCCACTGGCAAAAGGAACATCAGCACAAAAGGCAGAATTGATAGCACTAACACGAGCGTTACAATTGGCTGAAGGTTTAAGAGTGAATATCTATACGGACTCTAAGTATGCGTTTTTAACCACTCATGCCCACGGAGCTTTGTATAAAGAAAGAGGACTACTGAATTCAGAAGGCAAAGAAATCAAGTACGCAGCTGAAATCCTACAACTATTGGAAGCAGTGTGGGAGCCGAAAGAAGTCGGTATCATACATTGTCGAGCGCATCTGAGAGGAGATGGTGATGTAACCAAGGGAAATCGGATGGCAGATAGTGCAGCTAAGCGTGCTGCTGAATCAGGAAGACAGGAGTATGTGGGGCATATAGCTGCTCTTATACCAACTCCACTGTCCCAATGGACTCCAGTTTATACAGCTCAAGAAGAGGAGTGGTTAAAGACTGAACCGGGAAAGTATTTGGAGAACAAGTGGTATCAGCTAGAAGATGGAAGAATAGTCATACCAGCATCACTAGCGGTAGAAATTGTCCAAAATTATCACAACGGGACACATTCTGGGAGAGACAGTACTGAAGAATCTCTCAGGAAACATTTCTACATACCAAGATTGTCCAACTTGACTCAGGCCATTGTACGCAGATGTGTAACGTGTGCTAAGAATAATGCAAGACAAGGACCAGTAAAGCCACCAGGAGTCCAGTTTATGGGGGGACTCCCCATGTCCGATCTACAAATAGACTTTACAGTAATGCCTAAATCGGGTGGACATCGTTACCTGTTGGTAATTGTGTGCACCTATTCAGGTTGGGTAGAAGCATGTCCTACTCGTACAGAGAAAGCAGGAGAAGTTGTGAGATTCCTGCTACGAGAAATAATACCCCGATATGGACTACCCTGTTCTATAGGATCGGACAATGGTCCAGCTTTTGTTCACCAGTGCCTACAACAACTGACTCATATGCTTGGTATAAAGTGGAGGCTTCATACTGCATATAGACCCCAGAGTTCTGGTAAGGTAGAGAGAATGAATAGAACTATAAAGAACCAGTTGGCTAAAATGTGTCAGGAAACCCAACTTAAGTGGAACGTTCTCTTACCCATAGCTTTATTGCGAATCCGCAGTACCCCTACCAGAAGGATGGGCCTCTCTCCTTTTGAAATCATGTATGGGCGACCACCTCCCGTACTTGGTAACTTAAGGGGGGACTTGAGTCAGTTGGGAGAAGGAATTACCCGGCAGCAGGTTGTAGAGTTGGGTAAGACTATGGAGGAGGTACAGAAATGGGTACAAGATAGATTACCTGTGAATATTTATCCCCCTGTTCATAGTTATCATCCAGGAGACCAAGTGTGGATTAAAGAGTGGAATAATGTACCGTTAGGGCCCAAGTGGAGAGGTCCTTATGTTGTTCTTTTGTCTACCCCTACAGCGATAAAAGTAGCCGAAGTAACTCCGTGGATACATCACTCCAGGGTTAAACCAGCAGCAGTCGATTCTTGGCAAATTACAGCAGATCCAGAGAATCCCTGCAAGATCCGGTTAAAACGCACTACTCAGTCGGAGTAACGAGGAATTATTGTGGATTACAAATTTTATTGTTACAGGTGTGAGTGAGAAGGCCATAATAAAGCCTGTCCGCTTACCAACACATAGTGTATAAGCCAGGAAAGTCTCGAAGGGACACCTGTGAAGACGAGCAGAACTCCATTCCCTGCAGCCCTCACATCCTGGAAGCTGAGGTTCCATCGCACGGACGAAGACTGAGGATGACGGCGAAAGATGTGCTTTTGATTGTGTTTATTTATATGTGTTTTTATATTCAGGAAGGTAGAGGTACCGACACTCCTAGCTGTGAGGTATGCATTAAGACTACGAGAACAGGTAACCATATTTCCCAAACCCTAATTTGGCATTCACAATACGAATGTAAAGGAGAGGTATCAAGATGTAGATACCTAAATATAGACTATAGTGTGTGCCATTTAGGAGTAGGAGAACCTAAGTGCTTCAGTCCGGAGTATCAGCCTCGTACAATCTGGTTGACTCTCAGGAATGGAGATCCTCAGGGGACCCTAATTAATAAAACGGTGTTAGAATCCGTACATTCTTCGGGTGTTCTGCTATTTGATGCGTGTAAAGCGATATCGAGTGGTAGAAAGCCGTGGAATGTATGTGGGGATCTTAGATGGGAGAGGACGTATGGGTCTAACGATAAATATATTTGTCTCAGTAGCAAAAATAAATATGTAAGTCCTAGATGCCCAAATAGAGATTATAACTTTTGCCCATATTGGTCTTGTGTGGGGTGGGCAACTTGGGGACAGACAGTAGATAAAGACATGATAGTGACTAAGTTGCCGACTAGCCCTTATTGTAAGTCTATGGAATGCAACCCAGTCCATATACTTATTAATAACCCCGACAAGTTCCTAGATAAGTATGGAAATTTATTTGGGTTTCAAATATACGGGACGGGTTTAGATCCTGGGACATTATTGTTTATAGGAATAGAGACTGATACGGTATCCTCCCAGACTCATCAAGTATACCATTCCTTTTACGCAGAGATGAGTATAGATAATAAGATCCCCCATAATGCTAAAAACCTGTTCATCGATTTAGCTGAAAGTATTGCCGGTAGTCTTAATGTTACCAACTGCTATGTGTGTGGAGGTACTAACATGGGAGACCAATGGCCTTGGGAAGCAAAGGAGGTAATGTCCGGTTCTGAGGCAGTTGACCAACTAATATCTACACAAGCCGATTATCATTTGAGTGTTAGAGGTAAATCTGAGTGGAGATTAAAGACCTCCATCATAGGTTATGTTTGCATAGCAAGGAAAGGAATAATGTATAATACTTCTGTAGGAGAATTAACTTGTCTAGGGCAAAAAGCTTATGATGATGATACAAAGAATACAACTTGGTGGTCGGCTTCAAATGTCTCAGAACCATCTAACCCGTTTGCTAGATATGCCAATTTAAAGGATGTGTGGTTTGATCTATCCATCACATCTACCTGGAGAGCCCCAGCAAATTTGTACTGGATCTGTGGTAAGAAAGCCTATTCGGAGTTGCCACAGGACTGGGAAGGGGCATGTGTGTTGGGTATGCTCAAACCATCCTTCTTCTTGTTACCGATTGAAACAGGTGAGACTTTAGGTGTTAAAGTGTATGATGTGAATCATAGGAAGAAAAGGGGACCCTTAGAGATAGGCACCTGGGAAGATAATGAATGGCCTCCCCAGCGTATCATAGATTATTATGGGCCAGCCACGTGGGCAGAAGATGGTACCTTTGGTTATAGAACCCCAATTTATATGCTCAACCGTATTATAAGATTACAGGCGGTGGTTGAGATTATTACTAATGAGACCTCACAAGCACTCAATCTTCTAGCGAAGCATAATACCAGGATGAGGACAGCAGTGTACCAAAATAGATTAGCCTTGGATTACCTTTTGGCAGTAGAGGGAGGTGTATGTGGGAAGTTTAACCTGAGCAATTGCTGTCTTCAAATAGATGACGAAGGGCAAGCAATAGCTGAGCTTACTAGCCATATGGTTAAACTAGTGCATGTGCCTACTCAGGTATGGAAAGGGTACAATCCAAGTAGTTGGTTTGGTAGCTGGTATGAGTGGTTTGGAGGGCTTAAGGCAGTGGTAGGTGGAGTCCTACTGATTTTACTGTTGTGTCTACTCCTACCGTGTCTTATACCCTTAGTAGTTAGGTCTGTGCAAAGCCTGATAGGAAGTATAGCAGAGAGGAAAGCTGCTGCACAGATAATGGCGATATATAAGTATAAGGCTCTAGATCAAGGAGAACCAATGCAGGAAGATGAGTGTTAAAAGATTCACATCATAAGATAAGTCTGGTCTGGTTCATGGTAACCTGAGGTATATGCAAACCAAGGTTAAGTGATGCCTCAAGTAATTGTGAAATATCAGAGGCATCAAAGGGGGGAATGTGATGTAATTCCAGTAAAATACAAGTTTAGCAGGCTAAGATTGCCACAAGGCATATGTATGTATATGTGTTTGTAGTATCAGTTACTTAATTACACGTAGCTAAGATACTGTCATCACTGTACTGACCAGGTGCAGGAATGTAAGAACTGGAATTACGCGTCCCTCTCCTTTGTATCAGATGAGCCACGTGGTTAGACCGGATGGATGAGTTTAGACTCTATTTATTAAATAGGTTAAGGGTATGTGTGGGTGTAGTTAATTGTGGGAGGAGCTACAGTGCTATATAAGGAATGTACTCTATGTATTCAGTACTCAGACTTTGCTGTATTTTGGTGACGCTAGTCCCTCTGAGTCCCGATCGGTGATCCAATAAAGAATCTCTTCCTTCCTGAAGAAACCTGTGTCCATCTCTCTGTGCTTGGCTTCCGTCAGTTTCTCCGGTATCAATAATAAATCCAACCTTCGCCCTATCTGTAGGATAGGAGCGGGGTTGTAATTCGAAATGGATACCTATTTGGTTTAAGAAACCACGACACTTCTCTGGAGAACCACCATAACGTACAGGTGGAGTGATACGGGAAGAAGCACCTACAGTGGCTACCTCTAGACCTTAACTCACAGGAGAGAGAAGTATTACGCATCTCCTCTGGTTGATTACCAGAACGAGATAGTAACGCCTGTAGTGCTAGAGCCATCTGGTCCATTCTGTGATCCATGGCGTCGAACCTAGAGTCAGAAGGACCAACCTGAGTGTTTGTACCTGCAGGATCCATTGGCCCTGTCGTAATGTCAGGATCGGGACAGGGATCCAACACGCAGAGTACAAACAGGTGGTAGGTACGTATACCGGACCTTAGAATGGCCGGACTTAACGTAAGGAGTAAGTAGAGAATGGTCTAGGAACAAGCCGAGGTCGAGGGAACGAGAGGACAGGTAAGCGAGAGACAAGCCGAGTCAAAGGGTAACAGAGATAAACAGGGTAGTACAAACAAGCCGGGTCAGAACCAAAGAGACAACTAGAATACAAGAGCACTGAGTGACTAGACAGGCTAGAACCACGACAGGGCAATGAGCAGATGCCGAAAGCCTTACTTTATACCTTGATTCTAGAGGGTAATCACGCCCCCGACGAGTCCTGATTAGTGCTCGGGACTTGACTGACAGGTCGACCCGGGTTGGCGTCATGACGTCGACTACTGAGCGTCGCGTCATATAAGGAAGTGGATCCCTCGCGGTCGGCTTGTAAATGGCAGAGAGAACCGCGAGGAACGGAAGAAACAACCCCTCTGGGAGGATAAACGTCTAAGTCTCTCACCTCCTCTGAGGTAGAGACTACAGGTACCCTGACACCTGGGGGCTCTGTCTTCCTGTTTTTCCATTTCTCCTGGGTGCCCTGGATGCTTCCACGCCTTGGGCTCCCTCTCCCTAGCCCTCATACTGTTTTGTGCCCTTTTTGTAGATTTTAATGGGCTGCTGTTCGACCCTCTTGCTGGCATTTGCTGTGGGCTGGGTACTTTAATACACATAAGCCTAGGGTGCCTATATACCCACCTTAACCTGGAGAGATGGATGTGCCTGGGGGACCCCTTTTTGGCTTCAGGCTCCCATCAGTAGCTGGTCCTGTGGCCCTCTCTGCTGATGCTCAGTCCTTGGTGCTACATCACTCAGTGACTGACGCCATTATGGCAGCTATGGGCTATATGTCCTCTGTCACAAAAGCCTTACTCTCGCACTTACTGAACGCAGGGGGTCTGGGTTCCATGACGCAACAGCCGCATTCTGCTATGTACCCTTGGGGATGCACCCAAGAAAGCAGTTGCCAAATCAAGAACCCCTCGGACTGGTGAACCTCTGGTCATCCAAGAAAGAGTGGCTTATTCACGCAAGAGAGCCTTTCCACACCAGGCGTGGAGATGTGCTAGAGCACCAACAGAGTGACTCCGAAAAAAAAAAAAAAAAAAAATCGGGTCTAGTGAGGAGGCTGGTACAGAGTCCTTGAACAACACTGAGAATGACACATTTGATAAGGGCCTTGACCACCGCTCAGGCAGGGGCAACTGTGGGTGAATCTCGGAGTGGTTTCCCCGATGATGTGGAGATTTCCCTCCTGGATCTGTTGAGAAATCACATGTTTGACCCTGATGATCTCCATTATCCTAGCTCGGCCGAATGGCTCCCGGTGAACCATATGGCCCACTACCTGGAGACCTGGGTGTGGTGCCCTCTCAGCAAGATGGCCTGGAACAAACTAAGGGCTGAATGCCTTTGGCGCCCAATAAAGTATGTGAGATCCCTGTAGTTTACACAAAGATGACTCAATTCCTTAAGAAATTGGGATGGAATCCACATAGGTTTGGACTTGGCGCTTAAGTCATGCCAAGATAAGCAACTGGACATCTTTGGTCCTTTGGTTAAGCTGTTTGACCAGGCAGGAGACGCCAGAGCTGAGAGCAGACAGGTTGACCCGGAAGAACTCCATGGATGAGCAGACAGGTTGACCCGGAAGAAGTCTTGAAGCTATTTGTATTGCATGCAGTGTCAATGCCTCCCTGTCTATAGAACGGTGTAATGCCATTTTTTTCATGATACAGCCTAAAAATTGGACAATTTCACGCTCATCAAGGCTGGCAAAGGTGTCCAGGGCCTTTTGTTTTATAAAAAGGACCTGTGGTGTTTTGTGGAGGCATTTACCGCCCTCCACCAGGGCCAGCTGATTCACGAGTAGTCTGCCTGGCCATAAATACTCTTGTTACCGTGGCTCGAGGTGAAGCTCCTTTCACCAGCGAACCACCTATCAGAAAGTGAGAGTCCGGTAACTCTTCTTCCCCTCACATGGAGGACCATGGTGGTCGAGCTGGTTCTGAGGAGAATCAGACGCCCTGTACTGTAAGATTACATCTGCTTCAAGTTTCTTCTCTTGTGTGTGTGTAGAGGGCAGACTCTGTAATATTTTCCCAGCATGATCGACCATCACCTCCAATGCTTGGATCCTCGAAACAACGCGTTTTATCTACTAAAGGACTTTCTCAAGTGTAAATACATTATATAAATGAGAAAAGTCTTAGTAGACAAAACGCGTTGTGTTATTTTATGCATTAAAGATATTTGGCATTCACCTAATTTATGTGTCAGACCATTTATTATATTTGTTATGCTTTTAACTTTTTTTAGTTTGCTTTAGTTCTTTTTTATATCTTTAACTGTTTCTTGCACATCTATACCACCATTGCCTACCTGCTACATGTATCCTGGGAAGAACTAACCTTTGGAGGAGCTACTCTACATTATAACCCTGGTGGGGATTGTACCACCCAAGCGATAATACCCGAGCAAGTGGATATTGCTCCATCAAATATTAGTAAATTACTTTTACCTTTATAATTACTAGTGTACAGCTTTACAGAGAGCATGATTTTTTTTGCCGTTTATATCTTTGTATATATCCACCTACATGCAGACTCACTGACTTCTAGAAAAACATATCTGTCAGTGGGGATTGTACCGCTACACGCTGTTATAGTCAGAGCTGGTTTTGTAGCTCTACTAAATGTGTGTCACGCAGGGCTGGACTGGGAAAAAAATTAGGCCCGGGCATTTTTCAATCAGAGCGGCCCCCTAAGAAGGGGGCGGGGCCAGAGAGGGTGTGTTTTGTCATCACTAATGACAAGCACACCCCCTCTCAAAGTGAGCAAGTTGGTTCAATGCGCAGAGCCCTGCTGAAGAGCTCTGGCATTAGAAAAAGGCTTGTGCTGTGTTTGCTTTTAAATTGTCTCTGGTGTCTCCACAAGTGGGATACCAGAGGACAATTGGGCCAGGAAAGTGTATGGTGCATGTATTTGGAGCCTGCTTGTGAAATTGCGTGTGTGTAGAGTGTGGTGTGGTATTGTGTAAATAGGTCAATTTCATTTGTGTTTGTGGTGTAATATGTGTGGCTAGGGGCTGTAGATAGTGTGTGTATAGGGGGCATAGTGTTATAGGGGATGTAGCGAGTGTGTGCATACAGGCTGTAGTGTGTGTGTGTGTGTATAGGCGACGTAGTGTGTGTAGGGGTTGTAGAGGGGGTGTGTAGGAGATCGAGTGTGTATAGGAGATTGTGTGTGTGTGTGTGTGTGTATATATAGAGGATTAAGAGTGCATATAGGGTAAGGGATCTAGCGTGTATCTGGAGCGTAATGTGTGTGGTGGTGCAGTGTGAGGGGTGCTGTAGTGTGTGTGTGTGTGTGTATATATATATATATATGGACGTATTGTATGTGTGAGGGGCGCAGTGTGTGTGTATTTAAGAGGGGTGCTGTGTGTGAGGGTGTTTTTATCTGCCGTCACATTCTAGGTTTCTAATTTTCTTTGTCTGTTAACTCACTGAGGGTTATTTTATATATGTGTATGTGTGTGTCTGAGGGTGCTGTCTGCGTCTGAGGGTGCGCTGTGCGTCTGAGGGTGCGCTGTGCGTCTGAGGGTGCGCTGCGCGTCTGAAGGTGCGCGTCCGCGTCTGAAGGTGCGCGTCTGCGTCTGAAGGTGCGCGTCTGAAGGTGCGCGTCTGCGTGCGCGTCTGGGGGGGGGCTGTGCGTGTCTGGGGGGGCGCTGTGCGTGTCTGGGGGGGGCGCTGTGCGTGTCTGGGGGGGGCGCTGTGCGTGTCTGGGGGGCGCTGTGCGTGTCTGGGGGGGGCGCTGTGCGTGTCTGGGGGGGGCGCTGTGCGTGTCTGGGGGGGGCGCTGAGCGTGTCTGGGGGGGGCGCTGTGCGTGTCTGGGGGGGTGCTGTGTGTGTCTGGGGGTGCTGTGTGTGTGTGTGTGTGTGAGGGGGCTGTGTGTGTGTGTGTGAGGGGGCTGTTGGTGTGATTTTTTTTTTTTTATTTAAATATTTTTTTTATTAATAATTTAAAAAAAAAAAGTTATATCCCCCCCTCCCTTCTTACCTTTAGCATGGGAGGGGGGGAGGCGTTCTGCCTGCGAGGAGCCGTTCTGCCTGGGGGGATCCTTTCTGCAGCTTCCTTCCCTGGTGGTCCTGTGGTGAGAGTGAACTCTAACCTGCCAGCTAGAGTTCACTCTCGCGAGATCTGAGCGTTGCCGCGGTAACCGCGGCAACGCTCAGACCTCGCGAGAGTACCCGGCGGAGCTGCTGGATTGAGCTCCGCCGGTCCTCTCTGCTGCCTCCCTCACACCCCAAAGCCGTCGGCCGCCTGTCAGTGTCTCTGGGCCGGTGAGGGAGATCTTTG
This sequence comes from Pelobates fuscus, assembly GCF_036172605.1. Taxonomy (NCBI): domain Eukaryota; kingdom Metazoa; phylum Chordata; class Amphibia; order Anura; family Pelobatidae; genus Pelobates; species Pelobates fuscus. The sequence continues at coordinate 139,214,401 of NC_086321.1, forward strand.
ATCTCCCCACCAGCCCATGGAGGCTCAGAGCAGGGCCGGCGCTCGGGTAGCGCGCTGGCCCTGCTGGGGCTGGCAGGGGAGATCCTGTGATCTCCCCTGCCGGCCTCGGCCCCACGGCCATCGCGGCCCACCGGGCATTTGCCCGGTGTGCCCGATGGCCAGTCCGGGCCTGGTGTCACGTATTCATCCACACATGCAAATGTGGTTAATGGCATTTGCTGTCCTGACAGGAAAAGTTGTGCCGAGCAACATTACCATCTTGACAGGAAAAGTTGGGCAAAGCAGCAATCATGCACATGGAAACCTAGTAATTACTTTGGGGTTTAAAGGCCGGTCATGGCCAATCAATTCCATAGAAGGGTTTGTGCTGAGCAAGCAATCATGCGCACTTGGTAATTGCATTTGGGGGTCAAAGGCCGGTTACAGCCAATCAGATCCACAGGAGGGGTATTTAAACCCAACTCTCGTCTTGCCCTGTCGTGGCTTCATGCCTATGGTTATCCGAGGGTGTGTTCTGGATCTTGGTTTTCTGGCATTTGATTTTGTTTTGACTTCCCTGATATCCTTGACTTTTGGCTTTCCCTCATCTTTGTGTCGGATTCTGTGTCCCTGACCTCTGCAAGTATTTTGACTATTCCTGGAGACGTTAAATCCGGCAAGTCTAAGGTCCAGTTATACTTTATCCTTAGTCCTAGGTGTGCCACAGTACTGCATGCTGGATAAACTTGTAATCCTGACAATGTGAGTGCTACATCATAGACCACTGTGTTGTTTGTTCTACACTTGGTACTAGATACGCTGCACCATTATTAGTCATCTTTTTTCTTTATTACATATACCTGCCACCATCAGAAGCCTGGGCGATTTGCAACGAAAGAATACTCCAAGCATCTGATATTCTATTGAACTTTTTGCAACCTGTTCATATATTTGTATATTCTTTCTCTATATTAAGCAGTAAGGGGCTGAGGGTATCTCTTACTACCACTGTTTGCTTCTTGCTTACAATTCCATGTATAGCTGCCTTTTAGCACTTATCCTATTTTCTATTATCGGTCAGCTTGAAACTTGCAATATGAGCCTCCATGTCTTGACATAAAATTACATAATTTTGCTATTCCATGACAAAAAGTCATGATTTTATGATAGATATGGACAGGGCCGGACTGGCCCACCGGGATACCGGGAAATTTCCCGGTGGGCCGCGGCACCTGGGGGGCTGGAGAGTGAGAGGGAGCCCTGCTGTCTAATAAAATTGCGGCCACCGGCCGCATGTCAGTGCCGCCGGGTGGCCGGTCCGGCGGCACACTCTGAGGTGATTACTCACCTTGCGGCCGGCAGCCCCATCTCCTGTGCTGACAGCTATGCTGCTGTCAGTATCAGTGAGTGTGCCGGGCGGCCGCCTAAGCGATGCAGCAGCACACTCACTGATACTGACAGCAGCATAGCTGTCAGCACAGGAGGACTGAGGGAGGGGGCGGAGCTAACTACCAAGCTCCCTCGCGGTTCCCATAATTCCCAGCATCTACACATCATAGAGTAGGGATTACTCTATGATCTGTAGATGCTGGGAATTATGGGAACCGGGAGGGAGCATGGTAGTTAGCTCCGCCCCCTCCCTCAGTCCTCCTGTAGCAGCAGCAGGTACAGAGAAAAATAGGGGAAGGGGACAAAAAGAGGGGAAGGGGGGGACAAATAGAGGGGAAGGGGGGACAAATAGAGGGGAAGGGGGGACAAATAGAGGGGAAGTGGAGGACAAAAAGAGGGGAAGTGGAGGACAAAAAGAGGGGAAGTGGAGGACAAAAAGAGGGGAAGTGGAGGACAAAAAGAGGGGTAATAGAAACACTGGGGAAGGGGGGACACAGAGACTGAGGGGTAATAGAGAGACAGGGGATGGGGGGGACAAAGAGAGGGGAAATAGAGAGACACCAGGGAAGGGGGGGGCAAAGAGACAGAGGGGTAATAGAGAGACAGGGGATGGGGGGGACAAAGAGAGGGGTAATAGAGAGACACCAGGGAAGGGGGGGAGGACAAAGAGGCAGAGGGGTAATAGAGAGACAGGGGATGGGGGGCAAAGAGACAGAGGGGTAAGAGAGAGACTCAGGGAGGAGATGGGGAAGAGAGAGACTCAGGGAGGAGATGGGGAAGAGAGAGACTCAGGGAGGAGATGGGGAAGAGAGAGACTCAGGGAGGAGATGGGGAAGAGAGAGACTCAGGGAGGAGATGGGGAAGAGAGAGACTCAGGGAGGAGATGGGGAAGAGAGAGACTCAGGGAGGAGATGGGGAAGAGAGAGACTCAGGGAGGAGATGGGGAAGAGAGAGACTCAGGGAGGAGATGGGGAAGAGAGAGACTCAGGGAGGAGATGGGGAAGAGAGAGACTCAGGGAGGAGATGGGGAAGAGAGAGACTCAGGGAGGAGATGGGGAAGAGAGAGACTCAGGGAGGAGATGGGGAAGAGAGAGACTCAGGGAGGAGATGGGGAAGAGAGAGACTCAGGGAGGAGATGGGGAAGAGAGAGACTCAGGGAGGAGAGGGGGAAGAGAGAGACTCAGGGAGGAGAGGGGGAAGAGAGAGACTCAGGGAGGAGAGGGGGAAGAGAGACTCAGGGAGGAGAGGGGGAAGAGAGACTCAGGGAGGAGAGGGGGAAGAGAGACTCAGGGAGGAGAGGGGGAAGAGAGACTCAGGGAGGAGAGGGGGAAGAGAGACTCAGGGAGGAGAGGGGGAAGAGAGACTCAGGGAGGAGAGGGGGAAGAGAGACTCAGGGAGGAGAGGGGGAAGAGAGACTCAGGGAGGAGAGGGAAGAAAGAGACACAGAAGGTTTGTTGGCTGGGGCTAAGAACACCACAAAAGGGGCTAGGGAAAGAGAAATACAGAGGCTGGAGAAGGGTAAAAAGAAACACACAGGGACTGGGATGAAGTAAAAGATGCACAAGGGTCGCTGTAAGAGAAAAAAAGGAGACAATTGGAGACAAGATACACTAAACGAAGTAAAAGGTAATAGACGTAAATTGATGTGATCCTGACAGTAATACACACACACATACATATATATATATATATATTTATTGATGTGTGTATTAGTAACATATATTTATGCCTATAATATTTACACATATAGTAATATACATTTATATATGCATAATACACACATAAATGTCATATTATATATGTGTGTATGTAATGAGCACGTATTGGCCCAGTCTTGTTGCTAGTTGCATACTCATGCACCATAACATATTTTTTTTTTTATTAATTCTTTATTTTTGTTGTGCATGTAAATATGTTGCAAAAGCAAAACGCCACAGCAGCGTACAAGTTGTATACAGGTTATACAGTGGCAAGAGTTCATGCACAATTTTAGTTTTTATAGTATGTAGACAATCTTATCTCACCCTGTGACTATACATAATAAAATAAAGTATATGTTCAGTATATTGAGATAACCAAGAGGTTATGCAGATGAACCCTCGTTAGGTACAAACTAATAATAAGTAGCGCAGTCGTTTAACTTTGATAACAGGCAATAGTATAGCATCACATTCATTGCGTTTTGCAAAAGTTTAAACATGTCGCGACCCAGTCAGGCAGGCCTACATATTATTTCTCGCGATAAACACCCCTGGGCCTTCCCATCGTATCGTAGCATGTGGCTTGGAAAATGTATGCATTCAGGGAAAATTAAGCAGATATGTGATGCACATTTAACATTTATGAATTAACGTAGACTAACAGTTATGAACTTTTTTAAATAAAACAAAATAGAATAAAATAAAATAAAATAAAATAAACACGCTTGGTGTAGCTGGATAAGCATGTTAACCGTAAAGTGGCCAATGCGTTCTAAAATATACGCTCCTGCCAACGGTTATGGATAAGTCTTGTGACACCTGGTATTTGTCAGGCTGGTTAAAGCTATCTGTTCTGCTGGCATATGTGCTGCGGGGTTAATCCCCTAATGCTGGAAAGAGCATTTCTAGGAGGTGTGGGGTCAAGGAGTGCTGTGTTTAGCTCTGCGGTGTACCCACCGTTCCCATCAGTAGGTATTAATATGGCTCGGTAGGTGTCTGGGTCCCAGATGTGTTATAATCTCGCTCGTCTGCCGTGTGGGGTGCTGTAGTGCCTTATTTCTGCCTGGGGTAGACTTAATGGGGGGGGGGGGGGTGTGAGCTGCAGATCCTGATATGAGGCGGTCCTGTGTGTGTCTGACAGGTAGCTAACTAGCAACGTTTACTGGTAAAGTAATAAATTTACGAATAATAATACACGTAGAGAAACAGTATAAAGCGAAGTTATAAGGTCACGGGCTATGTCCGTGGTAATGTGATCTTACAGTCCCGGCAAGTGTCTTGTTGGGATTTGTTTTAACATAAGTAGCTACTAGGTGCGGCGGCTACCTTTTTACACTGGTGCACGCTTTGTCAGGCTAAAAATGCCCTGTTGTGAAACATAATAAATCTGGCTGGGTATTACTGAGCATTTGACAGACTTAGGTTCCAGATGAAATTTAGCTAAACATGCAATTAACACTTAAGTTACACAGAGAGGTGAGGGAGAACGCTTCATGAGAAATAAGATAAAGAGGAAAGACATATTGTACACTTGAGAGATAAATCTGGTATTAGTTGCTGGCGTACCAGGTCGGCAGATGGCATTTCAGGATTTGTAGTTCCATCGTTAACATCGATCAAGAAGTAGCCAAGCTAAACTATTGATTACAGGCAGAGAGAAAGTGTAGTGTATGAGTAGTGCATGAGCCTATGGTCCTGCCTGTGTCGGTGTTGTTGCCTGTACAGGCGACTAAGGGAGACGGCTATTCTCAGTGTGACTGAGTGCCGGCGAAGCATAAATTTGTAAATTGGTTGCGAGAGGGTGAAAGAATGTATGGGTATTCATGTGTTGCATAGGTAATTGTATGTCGTTGCCTGTGTAGCTAAAGTTGCGTTTGGTCCTGATCAGGAGATCTTGGCTGGAGATATAAGTGTGAAAACATAATAGAATGAAAACATAAATAATAAAGGGATGGAACAGATCAGTATTTGCTTAGGGAAGATTCACGGATGTCCGTAACATTTATAAAATGTACATATTATGGGCTAGTATTGGCGTTTGAGCGGCCGTCCATAGTGTGGAGAAGTCCGCTGTGCTTCTCGGTGTCGGCCATTGATGCTGATCTGTTGGCGTGGAATGCTGTCACCCCTGAAGGTAGAAACCCTGGCAGTGTCCTGAGGGGAGAGACATGCAGTGTGTCCCGGGTGGTTTAGGATGTAGACACATCGGTCAGTCCAACCAGGGGACAGCTTGGGAAAGAGCGTGAGGGCCAAGCATAAAGAGAAAAGGAAAAAAAAAAAAAAAAGGAAGGTCCTGTGCTCCATCGGGAGCGGTGTCTGTGGGGCCGTCTGGCTAATGGTTCTGTTAGGCAGATGTGTCTGCTGGGCAAGGAAGGAGGGTAATCCTGTAGGGTCAATCCGGAGGTGTCATAGCGGGTGGGCAACATTCCCCGCGTGTCTGTTTAGGTAGTGACAGATGCGTATGAAATTGGTGTGGTATTCCGCGGTATGAATGGGGCCGTTCCTGCCGGATCCCAGTTGTGGGTCTGGGGGTTGGGGGTCAGGGGTTCCCCTTGTGAGATCGAGTCTCGAGGCAGTCCTAAGGTATGTAGGAGGTTGGTAGCGTCCTGTATGCCCAGGATTTGGTGCGTTTTCCCGTCATGTTGCACAAATAATGTGGTGGAGGCTCGCCAGCGATATTGTATACTATGGCATTGGAGTATGGAGGTGAACGGCCGGAGAGATCTGCGCCAGGCCAGAGTACCCTGAGACAGGTCAGTGTAGAAGGTGATCTCCGAGTTCTCGAACCGCACGGGAGTTTTTCCCTTGAGGGCGGTGAGGACCGTTGTTTTGTCTGTGCTGTTCTGAAAGATCAGTATGGTGTCTTTTGTGGCTGTTGGCGGTGCTCTAGGGGATTTCGGTATCCGGAACATGGCTGTGGGCGCAATAGCCTTGGCGGGGCCTGTGGGTAACACAGCGTGTAGAATGCGGGTAATCACTCGTGGCAGTTCCCCCTCCGGTATCCCATCCGGGATCCCCCTAACCTTGATGTTGAGCCTCCGGCTCGTGTCTTCCTGGGCGGCGAACTTTCTTTCATGCAGCGCATTTTGGTGCCGCAGGTCCTGGATTTCTTTATGCAGCGAGGCTATGGTCCGCTGCTGTTCCTGGGAGGTTTCCTCAAGAGTTGTTAGGCGGCTTGTGAGGCCTCGTAGTTCTTCCCGGAGAGCAGTGACATCCGTAAGGATGTTCTTCTGGAGTTCCGCCAGCAGTCCTTTAACCCCTTAAGGACACATGACGTGTGTGACACGTCATGATTCCTTTTTATTCCAGAAGTTTGGTCCTTAAGGGGTTAAGCACCCCAGTGGTCACCAAATTTGTATCGGGGTCTGCTGTGCTTTTCCCAGACTTCGTTCTCGGTGTCGGGTCTGGAGCTTGGAGGTAGTCATCTTCGGCTCCCCCTGAGCCGTCATCCGAGAAGTCCGAGCAGCCTCCATGGAGCGCCGCCATATTGGCTCCGCTCAGGCCGCGTGCGTGTTGCCACATTTCACCGATTGTGAGCCCCGGGGCCGTTTTTTCTGGGTGTTTTTTGTGTTTGCGACCCATGAGGTGTTCCCACAGATGATCGTTGGCGTTTGGGGGTGTTAATGGCTATGCACCATAACGTATTTAAAGTGAAGAGCGCACCCAGAACTTCAAAATAAACAAGCTAACTTCATTTTTGTTTAGTTGTGCAATTGCAGACATTCAGCATTTCAGTATCATTACTAAAATGTCCTTAATAGGCCAAAGTAGTTGTACTGAAACATTGATTACATGCAAATGTACGTCTACTTAAAATAAAGGCACTCTTTTGTTTATTTTGAAGCCCTATATGCGTTCCTTCGTTGGAGTAAGAGTTTTCAATTTCAAGTTATTTTTTCACCCTCTATATCAGCACACTATGCTGGCGCGACGCATTATTGGGCTGGTATAGAATTTTTTTCCAGGGCTGCTTTTAGTTTCCAGTCCGGCCCTGGATATGGAGACTAGTATTGTCCAGCCTTTTTTTTTTAGTTCTTTAGCTTTGGCTTATTTGTCCCTTGTATAGGGATTTTTTTTTTTTACTCACAATGTGATTTGGTTTAGAATTTTGTGTTATGCATTGTTGGTTTTACACTTTTATACTATGGCTTGATGCATGTGGGGTCCATCATCTTTGCCTTTGCGGTTTGGTTTTAGTACCCATTTAACCGTTAGGCTCCTCTTCCTTGTATTTTCATAGCTCGAATCAGAGTTGATCATTGCTCCTCGCCTCTTCTTACATATGTTTTCATTTGGGATGGCTTGGTTCCATTGCTGTCTTGGAGTTGTTCCAGTTTAAGAAGTTTTTCTGGTTTTGGGACTTTTCATTAAGGGTTAATTAGTACTTGCTTCCCTGTCATAATATCAGGACTTTTCATCATGAAATAGCAAATTCATGGTGGGACTGGGTCTGACAGCCAACTAAGCACATGGCTGGATCTCCACAGATTCAGCCTGAAACCCTGCCTATTTATCTGCTAAATAGCTCAAATGTCACCTAGTGTTAATCCGCTTGTGTTCCCGATTCTGTGATATGATCCATGAAGGAAAAAAACACGCAAGGCCCACACAGCTCCTTCCCAGCATGATCACAAGCGAGGTGTAAAGGAGAGATCAGGTGCCGCAGCTATCACATCCTCGCACTATGGGTGGGGGCCCTAAATACTAATTAGGGGGGGGGACCTAATGTTACCTGAGTGGTGGGTGGGGGCCCTAAATACTAATTAGGGGGGAACCTAATGTCCTCCCCCCTGGCCCCCACCCCTGTGTCAGGTGGGGGTGCTAAATAAAAAAATTAAAAAACTCCCCTCCCCATGTGACTAGGTGTCCCCAAACCCCTAGTCACCCCCTCCCCAAAACAATTAACCCCTACCTACCCCCTCACCCTAAAAATAATGAAGGGGGGCAATATAAGTACCAGAAAAAAATAAAAATAAACTTACCATTTGATGTTTTCTTTCTTCTAAAAGCTTTTTCAGCCCCAAAAAAGACCAAATAAAAATCCATATTAACAGACGCAACGAAAAATAAATAAAAATCCATCTTCACCCAGCGAGGGCTCCGCGCAGACTGCACTCTGCAGGGCGGGGGAAGGCTTATAAAGCCTTGCCCCGCAATTAGGCTCAGAGCACTCTGATTGGTGGGTTTAAGCCATCCAAGCAGAGTGCTCTGACAGGTAAATTAAGAGACTGACAGGTAAGTCTCTACATTTACCTGTCACAGCACTCTGATTGGTTGGCTTGAAATCCAACAATCAGAGTGCTGTGTCATTTTACACAGCGTGGGAAAGTTCTTTGGAATTTTCCCATGCTGTGTAATTTGACTCATAACAATAGGTCCCCACCCTTATTTTACTTTAGGGCAACAATAGGTTAGGAAGGGGGGACGTGTTTTTTTTTTTTTTTACAGTGAGCAGCCATAGGCTGCTCACTGTTTAATATACATGCCCCTACTGGCAGTATAGTAAGTAGGGGCATAATTTATTAATACTCAGTAATCTTTTCTTAGTATTAGTAAGTTTGGCTGAAAGACCAATTTAGGCCTCTGCCCTTCACGTTCCCTCAGCATATTGCCTCACCACCACGGACAACTACCCAGGTGCAGTGACTGTTTGTTGTGGGAGGGCTACTCTGGCATCTGTTTAGTGTGGGTTGGTGGATCGACTAACAGAGGCACTGACCGACAGAAGGTCAGGTGCCTGGTTAGTCTTCCCCCCAAAGGGGAGATGTGTGACGAAGTGCCCTTCGCCACTTTGTCCTGGAGAGGCCTGCTTGCCTGCCTCCTCCCCTGCGACTATGGTCCTGGACTATATTGCACGTTAAAACTATATCTGGGCTTAAATGAATTTTCATTGTGCTGTCTGTGGCTCTTTAAATGGGCTGTACAGAGACTATGGACACCTAAAATATGTTTAAATGCCTTGTTGGGATTCGGTAGTAAAACCGTTCGTATGATTCCATACGAATCCTCTGTGTACCGAATAGATGGCCGCCATTCCGGGACTTACACGTGTTCGCGGCCATCTTGCGTACGAACAGCGGTGTTTGCCTGTGAACGCATGGAACTGAAATTGGAAGCGCAAACAGGCGAATACCGCTAAGACCTCCAGAACTTCGTACGGAAACTACCGAACGACCGGCCGTTCGGTAGTTATACTTAACTTAGTATGGGGATTCTAGCGATCACGGAGATGTGAATGGATGGCAAGAATTTCGTATCTTTTACCGTGCGAACGGAGACCGACCGCAAGGCCAAAACTCATGGAACTATTTTCGGCTAGTTGGTCTGTGCGGTCAGTCAAAACTTTGGAGCTCTGTATCTCCCGAACTATTCATCCGAATGGGCTGCTTTTTGGACAGACTGTTCCCCTGAACAAGGGATATCTGAGGATACCTGTTTTTGGGGTACATCCAGAACTTAGGTAAAATAATGTACGTTTTAATTATGTTATGTGTTTATCTGAGGGGAGGAGACGTGGGGGTGTTACCATGCATGTGATTGGTCAATTTCATCCTCCCCCTGGGAGTGTCCTGTGTGTATCTGTTCCTAATAAAAAGCAGGCTGGGTGTTCCAGTCCTCAGTTCTTCTTGACCCTTCAAAACGTAGCCTTGTCTCGTTATTGGAGGGAATTGCTGTATCACACTGGGGATTGCTATGCTCTGCATATTCCCCTGGGCTTAATCACTTAGCTCTTTTAAGAGCTTGTTCCTGTTACGCTCTCCTGGAGGAGAGGTCTTCCCCACACGGTCCTGGAGGACAGAAGCCGATCCAGGGTGGAAGGAAGACGGCGCGGCTCCAGTTAAGCTACGGCGGTTGTGGAGCCTGCGGTGGTTGTGGTGTCGTCTGCAGTGCTTGGAGTCCTCTGAGAGCGCTAGGAGCATCCATCAACGGAGGGTACTCGGTCGGAGTACACGGAGCTCCGTTACACCTTAAAAGTTTGGGAACCACTGGTTTAGACAATAAGTCCCAGGCAGGTTATAGAGAAGTAGAACCTTTCTTTAAAAAAAAAAAAAACACCCACACAAACAAACTGACTTATAGGTAGAAATAAGGAAATAATGAGAAGGAGAACCTATAAACAGAATTCTAGGTAAACAGGATTTAAAGAAAATAGAAGCAGAACCTATAAAACGGAATTATAGGTTTAAGAACAGAAGAGTTTAGGCAATATGCCCCAAGCAGGTTATCAAGTAACCGGTAAATCAAGAGAGAGGGAAAACCTATAAGAAAATATAGGTTACTAGCAAACATAATATAAAAGACAGAGAGAAATAAAATATGAAGATATAATGAATTCAGGTTGAATAGACATCTAGTTGTTCAGAGTCAGTTGGTTGGAGGAAGTGATGCAGAAAATTGCAGCAGGGGTTATTCAGGATAGTAGCAAATAGATAGAATAGTCAGTATTATCCAGGTATGTTGTGTTGAATTCGGTTGGAGTAAAAGGGGTTTGCAACAAAAGTAAAGAGGTAACAAAGCCCAGTATGAATAGAGCAAGTTGTTTGAGTTGACTCCGGTAGTTATAAAGTTGGTATGCAAACAAGGTAAAAAGATAATAAACTCCAATATGAAATAAAGCAGGTTGGAATTGGAAATCAGGATTTGTTACCAAGGTTCTTCGAAAAGAGCAGTCTGGAAACAAACAGGTTGGTGGAAAAAATCAGGATGGTCCAAAGGTAGTTGGAGATGAGCAGGTTTCTCAGTAGGAGCCAGGAACAGAAGTTATGTCACTTCCAGAACCACAACCTCATTAAATGTAAAGGCAGTTTACATTAGCAAGTTGTGGCCTCTTCTAGCATCAGTAATCAGTCCAGGCAGGTGAGGATGAGAGAGAGTTCAGACCTAGTGGTTAGGGAGGCCACTAGTGGCAAAACATAGTTACTGCAGACAAACTTGAATGAAAGGAATGAAATACCAAAATTAAAGGGACACTCCAGGCACCTAGACCACTTCTGCCCTTTGGAGTGGTCTGGGTGCCAACTCCCACTACTCCTAACCCTGCAACTGTAATTATTGCAGTTTTTTTTATAAACTGCAATAATTACATTGCAGGGTTAACTCCACCTCTAGTGGCCGTCTACTAGACAGCCACTAAGGTCACTTCCTGATTTCTAGGATTTTCCTTGCTAGAGCATCGCTGGACGTCCTCACGCTATGTGAGGACCTCCAGTGTAGCTCATTTCCCCATAGGAAAGTATTGAAAATCTTTTTCAATGCTTTCCTATGGGGAGCGCTAATGCGCATGCGCGGCATTGGCGCGCACGCGCATTAGGTCTCCTCGGCCGGTGGGCAGGATCAGTCTCGCCCACCGGCCAACGGAATCAGAAGGAGGAGCGGTGCGGAGGAGGAGACAGCGACAAGGGACATCGCCGCTGCCTCAGGTTAGTGACTGAAGGGGTTTTCACCCCTTCAGTAACCGGGGATTGGGGGGTGGGAGGGAGAGGGTACCTCCAGTGCCAGGAAAACTGATTGTTTTCCTGGCACTGGAGTTTCCCTTTAAGGTTTGGGTCCTGACAAATATGCTGTATAATCCGGTTTAATAGTTTAGGACACTTGATTATACTTTTTATACACTATAGTCCAGGGGTAGGCAACCTTTTAGCAGCACTGTGCCGATATAGGATTGTTATGTCCCGTAGCGTGCCGATCCTCAGGCTCGTCGCTACCAGGCAAGCTAACCAAGCAATTGCTTTGGGTCCCGAGCTGGCCTGGGCCCCCAAGCAGGGCCGGCGCTTCCTATAAGGCTGCAGCCACCTGAGCGCTCTATAGAGAGCCTCAGGCGGCTGCAGCACTGCCTCTCTTGTCACCTCCCCTTCCCTGTAGCGTGGCCGAGCTCCTCTTCCTCCGGTCAGTCCGGCCGAGTACCACGCGGTACAGGAGATTCAGTTTCTTGTTCCCGGACGGACTGACAGGGAAGGGGAGGTGAGAAGAATGGAGGGTGGGGGGTGAGTAAAAAGAACATACACGGGGGAGGGGAGTAAAAAGGACACGGAGAGGGGAGTAAAAAGGACACGGGGAGGGGAGTAAGAAGGACACAGGAGGAGGGGAATAAGAAGGACACAGGGGGAGGGGAATAAGAAGGACACAGGGAGGGTAGTAAGTAAGAAGTAGTAAGAAGAACATGGGGGGAGTAGTAAGAAGAACATAGGGAGGGGGAGGAGTGAGAAGAACATGGGGCAGAAAGAAGAACATAGGGAGGGGGAAGGAGTAAGAAGAACACAGGGAGGGGGGAGGAGTAAGAAGAACACGGGGGGGTGAGGAGATGAGGAGAACACAGGGAGGGGGAGGTGAGGAGAAGGGGAGATTAGGAGAACACAGGGAGGGGGAGGTGAGGAGAAGGGGAGATTAGGAGAACACAGGGAGGGGGATGGTGAGGAGAAGGGGAGATTGAGAGAACACAGGGAGGGGGATGGTGAGGAGAAGACGAGATTGAGAGAACACAGGGAGGGGGGGTGAGGAGAAGGGGAGATTAGGAGAACACAGGGAGGGGGGGTGCGGATCAGGGGAGATTAGGAGAACACAGGGAGGGGGTGAGGAGAAGGGGAGATGGGGAGATGAGGAGAACACAGGGAGGGGGAGGGGGAGATGAGGAGAACACAGGGAGGGGGTGGGGAGATGAGGGGGGGTGAGGAGAAGGTGAGATGAGGAGAACACAGGGAGGGGGGGTGAGGAGAAGGGGAGATGAGGAGAACACAGGGAGGGGGTGAGGAGAAGGGGAGATGAGGAGAACACAGGGAGGGGGGTGAGGAGAAGGGGAGATGAGGAGAACACAGGGGGGGGTGAGGAGAAGGGGAGATGAGGAGAACACAGGGAGGGGGTGAGGAGAAGGGGAGATGAGGAGAACACAGGGAGGGGGGTGAGGAGAAGGGGAGATGAGCAGAACACAGGGGGATGAGGAGAAGGGGAGATGAGCAGAACACAGGGGGGTGAGGAGAAGGGGAGATGAGGAGAACAGAGGGGGGTGAGGAGAAGGGGAGATGAGGAGAACACAGGGAGGGGGGTGAGGAGAAGGGGAGATGAGGAGAACACAGGGGGGGTGAGGAGAAGGGGAGATGAGGAGAACACAGGGAGGGGGGTGAGGAGAAGGGGAGATGAGGAGAACACAGGGAGGGGGTGAGGAGAAGGGGAGATGAGGAGAACACAGGGAGGGGGTGAGGAGAAGGGGAGATGAGGAGAACACAGGGAGGGGGTGAGGAGAAGGGGAGATGAGGAGAACACAGGGAGGGTGGTGAGGAGAAGGGGAGATGAGGAGAACACAGGGGGGGTGAGGAGAACACAGGGAGGGGGTGAGGAGAAGGGGAGATGAGGAGAACACAGGGAATTTTTAATTGTTGAAAATGTTCAAGTTTTATGCACATTATATGCAACAGCAGTATTTACACTGTAAACCTTTTTTATTTATATAAAGTGTGGGTGAACTTAAACTGTACGGCTATGCTGTGGTTCCTGTAGGCTTTGCGTGCGGGGGGGGGCACCATGTCCATTTTGCTTGGGGCCCCCAAATTCCTTCAAAGGGCCCTGCCGATCCTATTTTTTTAAATTGAGGTGTGTGTGCTGCCGTATTCTGCTTGTGTTATTTATACTGTAATTGCTTTGTATTGTTGTATTTGTGCGTATATGAGCGATTGTTAGTGGTGTTGCGTTTGTGGGGATTGTGTGTATGTTTGTGTGTGGGCTGTTCGTATTATTTGTATGAGGGAAGGCTTATTCTGCAGGTCTGTGTATATCTAGCAGTGTGGGTGGCTTCCCTGGGTTCCAGTGGGGACCAGCCTGGGCAGGTACAGGTCAAGGACAGGAGCTGCAACATCAGCTGTGGGCTGCTCTACTACAGTGTGGATTCCTATTCACAAGTGCTGGGAGGAACTGATCTGAGATCACTACCTGTACGTGCTGCAATGCATAAATTGAGGATTGTCCTTCACTAACTCTTTGTATTAGCAGATATCTGAAGTTTCACTGAGAGTCCTGATAGGCCAGACCCTGTTTGGCTCTAGCAGCCTTGAGTGCCGTGGAAAGACACCTCGAGTGCCGTGCATGGCACTAGTGCCGTAGGTTGCCTACCCCTGCACTATACAATTGTCATGACTAGTATTGATTTCCTACTGTACTAAGGGGCTATCTACACATTTACCATATTAGAATCACAATACAATTTATGTAAAGCTATAACTTCATCATGAGTATTATTTTATTTTAACCATGGGTTTGACATTGTCTCCAAGGTTATGAATTTTATCTTCTGTCTGATACATATAAGGAATTATAAATGGAATAAAATGTAATGCATAAGACTGCACAGGTACATCCTGGGCCAATCAAGTAATTTGCATGTGGATTAAAATGATTTTGATTCAGGCAAACCAGCTCAAACTAATGTTTGCACAGGTCTAGTAGGAAATATTATTAGACCAAAACATTGCTTTATTCCTAAGAGATGTTGCTCTGAATGTTGCACTGCACCTTCAAGCATGTGCTACAGCTTATTTTTTATTTTATTTTGTCAATCTTTCTTTATTCACAGTCATGAGAAAAATATACAATACAGTGAGCACATAGTTGGGGATACATTAGGCTTCATCAGCACAACATTGCATATTGAGAAGCAGAACAGTTAGTAATAAGACTGTGTGTTTTTAAATTATAAAATGTAAGATAAAACAGAAAATAAACAATTCCCATCCAATGCCCATGGTAAGATGAATGGGCGAGGAGCATGAATAGGGCGAGGAGCAAAACATGAATGGGCGAGGAGCAAAAGATGCCTCCATTAAAGGAGGCTAGTTACCCCACTTAAATGGTAGAATAAAAACACATATAGCCAGGCAATAAATTAGTTGGTGGGGGGGGATATCGGAGCCAGTGGGACCAGAGAACACTATATTGTGGAATAAAATCACAGTGTGTATAAGATGAGGTACTTTTCAAGTTAACAACATTATAGCACATCAATACAAATCAAAGCCAAGTAACATAAGAACAAAGAAGAGAGCGGTTCTTAATGAAATAATGCTGCAGGATGATCGGAAGGCTATTCAAGGGCCTGGTGTTGACGAGGGCTCTCCCCGGCTGGCCGCAGATATAAACAGTGTGACCCTGTCGGG
The DNA here is from genome assembly GCF_036172605.1 of Pelobates fuscus. NCBI lineage: Eukaryota > Metazoa > Chordata > Amphibia > Anura > Pelobatidae > Pelobates > Pelobates fuscus. The sequence continues at coordinate 139,229,609 of NC_086321.1, forward strand.
ATCCCAGGAAGTAGTTGTTGTCAGGGACAAAGACCCAGTGGCCCGTGTAGCCAGACCAAGTTGTCACAGGGTATCGGCTATCTCTGAAGCTTCACACACCTTCAGTGTGCCATTATCCCGTGGTATGAGTAGACGGTGAAGTGCGCTCCATTTATATGGCACCTTGTTTGCAGCCAGTGCCTGTGTGAGAGGTCTCAAAGACCTTCACCAGTCCATGGTGGCCTTTGATAAGTCTGGATAGAAAGTAAGGGTATGCTTTTCAAACTAGAGAGGTAATCTGTTGCGGACAGCTGCCATAAAGGCAGTTCGGTCATGACTCAGTTGGAAGCGTACGATTATATCTCTGCCCACTCTTGGAGTGCCAGTTGTGGGTCCCGAGATGCTGTACCAGCCATCTAAAGGCATAGCTTTGGTATATTCTGCCGAAAATAGCATGCTAAACATTCTGCGGAATAAGTGTGGTAGTTTAGCTGTATCGATGGTATCAGGTAGGCCGCGTACTTTAATATTTTTCCAGTGACGTGTGCTACAGTTTATATTAAAACATTTTTTGTTGGAAACACCTATCTTTTCAAGCAATGTGGAATGCTCTTTTTCCTAGATAAAGATTTAATTCTCCCTACATAAAATCACACTGTTCCCCACAAAAAAAAACTAAACGCGCTAGACCATTTAGTGGGTTGTGATGATTGATGATTATATCACTCATACAATGAGTTGAAACCTTTTGGCCTGATATTTATTTTAAATTAGGAATGCAAAACTCAACAGCAATTTTGTGAGTAGACTGTTGTTGCAAGACATTTTAATTTGTTTATGAATCTTTTCCAAAAATTATTGGGGGGGGGGGCAACATGTTGCGGAGAGTATATGGCATTTTCTATCTGGCAAAATGTCAGACAGAGAAATATACATTAAAGGGACACTATAGGTACCCATACCACTTAATCTCATTGAATTGGTCTGGGTGCAGTGTCCCTGTCCCCTTAACCCTGCAATGTAATATATACAAACTAGAGACGCTCCCCCCACTTTCACAGAGTTTAATGCCGTGAAATGATGCTGGATGTCTTCATGGTTTGCTTTAGGAAGTCAAGGGTCTTGAAAAACTTCATAGGAAAGCATTGATTCAAAGCTTATGTATGAGGAAGGCCAAATGTGCGTGTAGCACGCACCTTATATGTGCATTAGGTTTCTGGACTACCGTGACTTCAGGTGGAGGGCGAGTCCAATCCAGGACTGAGGGACCTCACCCTGGAACCAGATGATTGTAAATTAGCTTTCATTGCCAACAGTGGGGGGCTGCAGGGGCACAGGGACTATTGTGTTAGGAATACAGTTTTGTATTCACAACACTATAGTGTTCCTTTAACATAGGTTGGTGCGACAAACAAAAAGGATCAAATAATCTTATTGTTATTTCTGAGACAGGATGGAAAGTCACAGAGTGAAAGCCAGAGCTATTAGGCCTATAAGCCTACATTAAGCATTAATCTATATTCAACGCTTGCAATAATTTTCGGCTTCTGGGTGCAATTATTTATTTCAATGAGCTAAACGAACAGAAAGTCCCCTAAAAAAGAGACTAGAGTGGTGTGTAAAGGAATCCAGCATGGGCTTAACCCTATAGTTACATATACACCCTGTTCCAAATTATTATGCAAATGATATTTTTCTCATTTACCTAAATAATTGATGTAAATAACAGTCAGCATAATTCTCATGTTATCAACTATTAAGAGTACAATTCAAATTTTATTGAACAAACCTCCTAATGATAACAGTATTTTTTTAAACATAAAAAACTTACAATGCACTGTTCCAAATTATTACGCACAGTAAGTTTTAAAACACTTTATAGGTTGTAAAGAACTGAATTGTCATTTGTTGTGTTTGCAGCATATTTACTGAATTCAAAAGCTATTTCAATCAAACTTATAACAACATTTCAACTTTTTAAACATTTTAACAGGTCACGTTACATTTTAACATAGAACCCCTTATTTGATAGCAGCTTCACAAGTCTTGCATCCATTGAACTTGTGAGTTTTTGGAAAGTTTCTGCTTGAATTTGTTTGCAAGATGTCAGAATAGCCTCCCATAGCTGCTGTTTGGATGTAAACTGCCTCCCACCCTCATAGATCTTTTGCTTGAGGATGCTCCAAAGTTCTCAATAGGAATGATGTCAGGGGAGGATGGAGGCCACACCATGACTTTCTCTGCTTTTATCCCCATAGCAGCCATTGATGCATAGATATTCTTGGCAGCATGAGATGGTGCATTGTCATGCATGAAGATGATTTTATTACGGAAAGCATAGTTCTTCCTTCTGTACCAGGGAAGAAAGTGGTCAGTCAGAAACTCCACATACTTTGCAGAGGTCATCTTTACACCTTCGGGGACCCTAAAGGGGTCGACCAGCTCTCTTCCCATGATTCCGGCCCAAAACATGACTCCACCACCGCCTTGCTGACGTCCAAGCCTTGTTGGAACAGGGTGGCCATCCACTACTCCATCCATCTGGACCATCCAGGGTTGCACAGCACTCATCAGTGAACAGGACTGCTTGAAAATTAGTCTTCATGTATTTTTCTGCCCAATACAGCCGTTTCTGCTTGTGAGCATTGGTTAGTGGTGGCCGAATAGAAGGTTTATGCACAGTTGCAAGACTCTGGAGGACTCAACACCTTGATGTTCATGGGACTCCAGAGGCACCAGCACCTTCAAATATCTGTTTGCTGCTGGTGCCTCTGGAGCAACCATTTTAGCAGCTGCTCTCTTGATCCGATGCATGGATCTGACAGAAATCTTCCTCAATGTGCCTTTATCTGCATGAACCCGTCTGTGCTCTGAATCAGACAAAAATCTCTTAATAGTGAGATGATCACGCTTAAGTTTTTGTGAAATATCTAATGTTTGAATACCTCGTCCAAGGCATTGAACTATTTTACTCTTTTTGGCAGAGATCATTTTTCTTCCCCATATTGCATGAAAATGGTGCTCTGCTTAATAATGTGGAACACCCTCCTTTAGTAGTTTTTCCTAAAATTGGGCTCACCTGGCGATCTAATTATCACAGGTGTCCGAAATTGTTTTCAGTGATCAAAAGAGCCCTGAGACACAATGCCATCCATAAGTTAAACTGAAAAACAAAATATTAAATTTTTTTGACACTTAACCCCTTCAGGACGCAGGACGGTTCAGGACCGTCCTCGGCATTTTTGCGTTGCCGACCGAGGACGGTCCTGAACCGTCCTAACGGAAAACGGGCAGCAGGAGCGATCGGCGAAAACTTACGCCAAAATCACGCTGTTACTATCTGCCTGGCATCCCAGGCAGATAGTAACAGCCAATTGCGGCATGTGAGCGATCCGCGATCGCTCACAATTGGCTGGTGTCAAAGTGGGTGTTACAAACACTCACTTTGACACTGATCTCTGCCTCTCTCCCCTCTGTAGCGTTTTGTGAGGCGAGAGAGACAGAGATCGTGATATATTGTTGCAGCAGTTGTTCCAGAGTTGTCAAAAGTATCTGTAGTGAAAAAAAAAATCCCTTTTTAACCCCTTCCCTGCCAGATCTGTTACAGACAGTGCATTGGTACTGTCTGTATTTTTTTTTTGCCCTTAAGGGTTAACTTTATTTTAAAGATCTGTGTCTTAGATTGTCTTAGATTGTCTTAGACTGTCTTAGACTGTCTTAGACTGTCGTAGTCTGTCGTAGTCTGTCGTAGTCTGTCGTAGTCTGTCGTAGTCAGTCAGTTTCCTTCCCCCAAATCTCCATTAGATTTTTGTAACAGGAGTTAGTTTAGGGATTACTGTTTTAGTCTGTTTTAGTCTGTTTTAGTGTTAAAAAAAAAAAATATATATATATATATATATATAAAAAAAAATATATAAAAAATAAAATTGTGTTTAGTATTTTGTTAGTTTAGTCTGTTAGTGTGAAACATGCAGCGCATGTACAGCTTGGAGGAGGCATATGCCTTCTTGGCGTCAGACTCTGACGCCACTGACACTGCGTCCGATTTTGACCCAGGTCAGTTTAGCAGCACATCTAGTGACATGTCGTCATCTGTGTGTGAGCCAGCTGCTAAAAGAAGCTGTGCTCCCCCTGCTACGCCAAATGTGGAGGAGGACTGGGTACCTCCACAGTCAGCTGAGCCCAACATCCCCCCTTTTAGTGCCAACGCAGGCATTAATGTGAATGTGGTTGACTTCTCCCCTACACAATATATGGAGCTATTTTTAGGGGATACCATCTGGGAGGAGATTGTTTCCCAGACTAATTTATACGCTAGTCAATTTATTGAGACAAATCCAGGTAGCTATACAGTCAGGGAGCATGCTTGGCACCCCACAGATGTCCCTGAACTTAAAAAATTCTGGGCGCTTACCATGCTCATGGGGTTAATAAAGAAGCCATCAATCCGTTCCTACTGGAGCAACAACCCAATTTGTTCGACTCCTATATTCTCCCAAACAATGCCTAGACCAAGATCTGAGCTGCTGCTGAGATACTTACATTTCAACGACAACACGCTCTGTCACCCCAGAGATCACCCCCAATATGATAGGCTTCATAAAATTCGCCCTCTGGTAGACCATCTTCAGAACAGATTTTCTGAAGTTTATACCCCCCAACAAAATTTATCTATTGATGAGTCCCTAATGAAATATAAAGGGAGATTAGGGTTCAAACAGTATATCCCCTCAAAGCGGTCTAGGTATGGCATTAAAGTATACAAACTGTGCGAGAGCGAAAGTGGCTACACATTTGCCTTTCGTATATATGAGGGGAAAGATGCTCAACTGAACCCTCCTGGCTGTCCTGACTCTCTGGGGACAAGTGGGAAACTGGTTTGGGACCTACTGTTCCCCTTGTTCAATAAGGGTTACCACCTTTATGTGGACAACTTTTACAGCAGTGTCCACTTGTTTAAAATTCTTTATAGTTTGCAGACACTGGCCTGCGGCACTGTAAGAAGAAATGCCAGGGATTTCCCCAGACCGCTCATAGAGGCCAAATTAAAAAAAGGTGAATGCAAATTCCTGCGCAAAGCTGAACTGCTTGCGCTAAAATTTAAGGACAGGAAGGATGTGCACATGCTGACAACCATACATAACAAAGGCATGTCAGACGTCACTGTACGAGGCCGGGTACAGACAAAAACGGTTTGCATCCGAGCTTATAACAGGCACATGGGGGGTGTTGATTTGGCTGATCAGCTAATGCAGCCTTATCTTATCTTAAGAAAGACAAAAGCCTGGTATAAAAAGGTGGCTATTTACCTGTTGCAAGTAGCAACACATAATTCATTTTTACTCTTTAAAAAAATGAATCCAGGAAGAACCACCTTTCTCCAATTTCAGCTCAAGCTGATTTCCACAATAATTTATGGAGATGGTCAAGTACCAACAACGGTGCAAGAGGAGCCCAGACATTTTATTTTTAAGATACCGCCAACACCAAAAAAAAGAAATCCCCAGAAACGTTGCCGGGTCTGTTATAAAAAAGGGAAAAGGACAGACACCCCTTTTCACTGTCCCGATTGCCCTACCAAACCTGGACTGTGTATCGGAGCATGTTTTAAGGTCTACCACACAGAAAATACATTTTTATAATACTTGTTCCTGATTTTTTTATTTTTTTTATTTTGAAAGTGGCAAATTTCTGTTAGTCAGTATCCTTCCCCCAAATCTCCAGTTAGATTCTTTTTGCAGGAGTTAGCTTACAGATTGCTGCTAACGGAAGTTTTAGTCTCATTTAGTTTGTTTTTATCAGTTTTAGTCTGTTTTTAGTATAAAAAAAAAATTGTGTGTTAGTAACTCTGTGTTAGTCAGACTCTGACGCCACTGACACTGCATCCGATTTTGACCCAGGTCCTTTATGTGGACAACTTTTATAGCATTGTCCGTTTGTTTCAAACTCTTTAGGGTTTCTAGATACTGGCCTGTGGCATTGTGAGAAGATATGCCAAGGATTTTCCCAGACCTTTTATAGAGGCCAAATAAAAAAAAAGTGAATGTAAAGGTCTGCACAAAGCTAAAGTGCTTGCAATAAAATTTAAGGACAGGAAGGATGTTAATATACTAACCACCATCCATGACGAAAGCATGTCAGACGTCACTGTCCGAGGCAGAGTACAGACCAAACCTGTTTGCATCAGGGCTTATAAAATGCACATGGGGGTGTTTATTTGGCTGATTAGCTGACGCAGCCATATCTTATCTTAAGAAAGACAAAAACCTGGTATAAAAAGGTGGCTATCTACCTGATGCAAGTAGCGACACATAATTCATTTTTACTCTTTAAAAAAATAAATCCAGAAAGAAACACCTTTCTCCAATTTCAGTTCAAGCTGATTTCCACAATAATTTATGGAGATGGTTGGAGAAGTTTGAACAACGGTGCCAGAGGAGTCCAGACATTTTATTTTTAAGATACCGCCAACTGCAAAAAAACACAAATCCCCTGAAATGTTGCTGGGTCTGTTATAAAAAAGGGAAAACGACAGACACCCCTTTGCACTGTTTTTTTTTTCTTTTGAAAGCAGCACATTATAGTTAGTCAGTTTCCTTCCCCCAAATCTCCACTTAGATTCTTTTTGCAGGAGTTAGTTTAGAGAATGCTGCTAAAGGTGCATTTGATACCTGCACATTTGGTTAAAAAAGTTTTATGGTAGTAACATATAACTGGCTGGCCAAAACCAGATGACGTGTGCATAAAAAGCAGAATTCAAAAATTACCACCATGCACGTTCTCTGAAATTTGTTTAGCACAATGGTTGGGGGAAGGATGTGAAAACACCTCATATACAATACCCTGGAATGTCTACTTTATAAAAATATTAACTTTCATGATGTTAACATTAACTGGGGGATGCAAAAATATGCCAAACTGAAGATAGGCCAAGCATACCTATATATGAAGTTGAAAAACTGATATGTACAAGTCTCGATTGTGGCCTTTTAGCCCCCAAACAACCCAGCAAACTTATGCATGGGTGATATCACTGTACTCAGGAGATGTTGCTGAACACATATTGGGGTGTTGTTTGGCAGTGATACATAACAGGACCTGTTAATTCATGCCTAAAGTACAATGTATGTGTCAAAGAACACGAAGAAAATTACTACCCAAAAGTTTGCCAAAGGCTGGTGGTAGAATTATTGCATGAAAAGTATTAAACTACCACCATTCAAAATACCCTGAGTTGTCTACTTTTCAAAAATATATGGTTTGATGGGGGTAAAATACATTGGCCCAAATAGGACAGGGGCGCCGGTTTACTACATGTCAAAATTCCAAGTTGGAAAATGGATATGCGCACCTGCCAGATTGGGCCTTTTAGCCCCCAAACAATCTGACAAGCCTATGCATGGGTGGTATCACTGTACTCAGGAGATGTTGCTGAACACATATTGGCGTGTTGTTTGGCAGTGACACATAACACGATCTGTTAATTCATGCCTAAAGTACAATGTGTGTGAACAAAACCACACAAAAAAGGACTACCTAAATGTTTGAAAAGGTCTGGTGGTCGAATTAGTGCATGGAAAGTGTTAAAAAAAAACACCATTTGAAATACCCTAGGGTGTCTACTTTCCAAAAATATATGGTTTGGTGGGGGTAAAATACATTGGCCGGCTTTACAAATGTCCCAAATAGGACATGTGCGCAGGTTGACTACATGTCAAAATTCCAAGTTGATAAATGGATATGCGCACCTGCCAGATTGGGCCTTTTAGCCCCCAAACAATCTGACAAACCTATTCATGGGTGGTATCACTGTACTCAGGAGATGTTGCTGAACACATATTGGTGTGTTGTTTGGCAGTGACACATAACACGATCTGTTAATTCATGCCTAAAGTACAATGTGTGTGAAGAAAAACACACAAAAAAGGACTACCTAAATGTTTGACAAAGTCTGGTGGTAGAATTAGTGCATGGAAAGTGTTAAAAAACCACCATTTGAAATACCCTAGGCTGTCTACTTTCCAAAAATATATGGTTTGGTGGGGGTAAAATACATTGGCCGGCTTTACAAATGTCCCAAATAGGACATGTGCGCAGGTTGACTACTTGTCAAAATTCTAAGTTGATAAATGGATATGCGCACCTGCCAGATTGGGCCTTTTAGCCCCCAAACAATCTGACAAGCCTATGCATGGGTGGTATCACTGTACTCAGGAGATGTTGCTGAACACATATTGGCGTGTTGTTTGGCAGTGACACATAACACGATCTGTTAATTCATGCCTAAAGTACAATGTGTGTGAAAAAAAACACACAAAAAAGGACTACCTAAATGTTTGACAAAGTCTGGTGTTAGAATTAGTGCATGGAAAGTGTTAAAAAACCACCATTTGAAATACCCTAGGGTGTCTACTTTCCAAAAATATATGGTTTGGTGGGGTAAAATACATTGGCCGGCTTTACAAATGTCCCAAATAGGACATGTGCGCAGGTTCACTACATGTCAAAATTCCAAGTTGGAAAATGGATATGCGCACCTACCAAATTGGGCCTTTTAGCCCCCAAACAACTCAACAAGCCTATGCATGGGTGGTATCACTGTACTCGGGAGATGTTGCTGAACATATATTAGTGTGTTTTTTGGCAGCAAGACATAACAGGATCTGTGAGTTTATACCTGAATTGCAATGTATGTGAAAAAAAAAAAAAAAAAAACCTATGTGAAGTTTGGCATAGACTGGTGGTAAAATGGATGCATAGAAAGTGTCAAAATATACTTAGATAAATACCCTGGGTTGTCTACTTTAAAAAATATATATACATGTGGAGTGTTTTCCAGAGATTTATGACAGATAATAGTGTTACAATGTCACGAGTGATACATTTTTAAAATGTATGTTTTGAAACCGCCATATCCTACTTGTACTTATAGCCCTATAACTTGCAAAAAAAAGCAAAAAATCATGTAAACACTGGGTATTTTTAAACTCAGGACAACATTTTAAATCTATTTAGCAGTTTTTTTCATTCGCTTTTGTAGATGAGTAAAAGATTTTCCAAGTAAAAGTCAAAAAACACGTTTTTTTTTCAATTTTTTATCATATTTTTTCATTTTTTTTAAATTAAATTACATGAGATTATATAAATAATGGTATGTAAAGAAAGCCCCCTTTGTCCTGAAAAAAACAATATATAATTTGTATGGGAACAGTAAATGAGAGAGCGGAAAATTACAGCTAAACACAAACACCACAAAAGTGTCAAAAAGATGCCTGTCGCAAATGTACAACATCGCAAAAAAAGTCCAGTCCTTAAGGGGTTAAATAGAATTTGCATAATAATGTGGGACAGGGTGTGTATATATATATATATATATATATATATATATATATCCTTATGAAAATTTTCACTCCATTGCATTCATAAGTAAAATGTATCCATGTTTGTTATAATTACCCATCATTACTTACTCACAGTACAATGAAACATAAACCCTCATGGTGCAATTTTGCCTCTAACTTGCAATAACTGCAGTCTCTACTGTGACACATTTTGTGGACACAATAATGTCCTTACATATTGATCAAACTTGTTTTTCAAAATTTGCTATAAATTATAATGCAACCTTTTAGTTTCCATTTGATACAATGAACACACTAACTGAGTGTGTATGTAAAAGGATATTTTATTACTATCCCTGATAGAATTTTACAATAACTTCAATTATTTACAAGTCAAAGGTTTGGAATAGCACATTAAGTACCAATAAAGGGAGAGAAGGTGAATCCCTCGTTCAGTCCTTTGGGTGCCAAGGTATCCAATTTATGGATCTAAAAGCATTCTCTTTTTCTAAGGGCTAAGTCGAGGTCACCTCCTCTTTTTCCCTTGTATGACCCTCTCTATTCCCATACATCTCATACCACTCGAAGACTCATTGTGATGTGCTCTAACGTACCTGGCCATTGGAGTGTCTTTGAAGGTAGAGACTGAATGGACATGTTCATAATCCTTCTCTTTAGTGGGCGTATAGTTTTGCCCACAAATTTAAGTCCACACACAACCAGGTTAACAAGTATACCACCCCAGCTGTATTGCAATTGAAGAATTGTTTAACTCGAAACCTGAATGTGCCCATAACACCTGAGATGGATTTGGATTCACTTGAGATGTAGCGCATGCTACACAATGACCGCACTGATAGGTACCATAGACCGTGAGCCAACTTGTTCTATTCTTTCGAGTTGACAAATGACTTGGTACCAATAGGTGTTTGAGATGTTTTTCCCCTCTTCGCTGTAAGTGACGTCCTAGAGGGAACCACACATTAGAGAGATGTGGGTCTTGGGTCAGGAGGGGCCAAAAGTGATCCATCATACTTTTTGCAGTTTCCCAACCTGAGTCATAATTCGCAATATACTTGATCTGTTTAGCGGTTTCTCTGTTCCTATTTACACTTAACAGTGTGTCTCTTTCACATAAAAGTGCATTTTGATATTTTATTTTTAGGCATTTATTTGTAACCCCTTTCCCTGAATCTTTGCCTTAATTGGACCGATTTCTCTCTGAAGTCTTCAATTGTAGAGCAATTGTACCCGTCCAGACCACAAGGACGTCATCAATGTATCTCTTCCAGAGATAGATGCAGTCCGTATACATCTTTGGGGTCAATGAAGAGGCTACAAAATTCTCCCACCATCCCAGGTGCAGGTTGGCATAGGACTGGGCACAAGACATACCCATCACTGTGCCCTGCACCTGGTGGTAGAATTTGCCTGGTGGTAAAAATTGTGTATTAAGATGAAGAATCTAGGATGAATACAGTATGTTTCCGATGTTCCGGTCCTTTAGTATCTAGAAAGGACTTTTTTACCCCAACTGTGTGTGGGATGGAGGAGTACAACGACTCCACATCCAAGCTACATAGAATGGCATTGTTTGGTACCTTTAGCTTGGATAGACATTTAAGAGTGTCTTTGGGATCCCTTAGATACGACAGAAGTCTTTCCACGGAAATGCTTAGTATTTTATCCACATAGACGCTGCCTTTATTGGTTAGATTATTAGATCCAGACACAATCGGCCTTGCTGTGAGGTTGACACATTGTTTGTGGACCTTTGGAAGGCAGTAAAAAGTGGATACAGTGGGTTTATTTACATAGATAAAATTGTATTCATCCCTGGTAATGACCTTGTCATCATACGCTTTATTCAACAAGGATTTGTATTCCCTCAGAAATTTTAGTGTAGGATCCCCACTTAGAAGGTTATATGTCTGTTCCACCCCTTATCGGCAGGCTTAATTATAATGTCCTCATTATCTCTCAAGTCACACAGGCCTTTCCACTCATTTCTTGTCAGGTTGCCCTGTGGTCTCAGAGTTAGAGTTTAAGTAGATACTGTTTTAAGGGCGTTGCACGTTGACTCCACAAAGAGGTCAATGTTCCTATATTCATGGAAGTTGGGGGTGAATTTACTTTTCGGTCTTAGGTCTGTAAATGGGTTTGGGGGAGGCATCATCATTATTCTCCAGTAAGGATACTAGGTCTTGAAGACACTGGTATTCCTTCATATTAAAGCCAAGTAGGGACAAACAACAAGCCTTTCTTTAGAACTTGAATTTGGACTGTAGTCAATGGAGTATCAGAGAGATTAATAATGCTGGCTGCATCCACTAGTAATGTCTGCGACCTCTTCACCTGTTGCGTGTGAGTCTGGGTTGTTGATGGGATTCCCCCTCTCGGGGGTTCTCCCCTAAAAAAGTAACCCTTTTCTTTAGTATGCCCCTTGCTCCCTGTGTACTGTGGTTACCCTGAGATACTCTGGGATTCTCACTATCTGTATATGAGGTTTCATAGTCAGATGTAGTGCAAAGATCTGAGTCTACTCGAGTAGATTTTTTAAAACGCCTGTATACTCTAGATTTGTAATCCTGGTTGTCTCGGAGGAACTTATGATGTTTTCTGCTTTTAATTGTGTTTTTTATATTTACTTGAGTTTTGTTGCCATTGAAGTTGAATGTAATTTATTTTAAGTAAATCAGGGATAGTAAAACACACTTAAGGTATTAAAACCTTTCATTTATAACTAAACAAACAGAAAGTCCCCTAAAAAAGAGACTTGAGTGGGGTGTAAAGGGATACAGTATGGGCTTAACCCTATAGTTACATATAGATAAGGAAAAGGATGTCCAAATGACCTGAAGTCAGAAGGACATAATGAGGATCCCTAATTATTTAAAAATGTCCTATACAATATAAATCTTTATTGGAAAAAACATAAAAGAAAAAAAACACTAATAACCAAAGTGAAAAAATTAGAAAATGAGCACAACAATATTAAACTATTTTAATTTATTTTCTATAGGTTTGCTGTATTTCCGATAGTTTGGCATACTGTCTAATGACAGAAATATGCAGATTGTGTTTCTGTGTAGGTTTATACACTATAATATTTTTAACAGTTACGATTACAGGCTTTACATTCAATTTAGACTAGAATAACCACATATGCCTCCACAATAATATCAATATAATGCCAAATACAACTGAGAAATGTTTCCCAATACCAGTGGTGGATCCAGGGGAGGTGGGAGGGGGCAACTTGTCAATTGCCCCCCTCCCTCCCCCCCTAAAAAATAGTGCAGCTGCCATTGGTTGAGCTACCTCATTAGGGGCTCGGTCGGGTGCTGCAGCCCTTTGGCAGAACCAGGCACCTTTAAAGGTGCAGGGAGTACTGGGAGGAAGTGACTGTTACTTCCTCCCAGCTTACAGACAGCGCGGGCTGAGAAGACACAGGATGCAGCTGAGAGAGGAGGAGGAGGGATGAGAGAGAGCTCTGCAGCTTCAGACAGGGTATGTGTGTGTCAGTGTGCATCTGTGAGTGTCAGTGTGGATCTGTGTGTGTCCGTGTGTATCTATGAGTGTGTGTGTGTGTATCTGTGAGTATGTGTGTTCATCTGTGTGTGTCAGTGTGTATCTTTGAGTGTCAGTGTGCATCTGTCAATATGTATCTATGAGTATGTGTGTGTGTGTCAATGTGGATCTGTGAGTATGTGTGTGCATCTGTGTGTGTCAGTGTGCATCTGTGAGTGTCAGTGTGTATCTATGTGTGTGTATGTGTAGATATCTGGGAATGTCAGTGTGTTTTTGTAGTATGTTTGTGTATCAGTGTGTGCATCTGTGAGTGTTAGTGTGTATCTGTGAGTACCACAGACAACGTAGTCCACTGCACTCACGTTCCACTTTTCACTCCAGCTCAGAGCCTCAGAGGTGCTCTGCATTAGACAGACACTGCTAACCCGTCCAACAATACAAGGTAAAAGAATATACAGGTAACACTCCAGGTACTGACAATGTATTTATTGGAGGGTAGAACACCCCTTAAAAGTGCTAAATTGCAACATTTCGGCCCTAGAGGTACTTAAGCATGATTAAACATAATCCAAAATGTCCCACTTTTGCACTTTTATGAGTTGTACCACCCTCCAATAAATACACCTTCAGTACCTGGAGTTTTGCCTGTATATTCTATTACCTTGTATCTGTGTGTGTATGTGAAGGTATGTGTGCCAGTATGTGTATGTGTGTGTGTGTGTGTGTGTGTCAAAGTGTGTATATCTGTGTGCCAGTGTGTATCTTTGTGTAGGTATGTGTATCTGTGTGTGTGCGCCAGTGTGTGTAGGTATGTGTGTATCTGTGTGTGTGCCAGTGTATGTGTCTGAAGGTATATGTTTGTATATGTGTGTATGTGTCAGTGTGTTATTGTGTTTACATATCCCTGTGTGTGGCCGCATATGTGTACAGCCTCCTATCCCCTAAACTATTGTCCCCTATTCCTCCGCTGCAGCCCTTTTCACCCCGCTATAGCCCACCACCAGTGCCACTTCTGAGAATTGGTTCTGGATCCGCCCCTGCCCAATACCTATATATTCCTTCACGCAAATTACACAGAAAGATATGCTTTCACACACAAACAAAACATTAATTACATATGAATGTGTGATGTCTAGATAAAAGCATGCAAAGGGCTAAAGGCAGGGGTGACTAGAGAAGGTTGAGGCTAGAGCAGTAGAAACTTAAACACTATACCTGCCCTAGCTGTGATGGATGAACCTATAGGGCATTGAAGCAGAATGTCAGCTGTGGGTGGAAGCAACAAAATAAGTTAATTACAAACTAGAAGGTAGATGATATTCCTTTTATCGTGTTCTAATGGATGAGGCGCTTTGTCTGGACGAGGCATCAACACTTTGGGGATTACAAAGCAGTACAGATGGCCTCATTTTAAACCAGTTTCTGCGAATGTATATTCTCAGCCATGGTTGGATGGGCCTTTATTGCTCTGCAAAGGAGGTGGGCTAATTAGATTGAAGGTCCTTGAGGACAATAGCAGCTATTGAATATCTGTGAGTATGTGTGGGTTTTTGGTTGGTTCTCCTTGATTGGGTAGCTGGCTGGGTTAAAAAAACAACTTTATTTACTTACCTGATCCCAGAGCCGATGTCCCTCGGCATTGAATCATGATTCCGCCTCCTCCTACTTTCCATGACGAGTGGGCGCTAATGCAAATGCACGGCAAATTCGTTGCGCGCATTAGACCTCCCCATAGGAAAGCATTAAATCAAAGCTTCCTATGGGGAAATCTGACGCTGGATGTCCTCATGCAGAATATGAGGATGTCCTGCGTCAGATACTGGACAAAAGTTTCGTTTGGATGCAGGAAGCACCTTCAGTGACTGCCTTGGAAACAGCCACTGGAGGCAGTGTAACGGATCACCTGGCTTTAATCCAACACTCTTTTATGCACATTTTGCACATATAGTAATGCCCACAGGGTTTTGCAGAACAACCAATCAATACGTACAATACACTCAGACACTCCCAGCAATTACACACAAAATCCTACCCTCTGCCTGTGATATAATTACTGAACACAATGGGCTAACGTAATTATCACAGGCAGGAAAATACACAATTTTACACAATATTCATAACTTTAAAATTAAACATCACATTCACATAAAAAAACTTACATTTTCAGAATCAGCATACTCCAAATACAGACATATGTCAAAATCATACAAATTGGTCCAGTGGGTCAAAAGTTAGTTAGAAGTCCCTTTTTGACCAACTGCAAGCATGGCTTGGGTGTGGTAAGCCAATTATCTCCAGCATACAGAAACTATCTACATTTACAACAACAGTAAAAACACATAAAAATCTATAATTCCTATCATACTGAACAGAACCCCCACATTCAACCTATCTACCAGATAGCTTGGATCTGAGCGCTCACTATATCTGAACAGCGCTCAGATCCCACGAACACAGTCAAATCGCCATGGGGTTAAACCATAGCAAGGGCTGATGAGAGACAAAGGAGGGGTAAAACTGGTCTGGCAGTGTCCCTGGGACAACGCCCTGCTGGAGAACAATAGACAGGAAACAGGGGAGGGGCACACCTTCCCATGTATTTAAAGGTGCAGAACAAATGTTTCAAAATCCAATAAGCCCAAATAAGTTTCTTAAAGGGCAATACATTTCAGGGGCCATTGTCACAGGGCAGGAGGCTGGCAATCAGTCTTCTCCAATGCCCAGTGGCGAGGCTGGTTCCGCCACAGGCAGACAGTGCTGCAATGCAAACACTGCAATGTTTTACATTGCAGTACTAAGTGCAATAAGGACACTATACCCAGACAACGTCAATGAGCTAAAGTGGTCTGGGTGCTATAGTGCCTCTTTAAGCTATTTTCAACAATGTTTGGTTAGAAGTGGAATGTTTAGGCATTTTTGCTTAAGTATTACTGATGAATACTCTGGCATTTATTTACTAAATCATGATTTGCCAAATTATTATGTGAAAGGTCTTACATCATTATTCATATGAAAGGCTACCTCCAGAAAGTATATCCTGCAAGAAGGATTGGCTTAACTTTACATAGTGCATGTTAATGAATTGAGATGACATTCAATTCACGCCACCCTAACTTTTTCATAAACCTCACTGAAAAACATATTCTGGTGCAGTCATGCTACTTCAAATACCAGAGATAAAAACCTAAAAGGATGGTTAGCAGGGCAAATAATGAGGGCATGGATATATCGAGGCAACTCTAAAAGGTCTGCGATTCATTAGTATAATGGTGTTACATAGAAGCGATGGGCCATTATGGCTAAAGAAAAATGAAAAACAATCATGTAATATTCTCTCCATAACGGATGTTTTGAGGAGATGCATAATAAATTCAGTGAAATAACTCAAACATAACATATTTGGATGATTTCTATACTTTCCTTTATAATAAGTAAAATATTTTTTGTGAGAAATGGGATATTTATATATATCTCCAATGCTTGAGTCCAGGTTACATAACGGAAAATGGTCAACTCTGTTTGAGCACTGATATCGAACTGATCCTTCATCATGCACTTATCTGATGGCTCTTTTTTGTATAGCTAAGGACAAGCACAGTGTTTTTCAAACTCCTCTCTGATTCTCAGCTCCGGTTATTTCTGCTGCTAATGCCTGCCTACTATATCATACTGTTGCAGCTTGTATCCATTTTTTTATCCCAGTTGATATATTTTTTTATTTTTTTTATTTCTTTATTTTTGCAATGACAGAAATTGTGGTATATATGCAGTATAGGGGCGTGTGCAAAAAGCATGTTTTATATATCATTATCTCAGTGATACAGAAAGGAAAAAAGTTATTTTGTTATACAATGGTAATTGGCTTGGTCGCAATCCGTCGAGTTGATATGTTTTAATTATGACCGTTAATGCAGTTGTTACACATTAAGGTGCTAATGCTATTTTATTAGTGCTACTTAATTATCAATTCAAGCTTTCTTTTTTTGCTAATTCGTGGGTGCTCAGATTTTCATTGGAGGGATTTATTCTTCCTTTTTATGTGTATTTTATTCAAGTAATAAATTGTGATATTTCTTTTTTATTTAATTTAACACTACTTTCACTTTTGTTTATATTTTGTTTCCCTTAGTCCCCTCACACATGGTACACTCAAAGAAAACATAATTACTGTACTCAAAATATTACTTTCAAACCCAACAATGCTTATATACCATACTTTTTGAATCAGAACCATGTGGTTTATCTCTCTGTAATGAACTTGGTGGACTTTTCTACTAAACGGCTATCCCATGCCAGATGTTGGGTTCCTGCACCCATTTTTTTTCCTCCCCGCAGGGTAACAGCAGGAAGATTTAACATAAACAAATATATTTAATAGAGCTTCAGGCCAGCTCTGGAATTCAGGCTGGGGTGCAACAATCCCTGACTTGGGATACACAAGTGCCTTTCTTTACGGATATAGATCCTCAGCAGAATATTGGTATGAAATATAAAACAAAATTCAGGAGCAATATATAGTGTAGTATGTTATAAGAATGTAAGTAAATATAATTATATATAGTGTATCCACTCACACAATTAAGTGCCTCTGATGGCTCCAGTAAGGCAGCATTAAATTATATAATCTCCACTCTATGGTAGTGTTTAACGTGATATCCTAGGTAAAACACAAAAATAGTGCTCTCTGTAGATGTAACACAGTGCAATACAAAAGAAGTAGGGATCCTACTACATATTCCTGAGTTATATGGTATTGCCCACTCCATAAGGTTTAGGTACACCTAAATGCCACCACGGATATTGAGGATGACGTTTGGAGAACAGAATAAAAATACAACTTAATTTATAGTTATGTAAAAACTAAATATGATAACTATATTAGCACTAACACAATTCACTTTTCAGAAAAAGCTTTTTCAAAGTATACACTATGTACACATTAAAAAAGCCCTTTTAAAAGCGTGTTTGTTTTATTATTTTTGTTATAGTTTTTACATAGTTATAAATTAAGTTGTATTTTTATCCTTCTCCTGTTTTACCTCACATGATACCACTAAACATCTGGCTGATATGAACATTAGGTACACAGGGTTGAGGACACAAGGCATATGGAGGAAATGCACTGTTCGACTTGGGGTCACCAGCAAAAGTATCCATAGGTCTGGGGCCCCTGGTTGACCTATTGGTTCTCCTTTCTAAACACCCTTTGTCCCTAACATGCAGGAAATTCTCTTCATCCGGAGACCATGCTTATATTAGCTATTGACTGATTAGGGGTGGTGTGAAGACCAATATTACAAAACCAATATTTTCACACCCTCACTTTGGCGAAGTGTTCCCTACATTGGAAAAAGCATCACTTTCCCCATCACGTTTTGTACTATAAATGTGTCAAATAAAACTGCACCTAATCCACTGAAGCTACTGCTTCACTCTCTTATTGTTGATCAATGAGACCATTTCGATTAATGTTTGTTTTCTTTTTTTGTTTTTATTTCTGTTTATGTAACTGAAATTACTCACGTGATTAATATGCATGTTACAAATTTCTTATGTGACTTATTTGCACTGTGAACTCTACTTTCACAAGAAGTTGGTATACAGTATCTGCACTGTATGAAAACCTCATATATCTAAATGATGTACTGAGGATCTGCTCTTTTAACTTAATTGCTTCTGTCACAGATTCCATGTCATCCATTTGTATGTACATTCTTTACAAAAATGTAAATTAAGAAAACATCACTAACCTAGTGTGGAGATTATACCACTTCATACTGCATTACTAAAGCCATATGAGGCTCTTAATCATGTTAGTGCATACACTATATATACTCACATTCCTATTAAATACTACTGTGACAAACCTGTGATTTCCCTTTCCCCAGTTATTTTCCCTTTATTTGGTAGTTTGATCTACCGAACGATGACCACCCCCAGCTCATTAACTTCAAAGTAACCACAAAGTTGCTCTCCCTGAGCGGCTTCCGTTCGTATAACCGAACAACACGTGCGCTGGAAAACAGGCGGCCATCTTGTCTCCCGAAAGCAGGCGGCAGTACTTGGTCATCGAGTGTCTGGAACTCTAAGCCAGACACTCTAACGTGCAAACACCGGGAAATTTGTAAACACCACCTGCTTATATTCCCGACAAGCCAGGAAAAAAGGTGAAAAGGTGCGCACAAACTAGACCAGTGGTTTCAAACCCAGTCCTAAAAGTACCCCGTAACTGTCCAAGATTTAGGGATTACCAAATTGTTTCTAAGATGTTTTTAGGAGAAGGAAAAAGAAACACTTTAGACACAACAGGGTAATTCTTAAATCCTGGACTGGTAGGGGGTACTTGAGGACTGGGTTGGGAACCACTGAACTAGACGAACAATCGCCAGGGAAACTGTTTAGTATTTCATTTGTTTTGGGACTCCCAAAAGTGACCGAGAGCTACTACTTTTCTTCTGGAACTACGTGTGTGGACAGTCAAAACGGTGGCGATTCGGCTGTATTCGTGGGATCTAAGAGCTATTTGCACACTTTGGGCGCTCAGATCCAGGCTATCCAGGGATATAAGACTTGTGATGGTCCCTATTAATATTCTGTATGTTTTGTGGTATTTTATGTTTTATTCATTGTACCTCTAGTGCCTGGGAGATAATTAGTTTAAGCAAAGTTCACTCAATTATCTCCCAGACACAGAAGCGCCTGGGCGTGTTTTACTCATGTTTTTGCTGTAGACCCTCTACTGGGGTCTGTGTATAAAAGAGGGCCATCTGGTCATAATAAAACATTCCTGTTGTACACTTCATCAAATGTTGACTGATGTTTGGGTATGCGAACGACATAGCGCTTGATTTTCTCACGACTTACTTGGATTTCATGAGAGTACGAAAGAACGTACTATGTGAGCGGGATATAATCACACAACCTTATAGGAGTTCGGGAGAGTGCGAACTATATGAAGTACAGGGGGATCCTTACAACAACATTATATAATTTTCTGCTGCGGATAAGAAAGGCACTCATTTCCCAAGGTGGAGATTGTTCCGCCCAAGCCTGAATTCCAGAGCTGGAGTGAAGCTCTATTAAATGTTGGTGGTTTTCCACATTTATCTTAGCCAAGTATCAAGGTAGACTCCGCCATTTGATTTTTTTCTGTTTCTGTTTTGCATATTCATCAATCTGAAGTGCAACCACAAACCTATTTTGAAAAACTGCCTAACCCTATACTTATCTAATCTTAAAATATGATCCCAAACTCAACCTTACATTATCAGAATGATTGAAAAGCATGCTTATGAAAGCAGTGTTATACTAATTAATGATGACATTTCCCCAAAAAATTAACATTTTAAACATACATTTCAGCACTAGAAAATAATCTGCTTAAATCATGGGAATTTGCAAAATTAAACACAGTATTGCCTTTCTTTACAAAGCAAAGGAAAATATGAGATTCCTTTTGAAAATGTCTATGTTGTGTTTCTGTACTTAAAGAGGAACTGTCACTAAAGATAGCTATTAGTTGAACTTTTTAAATTATAGATTAATAAAACCATCATGGTGCCTAAACTATAAAACATTATGTAATTACCTGTACCATTTATATTAATGCATGTGTAAATGTATGTGAAAATGCAGAAACATGTGGGGAAAATTATGCCCGTGCATTCACGCATTAGTCTTGCCAGCAAGGTGGGGACACCAAATCACTGTACACATAGCAAAATTAGGAAAATTAGCAAAAGTAGGTATCTGTCTGCAGGTGCACTTTGTTTTGCACTTACAATGTGAGTAAAGCTTAAGTGGACTTGTAGGGGAAAGATTACTACAAATAATGAGTGCCCTCTGTGGTCCAGTCAGCTTTATAGGATTGATAGCAGAGCTGCAGCAATAGTTATATAGGGTGTAAAACTAAGTGCTGTCCCAACTTCTCCAGTGTCTGTGTGTGATGCTGGAGCGGAAGTGGAAGTGATCACTCTCCATTTGCTCATTAACAGACTCTCACACAGGAAATGCATTTCTTTACGAGCAGGGACAGCACTGAGTGATGCACACTGTGTAACAGCTCCTGCAGACCTATTATCATATTATAGGAGGATGGGTACTTTGCAACTAACTCACCAGACTCTGAATACCTTCACCTAGCATTTTTTCCCATTAACCTCCCCCCCCCCCCTAACCCTCCCAAAGCCTAAACAACCCCTTTGACAAATCCCAAATGTCACCGCCTTAAAACCTGAATAAAATGCCTTTAGTTTAATCGTAGGTTTAACTCTAACTGTAGCCCTCATGTCAATCCTAAACACTGATTGCACCCAGATACAACATTTTACCTCACTAACTCTAAACTAGTGATGTCGCGAACATAAAATTTTCAGTTCGCGAACGGCGAACGCGAACTTCCGCAAATGTTTGCAAACGGGCGAACCGCCATAGACTTCAATAGGCAGGCGAATTTAAAACCCACAGGTACTCTTTCTGGCCACAATAGTGATGGAAAAGTTGTTTCAAGGGGACTAACACCTGGACTGTGGCATGCCGGAGGGGGATCCATGGCAAAACTCCCCTGGAAAATTACATAGTTGATGCAGAGTCTGGTTTTTTTTTTTTTTATATGTTCAATATTTTATTGAATTTTCAAAAAGGAAAAAAAAAAAACCAGACAAACGAGCATAATTACATCGCATAAAGGTTACATCATAAACAGTGCATGTTGTCGTCAAACATTTTCAGGAACCTATAAAAGTGTTATACATGAACTGCAATTGTTCCCGTTTCTCGTTCATCTGATGATTATAAAGATTTACATATTTTAACATATTAAGGGGGGTATGGGAGGGGAAGAAAGGGTGGGGCAAGGGGAGAGGGGTCGATCACTTTCCTCAGTGTTTGCTACTCCGGGAAATGTAGGTGGGTGCGATGGCTTGGTGCTATGTTGGAGTACACCTTCTGGTAGCTTTGCACCATGCGTCCCATTTTTCCCATGCTGTTTGCCAATATTTGTTTGTGGTTCTTAGTCGTCGTGCTGCCTTTTCGTATTTCTTAGTGGTGTCTATTGAGGTGATGCATTGGTCAACACTGGGTGGGTTTGTGTTTAGCCATGTTCTGCTAATTGACGTGAGTGCTGCTATGACTATGTGGTAGGCTAGGTATTTGTCGGCCTTATGCATTTTTGATGGCTGTACTAATAGTAGGTACGTTTCTGGCGTATGAGGCATTGTGGTACCTGTTACCTCCAATATGGCTTTTGATATACCTTCCCAAAAGGATTTGAGCGCTGGACATGACCACCATATGTGGGTCATTGTTCCCGCTTCCTTCTTGCATCTCCAGCATTCAGCTGATTTGCCTTTATCTGTTTTGTGTAGCCTGGTTGGCACCATATACCATCGGTACAACACCTTCCTGCTAATTTCTACGTGGGATGCATTCAGAGTGAGGTGTTTGTGTGCAGTAAGGGCCTTAGACCATGTGTCGCTTGAGAAGTTGTGATTTAATTCTTTTTCCCATGCTCTTACATAGCTTAGTGTCTCTACCTGCTCGTCCTTTTGGAGTAGCTTGTATAACACTGACAGCATCCGTTGGGGAGGTTTGCGCGTAGTGCATAGATTTTCCATATCAGTGGGCTCATGGCCCTGGTTTTGTGACTTATGCTGTGTCATATGTTTGTGCATCCAAGACTGTAGTTGCAGGTAAGAAAAATATGCTTTATTTGGGATATTAAACATCTCAACCAATGTTGGAAAGTCCGTTAGTCGGCCTTTCGTCATTAGCTGGGAGATGTTGTCGATGCCACATCTGTTCCACACTCCACAATCAAATCCGGGGATCAGGATTTTGAGAGCTTGGATCTGTAGAGCTTGGGAGATGTGTGTCGCTGTGTATTGTTTTCTATAGTAGTTGTCCCAGACATGGAGTGTTGCCTCCGTTGTGGGGCATATGTCTGTGTATTTAGGTCGTTTATGTTTGGGTATCCATATGAGCGTGGGTAGCATAGTCCCACCTGTGTGTGCCGCCTCTATTTGGCTCCAGATCTGCGGTGTTTTGTGGTGGAAGGTGGATATGAGTGTGTTTAACATGGCTGCTGTATAATATTTTCTCACATCCGGTACTCCCATTCCCCCTGCCTTAAAGGGTCTATATAGTATACTTGCCGCAACTCTGGGTCTTTTCCCCCCCCAAATGAATTGGTTCAGGACTCGTTGGGCTTCTGTGAGGAAATGTATCGGCACTCTAACCTGAAGAGTCCTAAACAAGTATTGTAGTTTCGGCAGAACCATCATTTTCACTGCCGCGATTCTACCTAACCAGGAGACATATTTCCCTGTCCAGCCTTGGAGTTGGTATCTAATGTCTTTTAATAATTTTGTGTAGTTCGCCTTGTGTAGTTTATGCAGGGACGGTGTGAGATTGATGCCTAGGAAGGTTAGGTGGTCGCTTTTCCAGTCGTATGCATGTGAGCTGCGTAGGACTGCTAGTTGGTCCTCTGCAATATTGAGACCCATAGCCTGCGTCTTGGTAACATTTAATTTGTAATATGAGCAGTTGCTAAAGTGTTGTATTAAAGATTGAAGAGCCGGTAGAGAGATATCAGGTTTAGCCAAGGTAAGCATGACATCGTCTGCGAACAGAGTAATCTTATGCGAGCTCTCGCCTATTTGGATCCCTTGTATGTTATCAGAGTCCCTTATACTTTGTGCTAGTGGTTCCAAAGCTAAAATGTATAGTAGGGGTGACAGTGGGCAGCCCTGCCTCGAACCGTTTGAGATGTGGAATGGCCTGGAGGAGAACCCCCCGTTGACTATTTTTGCTGTTGGATTGTCATAGATTGTTGAGACTAGTGTAATGAAGCTGTTTGGGAACTCAAATTTCCTTAGTACTGCTTTTAGGTATCCCCAGTGTAGCCTGTCAAACGCCTTCTCCGCGTCCAGTGACAGAGCCACACTGGGTTCCCCCGTTTTCTGGATCTTGTGAAGGATGTTGATCAATTTTCTGGTTCCATCCGATCCCTGCCTGCCTCGAACGAAGCCCACCTGGTCGGCATTGATTAGGGATGGTATAATGGTACCTAGTCTGTTGGCGTATATCTTCGATAATATTTTTAAGTCAGTATTTAATAGTGATATGGGGCGTAGGTTTTGGCATTTGTGTGGGGGTTTCCCTGGCTTTGGTAGGGTGGTTATGTGAGCTATTAACATTTCTTTCGGAATAGTTCCTGTGGTGATAATGTCATTGTATAGTTTTTCTAATGTGGGGATCAAAATATGTGCAAAGGTTTTGTAGTAGATATTTGTGAACCCGTCCGGGCCAGGTGATTTCCCCTTTGGGAGGGCTTTAATCGTGTCTGCAATTTCAGTTTGGGTAATGTGATCCTCCAGCATTTTTTGGGATTGTATTGGTAGGTTGGGTAGTTTAATGTCGGCTAAGAATTTCTCTATGTCCGTGTTTGTGGGTTGGTGTGTTTGTTTGTCCGTCCGTAGGTTATATAGAGTCTCATAGTATTCCGCCATCATGTCATTTATAGTCTGAGGGTTATGCACTTTATTTCCTTGTGAGTTTACAAGATATGGTATTTTTGCATTTTGTCTTTTGTGCTTCAGAAGCGCTGCTAGTGTTTTCCCTGCTTTGTTACCTTGGGTGTATGTATTCAATTTTAACCTATGTGTCAGAAGTGCTGTGTTGCGCAATTGTATGTCATTCAGTTTCTGTCTCAGTTGGTCAATGCGGAGTTGCGAGGATGGGGATGGGTTTTGCGTATGTGCAGCAGTTGTGTCCCTTAGTGCTCGCAGGAGCTCCATGTACTCTGTTTTTGATCGTCGGTGTAGATATGATGATTGGCTTATGAGAATGCCCCTTATGACCGCCTTGTGGGCCTGCCATAGAGTAGCAGGGGAGGTGTCCGGTGTGTCATTAGTGCTGAAGTATGATGTTAGTTCGTCTGTGAGTTTGGAGCAGAACTCCTGATCATATAGTAGGGTGTCATTCAGACGCCATTGTGTAGTCCCACGGAAGTTGAAAGCGTCCCTTAGGGATAGATGCACCGGGGCATGGTCAGACCATACAATATTCCCTATCTTACTGTGTTCTACGTGTGGAAGCAGGTTCCCAGATGTAAATATATAGTCTATTCTCGTGTACGTGCCATGTACCGGGGAGTAGAATGAGTATTCTCGACCATTGGGGTATTGGGACCTCCATGTGTCATATAGATCATGGTCCGTCAGTATTTTCATAATCTCTGTCGCTTGTTTACGTAATTGTTTGAGTCTGGGTGATTTGTCTGTTAATGTAGTATCAAGTTTAGGTTGCAGTACGTGATTCAGGTCTCCACACAGGATTATGGACTGTTTTTGGGTAGTGTGAATTTTGTTGAGGACCTTATTCAGAAAATTTCTTTGATTAGTGTTGGGTCCATATACACTCACCAGAGTGTATAATGAGTTGTTTAGTGTACAGCCTAATATCAGGTATCTGCCTTGTGCGTCTTTTTTTAGGGTTAGAAGTTCGAATGATACTGATTTGTGAATAAGAATGGAGACCCCTCGTGACTTTGTGGAATAAGTTGAGTGGTATTGTACAGGGTAGTCCCTACTGGCGAAGGCCGGAACCCTGTTGTGGACAAAGTGCGTCTCTTGTACGTAAAGTACATCCACTTTTGCTCGAGTCGCATCTTCAAGGAGAAGCCTCCTTTTGTGTGGCGTGTTAAGGCCACGAGCATTTATGGTTTGTATTTTCATACTTTACTTATTGGATTTTAAAAGGTTGCTTTTGTGTTTGGGCGGTATGCCCTGATTTGCATTGTTTCGTTTTTTGTTTTGTTTTTTGTGTTTTTTTTTTTTTTTTTTTATCTTGTGGGGAGTTTTGTCCCTCTGCCTCTTATGTGTTTTATATGTGTCCCTTGGTAGGCCACTTTGATTGTGGTAGCAGATCTTGGGGCCATTGCCTCTATAGGGTAGTTGATAGTGGTGTGAGTTGCGTATTGTGTATGTTATCGTTAGGAATTTGAGCGATCGTGGTCTTGGTGGGGTTAAGGGTAGGTGACACAGGGGAGGTGGGATAACTATGTACATGGTATCTCCTTTGGAGATCTCGTGTGGGTATTCCACACTCGGGGAAGTGGAGAAATTCCTTTCCTCCATTTGCGTGGTCGTTGGCGCCCTTCTGGGCTCGGTTTAGCTCTTTTATTTGGCTGCTTTCGCTTACATAAGGTGCACGGGCTTGGGTTCGGGCCTGGGACCGGGGTTTAGTTGCGGCTCTTGGGGTTCTTTAGTATCTCTGTATTGTCATGTGGTTCGTCATGGGTGTAACCAATACGTGTGGCTTAGTATGTTATGGTCTGTGGGGCCCGTAGGTGAGTAGGGGGGTCGACATATCAGTTAGCATATTAACACATTGTATATACCACCTAACTTCCCCTTGCTCAAGATTCCATAACGGATCTTCCCCATTACCTCCCATCTGACTTGCCATCGTCCCCCACCCCCTCCCCACAAACCCCATACAAGCATTCCCTCCCACTCTATCCCCTCATTTTTATCCTGTCCCTTCCCCAGTTGCTTTTTCTGTCTAGTATACCATGTTTCGTTCCCCAATACATTACATTTTTATGGTACATGTCTAGCAGGCCATGGTGTTGTATTGAGTCTCTATTCTTGGGTTCCCCGGCTCTGTGGAGCGACACATGTCCTGTGGTGCGTGGTACGAGCCGTGCTCGGGGATTCTCACCTCGATGGTGATCTGAAATTTGGGGGAACTGCAAAGATATTTGGCACACTCACATATGTTAGTCCGGACCCAGGGGACTCCGCGCCGGTACCGGCTCTGCTCACGCCTCGTCACAGGCCGGCGGGAAGTCCCAGCTCCGTATGAGTAGTCCACATGCGGCCTGTCTGTTCCATTTGTAAGCATAAGAGAAGGGGAAAGGGGAAAGAGAGCCAAAATAAAAAGTACATGTTTCTTCTTGGGGAATACCGCTCGTGCATGTTGAGTCAAAGCTGTGGGTTCTGCCTCGGTCTCTACATCCGCACCGGCTCTGTTTGCACTTCGTCGCCAGTGCGGCTCGAGGCCCAGTTACTCAGGCTGATCGGGAGAGACCGGGAGAGACCGGGAAAGTTATATTGGCTCTCCACGTAGCACCTATTTCAGGGGGGGAAGGTGGTGTGACCTGTTCTCACTAATGCGGGTCCGGGGCTCCCACCGCGGCTCCCGCTCTGCTTGAGCCTCGTCACGGGCCGGTAGAAGACCCGGTCCGAGAAGGTTAGGTTTTGAACAGTCTATTCGTGACCCACATACCTCTTGCCAGGAGATGGTTACACAGTTCGTGTTGAGTGTGTGTAGGCCCAGGACCCCCACGTCCACCCCGGCTCTACTTGCGCCTCGTTGTCGGAGTGGCGTGAGGCCCAGAGTAATGGCGGTGATGGTTTCTCTCGCCCTTTCACAGAGGTAAGTCTCGTGTTCTCGTACAAGGGTATATAAGGGAGGCCCTGTGGTTTGTGCCGGCTTACCTCGATCGGGGACCCCCGGTTCGGTTCCTGCTCCGTTTACACTTCGTCACAGTTTACTGTTTCGGCGGGAGGCCCCGATCTAGCGATGTTTGCCCGGCCCGGTCCCATTGAGTCCGTGCTTGTTAATTTGATTTTGTCTCAGTCTCATAAACAAGTGAGTCAACTGGCTTTAATGTCCTTTAGAGGTTTTCTTCCAGTCGTGCTTGAGGTGCCCGGACGATTTCGTTTGGTGTTCGGGTGCCTCCACAGGCAGGTCCCAGGCCTTCAATTGCTTCAGGCCTTCTTCGGGGGTGGGTATGATAGTGGTGTCGCCATCTTTAGTGATGATAAGTTTGGTGGGAAACCCCCATCTGTACCTTAGGCCTTGTGCGCGTAGTGTGGTAGTAATTTGATGAAATTCTTTCCTCCTCTTGAGTGTTGTCGCTGAGAAGTCCGCAAAGATTTTCACGTTGGGGAATTCTGTTGGAGGCTTCGCCCTCATCTTGCTGCTCCGGAGGATTATTTCTTTGATATGATAGTAGTGGGCGCGCAGGAGTACATCCCTCGGAACTGACTGCGGGAGGAAGCGAGGTTTCGGGATGCGGTGCACCCTGTCTACCAGCAACATGTCCGTTGGTACGTCTGGGGCATGTGCATGCAGTAGCGTACGTACATAGGCTGGGAGTTCAGCGGTTGTTACCTCCTCTGGGATGCCTCTCAAACGGAGATTATTTCGGCGGGACCTATCCTCGAGATCCGCCAGTTTTTCTTCCATGTAGGTAAGTTTCATCTTTAATTGTTCCACGGTCCCTGCTAGGTCGTTGTGAGCTGTTGCGAATTCATCACACTTATCTTCCATGTGGGATGTCCGCTTCCCTAGCTCTTGTATGTCCCTCCGCATGGCGTCCGCTGTGTGCTGCCATGTGGTCACTAATTTGTTGGAGAGAATTTCCAGTGCTGCAGTGAGGTCTGCCTTCGTAATTGGGGCAGAGTCTGCTTGTAAGCCGGGTCCCCGGCCTTGCATTCCGGCCTCTGAGCCTGGGTCTCCGGTGTCATTTGCGGCCTGGTGCGACTCAACCAGTTGTGGCTGTTTCTGGTTGAAAAAATGCATCTTGTCCGGTTTGGCCGAGTTCTTTTTGCTTTTGTTGTGAGACATTTTGTTTAAATTCTGTT
Organism: Pelobates fuscus; assembly: GCF_036172605.1. Classification (NCBI taxonomy): domain Eukaryota; kingdom Metazoa; phylum Chordata; class Amphibia; order Anura; family Pelobatidae; genus Pelobates; species Pelobates fuscus. The sequence goes on from NC_086321.1 coordinate 139,258,113, forward strand.
GGATGCAGCGTTATGTCGCCAGATTAAAGTGGATTATGTGCCCAGGGTGCCAGAGCAAGAATTCATGCGGCCATCTTGCTCCGTGGTCGGCCACGCCCCCCCGCAGAGTCTGGTTTTAATCCATAAAGGGCATAAATCACCTAACATTCCTAAATTGTTTGGAATAACGTGCTTTAAAATATCAGGTATGATGTTGTATCAATCAGGTAGTGTAAGGGTTACGCCCGCTTCACAGTGACAGACCAAACTCCCCGTTTAACGCACCGCAAACAACCGCAAACAGTCCATTTGCACAACCGCAAACTCCCCATTTGCACAAGGTTGGATACCAAGCTAGCCATGTCCCGTTCCTTGTCCTCACTGATGTCATTGAAGGTCTCTTCCTCCACCCAGCCACGTACAACACCAACGGTCCCCAAAAGGTGACAACAAGCCCCCTGTATTTGTTTTTTAAATGTACACTACTGTTACACCAGGTATGAGTTGCACTGACTGGGAGGGAGGGTCTGCTGCTGATTGGCTGGAATGTGTCTGCTGACTGTGAGGTACAGGGTCAAAGTTTACTCAATGATGACGAATAGGGGGCGGACCGAACATCGCATATGTTCGCCGTCCGTGGCGAACGCGAACAAGCTATGTTCGCCAGGAACTATTCGCCTGCGAACCGTTCGGGACATCACTACTCTAAACCTAATAATCCTAATAAACTTGATAATCCTAAACAACCCTTCTACTACAACCATACCTTCTCTCGAGCTTTAAACGCCATTGGTATTCTAACTCTGATGTTAACCCCTCTTTAACCTTAAACCTCTCCTTTATCCAAGCAACTGCTAACATTATCTTATGCGGCTGTGTAAATGTGTGCAATGTTACTCACTGTGCTCACAGATTCAAACAATACCTTGCATGTAGAAATATGCTATGCACATACGTACATAAATACATATGAAATTATCAAATAGGAGTACAGGTTTTATCTGAATTTTCTTTTTATTAAAGAATTATAGAAAGAATAGAGAGAATGTGTCAGGTTGCTGTTGGTTAATGGGGGGTAACCCCTAGGTAGAAATTGACTAAGAGAAGAGAACAAACAAAGCCAGAAAGGGAATAGATAGATCGAAACACTTCACCTTCAAACTTTGAAAATATTGGAGCAACCCCATCTACAGTAGTAGAAATTAAATAGCATAAAATATAACTTTTAATTGTATAGAGTTAAAATCCCTATATATCATAATAAAAAGTGAAAAAAACAAAAACAAAAGGAGATACATGCTAAACAGTACTATCCTTATCAATTAATAGCACCTGTGGCACAGGGGTCCCCAAAATAAAAAATAAAGAGATAGTATCAGTATACCAAAAACCTCAGTAAGGTAACTAATTCCCCAACTCCCATCACCCAGTGCCAACGTAATAGCAAAATCTCCTATCCCCCTAACGAAAGATGTAGCCGAAACTACCTAGTGGCTACATCAAAAAGGTATATTAAAATAATATAGCAGGGTGGCTAATCCAGTAAAGAAATGTAGGCTGCAGCATAATCCCCTGTCACCCCTGCCAACCTTTGCTACTAATGTCTCGACGCGCGTTTCGCTGAGTATCGGCTCTCCCTTGGAGTTTTCAACTCACTGTAATTCAGAGTTTAGTGAATAAAACTCTGTGAGATTGTATTTGCTTTTATAAGGAGCGGCAAAATGGATCTTTGCTTAGGGTTGCAGAAATCCTTGTACCAGCCCTGGGTAATAGCTTCTTGATCCAAGGATAAATCTGACTGCTATTCTGAGGTCAATAATGATGTTTTTCCTAGTTTGCTGGAAAACTGGAAGTGCTTCAAACTGAGTTTGTTGCCTTCTTTTGGATCAGCAGCAAAACAGATGTGAGGAAGGCTGAACATGATGGACACATGTCTCTTTTAAGCCTATGTCACTATGTAAGTGGTTTGGGTGACTAGTGTCCTTTTAATGAAAATTGATGTATGGCTAATTAAACCCTATCAGACTATAACAGCTCTGAAGTTCACGTGATCCTGGTACACTCTGAGGTGGCTTAAGGGAGCACTGCTTGAAAACTACTGATATAGGTTAAGGTTATCAGTAAGATAGGGCACCAAAACCTCTACTGAGCTATGCTCTGATAAAATAACAACTCAAGACCTTATTTTGACATGGTATTTCGTACTCCATTAATATCTGAAATGACCAGTAGGGCTCTAGAAGTGTGATGTAATTCCAGTAAAATACAAGTTTAGCAGGCTAAGATTGCCACAAGGCATATGTATGTATATGTGTTTGTAGTATCAGTTAGTTAATTACACGTAGCTAAGATACTGTTATCACTGTACTGACCAGGTGCAGGAATGTAAGAACTGGAATTACGCGTCCCTCTCCTTTGTATCAGATGAGCCACGTGGTTAGACCGGATGGATGAGTTTAGACTCTATTTATTAAATAGGTTAAGGGTATGTGTGGGTGTAGTTAATTGTGGGAGGAGCTACAGTGCTATATAAGGAATGTACTCTATGTATTCAGTACTCAGACTTTGCTGTATTTTGGTGACGCTAGTCCCTCTGAGTCCCGATCGGTGATCCAATAAAGAATCTCTTCCTTCCTGAAGAAACCTGTGTCCATCTCTCTGTGCTTGGCTTCCGTCAGTTTCTCCGGTATCATTTGGTGCATTGGCCGGGAAGCTCATCGTTCAACGGTAGCTGAGAGGCAGAGGCGTGAGACGGTCTATCTTTGCCCACGTTCTCTACGGCTGCACCCCTGAACTTCTGCGTGGACCTCCCTTCGTCTCGGCGCCACTGGTCTGTTGTCCAGGAGATCATCGGCCTCTACGTGAGAAGTGCTGGGGTGTCCCCGTCGATGAGTGTGAACTCAGGTTCAGGAACGAGGAGGTAAGACAACTGCTGTTTTAGACGGCAGGACCCACTAGGGGTATACCGATTGTGCGGTAGGCCCAAAGGGGTTTTGAATCTGTGTATCTGCCCCCTCTGTCGGAGGGAAGGAGCGAAGGCGCACCGCTCGATCGAACGCTCTTTAGTCAGACCGTTTGATTTGGTTAGTCAGGCGGGGTCCTGGTGTAAATAGCCCTAGCCGGACACCGGTGTCTTGTCTAGACTAGCGTTCTAGGGTGTATATTACGTTCGCTAGGTCGGAGGGACCGGGAGACTAAGCGGCGCCTGTGTAAATTCGGTTCGCTAGTTCTCATCCTATCTGGGCTAAGTGGGAAGGCGTGTAAATTTGGAACCCACTAGACTTTTGATAGTGCGACTAAGAGGCGCCTGTGTAAATTCGGTTCTCTAGCTCGCTATATATGTGGTGATTGGGCAGTGTGGCTAACCAAAACGGGTGTATATAGTTTTAGGTAGTCCATTCAAGGTACTGGCCAATAGTTTAGTTGGGAATTGTAAATGTGTTAACGATTGTTTTAGTAAAGTGTATATCTTGTTAGATAGCGCGAGCTCAGCCGTCTAGCGAGAGTGTTAATAGTGTGTTGCTGTATTATAGTGCACGGTACCATAACCCTGTATATTTACTGACATTATATAATAAGTACTAATCATTGTCGTCCATTGCATGTTTAACACCATAACCACTAATAATTGTATTGTGACCTTAACTTGTGCTTTGACCTATGCTAACCGTACTGTAACCGCTATTTGTAAAAGACGATGTTACTGGGGTGTGTTATAGACGGGTAATTCGTATATAGAGAATTATAGCGTGGGTGACTGTATAGTTACGCCAAAGGGCATAATATTGATTATATAGTGACTGGTGTAACAGCTGTGTGTGTACGGGAATTCCCTGAGTGTTTATTGTTATTGTGTACGTTTCACTTGGTAACCGTACCACGTGGTGCTGTTGCCAGAGGAAACGGGTGTGACTGTTGAATAGTACGCGTGTATAGTATTCGTTGTCGACGACGTTCCATTGTTAAGTATGGGTGCGTCGCAGTCAACGATTCCGGATCCCTTAGGATGTATGGTTAAGAATTTTAAAAAGGGATTCAAAGTTTGTGATTTTGGGGTAAAGATGTCTCCTGTACGTTTGGTCACTTTGTGTACTAGGGAGTGGCCTACTTTGGTTGCGGCATGGCCGCCACGTGGCAGTTTGGATCCAACTCTGGTACAGCGCTTACACGTGGCTGTATCGGGTAGGCCTGAACTTTACGGCCAGTTTCCTTATATTGACTGTTGGAGACAGGCCGTAAATGACTCGCCAAAATGGCTCCAGACATGCCACGAGGAGCAGTGTCGCCTCATGGTACCTAGGACTTGCTCGTCCACTAGGACTGGTGTTAGGCCCATTTTGGACACGCCCCCTGAGTCCGAGATCCCTTTGCCGCCCCCTTACTTTCCGTTAAGAAGAAGTGACGCAAACGCAGGAAGTCCTGCACCCCTCCCCTCATTACCCTCATCCACTTCCGCTTCCTCCTCCAGTACAGGATCCACCCCCCCTCGTACTAAATCTCCCCTTCCGGAACCAGAATCCACCCCCATTAGAAACGAATATCCTGATTTGGCGCCACTTCAGACTTCCGGTCAAGCTTCATCTAGCTCGGCTCGAAGTGTTTTATTTACGACCTTTTCCCAAAACCGACCTCCCACATCCCCATACCCTATCTCTCCCCGACCGGAACCCATGACTGACGCCTCTCTACGTAGCCCCATCCAAACCCGACAGTTGACTGGTGCCCAACAATTAAAGCACTATCAGATGCCTCTTCGTCTGAATCCCGGGTCAGCTTATATCGATGCCGCAGGTCAAATGGCACACGCTGACCCAGTCTTCGTATATGTCCCATTTACCACAACCGATCTTTTAAACTGGAAGACCCATAATTCCTCGTATACTGAGAAACCACAAGCTATGACTGATCTGTTCACCTCAATAGTACAGACGCATAATCCGACATGGGCTGATTGCCAGCAGTTACTAATGACTTTATTTAACAATGAGGAAAGGACAAGAATAAATCAAGCAGCCATTAAAGCATTAGAGGATAGAGCCCGTGCTTTGAACCAAGCCAATCCAGCAGCATGGGCCGCGACACACTATCCCAACACCGATCCCGATTGGAACGTAAATGGTGCTGATATGGTTCAACTCAGAGCCTATAGAGACGCTATAATTGCTGGCATGAAAGCCGGAGGAAAGAAAGCCATTAACATGTCGAAGACAGTTGAGGTGATCCAGAAAAGCGATGAAGCGCCCAGTGTCTTTTATGACCGATTATTGGAGGCATACCGCTTGTATACCCCCTTTAATCCGGAAGACGCAGACAATTCCCGAATGGTTAACTCCGCCTTTGTCAGCCAAGCATACGGAGATATTAAGCGCAAGCTACAAAAGTTAGAAGGGTTTGCAGGTATGTCCATCACCCAACTAATGGAGGTAGCAAATAAGGTCTATATGAACAGGGATACAGAAAGTAAGAAAGAGGAAGAGCGCAAGATGCGTAAAAAGGCTGATATGCTAGCGGTAGCGATCGCAGGCGTAGATAAACGGGGCCCAGATAGAGGCAATAATAGATGGAGTAGGGAGCCTTTGAGTAGGGATCAATGCGCGTATTGCAAGGAAGAAGGGCATTGGAGGAACGAATGTCCGCAAAGAGAGCAGTACGAGAGAGACCAACCCAGGGCAGGCTACGGAAACTTTAGAGGTAGAGCGAGAGGTAGAGGAGGCCCCGGAGGGAGTAATGGTTATAGAGGGAGTAATGGGAACAGAGGAAGTGTTAGGGAAGACAGGTATATTCCAGCAGCGCAAAGGTCCCGCGATAGAGAAGGTAGGGACTTTGTAGGATTGGCTGACACTGTCATGGAGGACTATTGATACCGACCGGGCTCCATCCCCCTTGGTCGAGCGGAGCCTATGGTCGATGTATCAATAGGGGGGAAAAGGAGTGCGTTCATGATCGACACTGGTGCTGAACATTCAGTGGTGACTAATCTAGTTGCTCCTCCATCTGGAAGGACTATTACTGTGATAGGAGCAACTGGAAGAAGTGCTGAAAAACCGGTTCTTAAAAGTCGACTCTGTACATTGGGAGGCCACGTAGTAAAACACCAATTCCTTTATATGCCTGAATGTCCAGTCCAATTGCTGGGACGTGATATGCTATCAAAATTACAAGCGCAGATTACGTTCCTACCAAATGGAACAACATCCTTAAAGTTTAATGGACCTTCAGGTATTATGACTTTATCCGTACCAAAGGAAGAAGAGTGGCGACTTTATACAGTGTTGACTAGCCAAAACCCTAGGAGTGATGAGACATTGTTTAACATACCAGGAGTTTGGGCAGAGAACAACCCACCAGGACTGGCCCGCAATATTCCACCAATAAAAATTGAACTGAAACATGGGGTTTATCCAGTGAGCCTAAGACAATATCACATTCCGCAGAAGGCTAAGAAGAACATCCAATCCTATCTGGATAAGTTCATACGGTATGGTATCCTAAAATTCTGTACTTCCCCCTGGAACACCCCATTGCTGCCTGTTCAAAAGCCCGGTACAGATGAGTATCGACCTGTACAGGACTTAAGAGCAGTCAATGATGCGGTTGTTAGCATACATCCAGTTGTACCCAATCCATATAACCTGCTTGCTTTAATTCCGGGCGGGGCTACTTACTTCACAGTCTTAGATCTCAAAGATGCCTTCTTTTGCCTCCGAATTGCCGCAGAAAGCCAATGTATTTTCGCTTTCCAATGGGAGAACGCTGTAACGGGCTCAAAACGCCAAATGACTTGGACAAGACTGCCCCAAGGGTTTAAAAATTCACCTACCCTATTTGGTTCAGCTCTAAGTCAAGATCTACTGGATTTCGAGTCTATCCCAGGAGAATGTGTATTGTTACAATATGTAGATGACTTGTTGATAGCAGCAGTTACAAAAGAAAAATGTCAGCAAGCAACGCACGATCTACTACATATTCTCTGGAAGGCAGGATACAAGGTGTCCAGGAAGAAGGCTCAGTTGTGTTTGCCAACTGTCAAGTATCTGGGATTCCATATCTCTGAAGGTCAAAGGATTATGGGGCCAGAGAGAAAAGAAGCTGTCTGCCAAATACCAATACCCAAGAATAGAAGACAAGTGCGAGAATTCTTGGGGGCAGCAGGCTTCTGTAGGATATGGATTCCCAGCTATGCGATACTGGCAAAACCTCTGTACGCAGCCATCAAAGGTACAGAGCACGACCCCTTCTTATGGACCCAAGAACAGCAAACGGCATTTGAAGATGTGAAGAAGGCTTTGATGAGTGCCCCAGCATTAGGTCTACCTGATCACACACGACCATTCTACTTATATGTACACGAGCAAAGAAGAATGGCTGTGGGAGTATTGACACAGTACTTGGGATCATGGCAAAGACCTGTTGCCTACATGTCTAAGCAACTGGATGCAGTGGCCAGCGGACTTCCACCTTGTCTAAGAGCCGTAGCTGCAGCCGCCCTGCTAGTAGCTGAAGCCGATAAACTCACTCTGGGTCAAGAACTTTATGTACGAGTCCCACATGCAGTACAGACGTTGTTGGATTACAAAGGAAATCATTGGTTTAGTAACAGCCGTATGACCAAGTATCAAGCAATGTTGTGTGAAAACCCAAGAGTGCATTTAGAGACTGTAAACACCTTAAATCCAGCTACCCTTTTGCCGCAACCTACTGAAAGTCAACATGATTGTTTGGAAGTAATGGATGAAGTATTTTCAAGTAGACCAGATCTTCGTGATTTTCCCATCCAGAACCCCGATGTTCAATATTACACCGACGGCAGTAGTTATGTGAAAGAAGGGATCCGCTATGCAGGATATGCAGTGACAACAATAGACAAGGTGATAGAAGCTCGGCCACTGGCGAAAGGAACATCAGCACAAAAGGCAGAATTAATAGCACTAACACGAGCGTTACAATTGGCTGAAGGTTTAAGAGTAAATATCTATACGGACTCTAAGTATGCGTTTTTAACCACTCATGCCCACGGAGCTTTGTATAAAGAAAGAGGACTACTGAATTCAGAAGGCAAAGAAATCAAGTACGCAGCTGAAATCCTACAACTATTGGAAGCAGTGTGGGAGCCGAAAGAAGTCGGTATCATACATTGTCGAGCGCATCTGAGAGGAGATGGTGATGTAACCAAGGGAAATCGGATGGCAGATAGTGCAGCTAAGCGTGCTGCTGAATCAGGAAGACAGGAGTATGTGGGGCATATAGCTGCTCTTATACCAACTCCACTGTCCCAATGGACTCCAGTTTATACAGCTCAAGAAGAGGAGTGGTTAAAGACTGAACCGGGAAAGTATTTGGAGAACAAGTGGTATCAGCTAGAAGATGGAAGAATAGTCATACCAGCATCACTAGCGGTAGAAATTGTCCAAAATTATCACAACGGGACACATTCTGGGAGAGACAGTACTGAAGAATCTCTCAGGAAACATTTCTACATACCAAGATTGTCCAACTTGACTCAGGCCATTGTACGCAGATGTGTAACGTGTGCTAAGAATAATGCAAGACAAGGACCAGTAAAGCCACCAGGAGTCCAGTTTATGGGGGGACTCCCCATGTCCGATCTACAAATAGACTTTACAGTAATGCCTAAATCGGGTGGACATCGTTACCTGTTGGTAATTGTGTGCACCTATTCAGGCTGGGTAGAAGCATGTCCTACTCGTACAGAGAAAGCAGGAGAAGTTGTAAGATTCCTGCTACGAGAAATAATACCCCGATATGGACTACCCTGTTCTATAGGATCGGACAATGGTCCAGCTTTTGTTCATCAGTGCCTACAACAACTGACTCATATGCTTGGTATAAAGTGGAGGCTTCATACTGCATATAGACCCCAGAGTTCTGGTAAGGTAGAGAGAATGAATAGAACTATAAAGAACCAGTTGGCTAAAATGTGTCAGGAAACCCAACTTAAGTGGAACGTTCTTTTACCCATAGCTTTATTGCGAATCCGCAGTACCCCTACCAGAAGGATGGGCCTCTCTCCTTTTGAAATCATGTATGGGCGACCACCTCCCGTACTTGGTAACTTAAGGGGGGACTTGAGTCAGTTGGGAGAAGGAATTACCCGGCAGCAGGTTGTAGAGTTGGGTAAGACTATGGAGGAGGTACAGAAATGGGTACAAGATAGATTACCTGTGAATATTTATCCCCCTGTTCATAGTTATCATCCAGGAGACCAAGTGTGGATTAAAGAGTGGAATAATGTACCGTTAGGGCCCAAGTGGAGAGGTCCTTATGTTGTTCTTTTGTCTACCCCTACAGCGATAAAAGTAGCCGAAGTAACTCCGTGGATACATCACTCCAGGGTTAAACCAGCAGCAGTCGATTCTTGGCAAATTACAGCAGATCCAGAGAATCCCTGCAAGATCCGGTTGAAACGCACTACTCAGTCGGAGTAACGAGGAATTATTGTGGATTACAAATTTTATTGTTACAGGTGTGAGTGAGAAGGCCATAATAAAGCCTGTCCGCTTACCAACACATAGTGTATAAGCCAGGAAAGTCTCGAAGGGACACCTGTGAAGACGAGCAGAACTCCATTCCCTGCAGCCCTCACATCCTGGAAGCTGAGGTTCCATCGCACGGACGAAGACTGAGGATGACGGCGAAAGATGTGCTTTTGATTGTGTTTATTTATATGTGTTTTTATATTCAGGAAGGTAGAGGTACCGACACTCCTAGCTGTGAGGTATGCATTAAGACTACGAGAACAGGTAACCATATTTCCCAAACCCTAATTTGGCATTCACAATACGAATGTAAAGGAGAGGTATCAAGATGTAGATACCTAAATATAGACTATAGTGTGTGCCATTTAGGAGTAGGAGAACCTAAGTGCTTCAGTCCAGAGTATCAACCTCGTACAATTTGGTTGACTCTCAGGAATGGAGATCCTCAGGGGACCCTAATTAATAAGACGGTGTTAGAATCCGTACATTCTTCGGGTGTTCTGCTATTTGATGCATGTAAGGCGATATCAAGTGGTAGAAAACCGTGGAATGTATGTGGGGATCTTAGATGGGAGAGGACGTATGGGTCTAATGATAAATATATTTGTCCCAGTAGTAAAAATAAATATGTGAGTCCTAGATGCCCAAATAAAGACTATAACTTTTGTCCATATTGGTCTTGTGTGGGGTGGGCGACTTGGGGACAGACAGTAGATAAAGACATGATAGTGACTAAGTTGCCGACTAGCCCTTATTGTAAGTCTATGGAATGCAACCCAGTCCATATACTTATTAATAACCCCGACAAGTTCCTAGATAAGTATGGAAATTTATTTGGGTTTCAGATATACGGGACGGGTTTAGATCCTGGGACATTATTGTTTATAGGAATAGAGACTGATACGGTATCCTCCCAGACTCATCAAGTATACCATTCCTTTTATGAAGAGATGAGTATAGATAATAAGATCCCCCATAACGCTAAAAACCTGTTCATTGACCTAGCTGAAAGTATTGCCGGTAGTCTTAATGTTACCAACTGCTATGTGTGTGGAGGTACTAACATGGGAGACCAATGGCCTTGGGAAGCAAAGGAGGTAATGTCCGGTTCTGAGGCAGTTGACCAACTAATATCTACACAAGCCGATTATCATTTGAGTGTTAGAGGTAAATCTGAGTGGAGATTAAAGACCTCCATCATAGGTTATGTTTGCATAGCAAGGAAAGGAATAATGTATAATACTTCTGTAGGAGAATTAACTTGTCTAGGGCAAAAAGCTTATGATGATGATACTAAAAATACAACTTGGTGGTCGGCTTCAAATGTCTCAGAACCATCTAACCCGTTTGCTAGATATGCCAGTTTAAAGGATGTGTGGTTTGATTTATCCATCACATCTACCTGGAGAGCCCCAGCAAATTTGTACTGGATCTGTGGTAAGAAAGCCTATTCGGAGTTGCCACAGGACTGGGAAGGGGCATGTGTGTTGGGTATGCTCAAACCATCCTTCTTCTTGTTACCGATTGAAACAGGTGAGACTTTAGGTGTTAAAGTGTATGATGTGAATCATAGGAAGAAAAGGGGACCCTTAGAGATAGGCACCTGGGAAGATAATGAATGGCCTCCCCAGCGTATCATAGATTATTATGGGCCAGCCACGTGGGCAGAAGATGGTACCTTTGGTTATAGAACCCCAATTTATATGCTCAACCGTATTATAAGATTACAGGCGGTGGTTGAGATTATTACTAATGAGACCTCACAAGCACTCAATCTTCTAGCGAAGCATAATACCAGGATGAGGACAGCAGTGTACCAAAATAGATTAGCCTTGGATTACCTTTTGGCAGTAGAGGGAGGTGTATGTGGGAAGTTTAACCTGAGCAATTGCTGTCTTCAAATAGATGACGAAGGGCAAGCAATAGCTGAGCTTACTAGCCATATGGTTAAACTAGTGCATGTGCCTACTCAGGTATGGAAAGGGTACAATCCAAGTAGTTGGTTTGGTAGCTGGTATGAGTGGTTTGGAGGGCTTAAGGCAGTGGTAGGTGGAGTCCTACTGATTTTACTGTTGTGTCTACTCCTACCGTGTCTTATACCCTTAGTAGTTAGGTCTGTGCAAAGCCTGATAGGAAGTATAGCAGAGAGGAAGGCTGCTGCACAGATAATGGCGATATATAAGTATAAGGCTCTAGATCAAGGAGAACCAATGCAGGAAGATGAGTGTTAAAAGATTCACATCATAAGATAAGTCTGGTCTGGTTCATGGTAACCTGAGGTATATGCAAACCAAGGTTAAGTGATGCCTCAAGTAATTGTGAAATATCAGAGGCATCAAAGGGGGGAATGTGATGTAATTCCAGTAAAATACAAGTTTAGCAGGCTAAGATTGCCACAAGGCATATGTATGTATATGTGTTTGTAGTATCAGTTAGTTAATTACACGTAGCTAAGATACTGTTATCACTGTACTGACCAGGTGCAGGAATGTAAGAACTGGAATTACGCGTCCCTCTCCTTTGTATCAGATGAGCCACGTGGTTAGACCGGATGGATGAGTTTAGACTCTATTTATTAAATAGGTTAAGGGTATGTGTGGGTGTAGTTAATTGTGGGAGGAGCTACAGTGCTATATAAGGAATGTACTCTATGTATTCAGTACTCAGACTTTGCTGTATTTTGGTGACGCTAGTCCCTCTGAGTCCCGATCGGTGATCCAATAAAGAATCTCTTCCTTCCTGAAGAAACCTGTGTCCATCTCTCTGTGCTTGGCTTCCGTCAGTTTCTCCGGTATCAGAAGGTTTATACATAGAATATTCCTCAAAGTGAACCTGTTATGGAAAAATGTACTTACCTGAAAATTGCTCCCATATACATTGAATACACCATATATCAAAAAGATACATGGTTTATTCAATGTAAAATATAAAGATTTACTCACTTTTCCTCATTACATTGCTGCTTTGTACGTGTTATACTTAGTGAAATACCCACCTCATGGTTGTCCTCCACTCAGCCTGCGCACCTCTGCAGTCTTCTTTGATTTGTCCTTAACGGGACTCTTCCTTCAGCAGGCAAAAACTCATCAGTAACGTTGGCATGCTGGCTTTGTCACCAGCGTGGCAGGCAGCATCGGAACAAAGTGCTATGTGTGGAGAGCATCGGAACAAAGTGCTATGGGTGGAGAGCAGTGGGACCTCCCATGGGAGGTCTTTTTCTGCTCTCCCTTATCAGCATGCTAAGGCATTGACTGACAGATGGGAGAAAAAACTATTTCCAAATTATTATTTTTTTTAAATTACGCTTTTCTTCTAATCTATAGATTCACTAGCAAAACTGCTAACACAATGTAGAGATGAAATCTTATTTTAAATATCTGAGAGTGCTTATTCCAAAAAGAGGTCCACTAATATATCTCATGTTGGATGCATCTCTTTCTCTCCCTTTCTGGTAGAGTGACTATTCTAAAATCAGTCATAATACCCAGGCTTCTCTATCCCCCAGAGGCCATACCCATACCACTTTCACTCTTTGATGAGAAAACTCTTATATTATATTTTTATATTTGATACTATATGTTGTGTGAGATTTACAAGTCACTATCTGATGTGTTATAAAATATAAAATACAGTTGAATACAAAATTCCAGAAAATAAAATAAAATGCTGTAATCACCTCTGTGGGCCACACCACCACAAATACAACAAGTGATAAGATAAAATACAAACAATGGTGAGAGCACTCAGAAATAATATGTAAAATTACCCCAAATTTCAGTCAATCAATCTAAATAAATAAATAAGAGAGAGAGACAAAGGGTAATATAGTTGAGATAAAACCATAAAATATCAGGTGTTGGTCTCACTCACATATAAGGAGCCACTATAAAAGCTGGCTCAAACTTCAAGCCTTGAGTAAATGGAAAGCAGGACTTCTTACAGGAACTCCAATAGATTTTGTGTCTGGTACCTCCAAATTCATTCAGGACGCCGAATGTAGGGGGTTACATCAAATAATTTATCGAAACAATAAGTATAACAAAATAAAATAAGTATTGGAAATGTCCCATGAGAAAAAGAAAAGTCCAGTCACTCTACGCGTTTCGGCTCTCGCCTTCGCCTGGCCCAGAGGAGGAGTTATGTACTGTATACATTGTGTGCCCTGTTTCTCAGTAAATCAGACTTGCTCCAGCATTAAGCCTTGGCTCATGTGTGGATTATTCGGCGATACAAGCGATTTTATTACTCTGTGGATTACTTGGCGATTTTATATTATGGGAAGAAGGGAATGCTTGACGGAGTAAAGGATTGTACCATCACAACGAGTATAATTTTCCCAAAACTCCCATTTTGTTCTTGGGTTTACAAGTTTATTTTCAGCTCACACTCATGGTTTAGCAAATAAAGTCCTAAGCATTCAGGACTGGAAGCAAAAATACAATTACGATTTGAACAGGTATTTTCCAATAACAATGGATATCTTGCCAACGTGCAGTGCATTTGTTTCTTCTGAGTTTGCAGCATTAGTGTACAGGCAAGCATTTTCCCTCCTTAAGACTCAGGAAGCTGTGCCAAACCACCTATTAGCTCCAATCTAATGGAAAAAGGTCAGGCATCGCTTAAAAAAGGAAATCACCCATTATACAGCAGTTTCTTGAGTATTCTACAGAAATGTCAACATAAAGTCCAATAACGCAGCAGTTTTGTCACTGTTAATGCTCTTCTACAGATCTAATCGTTTGAGTGCAATACAAATGACCTGGCATTTTTTAACCATTTACCATCCTACACATACTTTCAAGATATCCAACTGGTCACTTGTCCATAAGAATATAAAGATCCTTAGGAAGATCACATGTTAAAAATTACTACTTGTATTTATTAACACAAAAGCAGATCTGAGTGAAGCACATTTGGTGCTACGTTGGTATTGTCCTGTGCATATGCATAACCAAGATATGGGTCAATGAAAAAATGGTTTTGTACTCCTGTGAGATATACCATTCATTAAATGTATTGTGCACAGATATCATTTGTACTCTGGAATTTATTTTCCTATGGTTATGTGTATTATTAGTGTGGTAACCTCTCCTAAAATCCATATTGAATTATATCATATGATGATATCAGTGTAGACTCTACAGCTGGTAGATATATAGGTAAGCATGGAGGCTGGGCCTTGTTATATTATATCAGTTTGAGTTTACACCACAAGGTTTATCCATCTCCTTGGAAGGGACTAGGCACCGTATATGCTTCGAAATAGTGTATATCTTTACAATTTAGTACTGATATCATAACTTACCCTGTATATGCCTTAATTACATATCAATTTCCCAGTTTTATATTGGCACTAAAATCAAATGTATGCTAAACATAGTGCAAATTGTCAGCTCTCTTTTATACTGTATATTTGTTCTGATATAATCATTTATACTTGGTCAAAGTATGTTCAGTGCTTCAAAACCCTTCCAACATTATATTGCATATACCTAATGTATAGAAATTCTTATAAAAGAGTCCACTGCCACATCTACAATCTAATCTTTCCCTGTTCTATTCATAATAGGTATTTTTAATTATTATATTTAGCCTAATGCTGTGCCTTCAAATCGCCCATTCACCATATCCAATGGTACCAATCAGTGCGTCCCCACTTTCTCCATTTTATTTCTAATCCCTTGCCAATTCGACTGCTCAATGCCCCTCTGTTTGAGCTGCAGCTCTCCAATAATAGTTTCTTGCATGTCACAATCCTTACTCTGTGAACACTTTATACTCTTAGATTATACATTTAGTGTACTGTTTTTCAAGGCAGCTAGCAGTGCAGGCCTCCTATTAATAGTCAATATGTCTCATTCATACACCATCAGAGGAAAAGGTAATAATGGCAATCCTATGCGTTCATCAATTCTTACTTTCATTTCAATAAAATATTGTTTCTATTCACTGCCAGACAGGATTTTTATTATACCAAACAAACAGCAAGTTGAAATCCTTTGTGGGCTGTAATATCATTCTAAGTGTAGAAAGCGGTACTGAATCCATCAAACACAGTAGCACATGGACACTTTTTCAGCCAATCATATTAAAATAATATCAAAGAGTTTTGGGAGAATTATATTTTAACTCAGACCACCGGTACTCAAATACAAAATAATTAAACACACCCTACTGAAAAGTGAGCATTTCACCATAAAGTGATAGCAAAACTGAGATATCTCACTTAATAATACAAGTAATGATTCTATTCTTTTATGGGTAGAACTAATTGTCCCTGAAAATAAAAATTTGGTATTTAAAAATTACAGTATTTTTCCATGTATAAGACGACCCCTATGGTTTTAGCCCAAAATTAAGAAATACATATTTTAAACATCTATAGCACTGAAGTCCAGTTTGGCTGATCAGGATCCCCCCACTGGTCCCGGACCCCCTCACATTGCAGTAGGCCGCTTCCCAAAGTCCTGCTAATTCTGGACACTGATTTCCTGGACCCCCATCCTGCTGTTGGTGGCAACAATGCCCTCTGTCCATGGCACCCTACGGGGGATGTCCGAGCCAGATGATTGATTCCTGACACTATAGTGTTCCTTTAACTGTGGGTATGCTATTTTTATGTTTTTAAACAAGCATTTTTTAAAAAAAATTTTAATTCACATGTTAGGTCAGGCTGTTTTGGCACAAGCTGGAATGCTTTAATGTGGCCAGATGGCCTGCTTTTATACAATAGCCCCTACAAGGGGTCTCCCACACAAAAAACAGGGTAATCTCTCCTCTGTGTCTGAGAGATAATGGAGTCAGAAAACACACAATTTACAAACACCTCAAACGTACCTATAAAATCCATGGAAACCCCTCAAGTGTCACATCCTTGGATATTCCATATCTGGGTGACATATCCAAACATATCCAAAAATCACCCAGATCGCTTTGGTGGTCGGTTGTTCCATGGAAGTCAACTTTTGACCAACTGCACACGAGGCTCCTGCCCAAAATAGCTCCATGAGACAAGTGGTAGCATTGGGTCAAGTTCGGTAGTATAAAAAACATACAAACTACCGAACGTGGTCTATAGCTGAACCATGGAGCTTGTTCCCCTCATCCAGACGAACGATTCCACCGAACAGTGCCTTTCCACGATGTACCGAACCAAACGCAGGTGATTATGGAAGTTCAGCGGTGTTCGGGAGTTTGAGTGTTCGATTTCAGTTCCATGCACTCGACAACCAGATGGCCGCCACCACATGTTCATGCATACAAATGGCGGCCACCCAGACGAACCATTAGAACACTGTGGTGAGAACCGTTCCAGGGTGTTGATAAGGGTTAACAAGCTCCCAGGTGGTCGTTGGCTCGGTTCCCGAATCAATAGGAAAATCTCACAAACTAAAACTTTTTCATGTCTTTTGCATGACCCATAATCCTGGGGCAGGAGGCTGGCTAGTAGGCTCCTCCAGGAGCTCATGGCGAACGACCAGGCCACAGGGCTTAATAATTTGGCTTAATAATTTGATTTTTAAAGGAGTTCAAGCCACATGTGAATAGCTTGACTGACTGTCAGACCCTGCTCACAAGTGTTTTTTTTAACCCCTGCAGTGACATTCCATGTATAAGATGACCCCCAATTTTAGACAAAAAAAGTAGGAAAAAAACTAAGTCTTATACATTGAACAACACGGTAAGTACAATTAAGATCACTCAGTTACCAGGACAAAGGATTGGCGACACGTATGCACAGCAAATTGCTGTACTTCCCCAATCAAATACTATCAGCAGCATTGGGCTGAAGGTCCGAGTTTCACTTGGTTCTGGAGGAAGAAGTGGCTGTCAGACAGACAGCCAGAAGCAGCAGCGTACATACCGCGGTCGCAGGGGTCGCAGCTGCGACCGGGCCCATCACTCCAGGGGGCCTGGCCGCCCTGCGGACCCCTGCAACTGGGTACCCGCCATCACCATTTGCGGACCCGACCCGCGCGGCAAAAAGCCGGGGCCGCCGTCCAAGGGATCCAATGGGGTGGCCTATGCTGTCAGGGCCAACCGATGGATATATATTGTAAGGGGGCTCGGTCAGCGCTGGGCGCTTTAACAGCGTGACCGGGATCCCTGTGATTACATCACACAGAGCTGGGAGGAAGTGACCGCACGTCACTCCTCCCAGCTAACACACAGACCACACGGGAGGAATGAGGAAGGAGTCAGAGTGGGAACTCTGACTCCCATCAACCTGAGCCACCACTGGACCCCAGGGAATGTCACCCTCCTACCTAGAAGGTAGGAAACAGGAGGGTGACTTAAATATTTTGTGTGTGTTTGTTTGTGTGTATGTCTTTGTATGTATGTCTTGTGTGTGTGTGTGTCTGTATGAATGTGTGTATGTGCCTTTGTATGTGTGTCTTGTGTGTGTGTGTGTATATGTGTCTTTGTATGTATGTGTGTCTTATGTATGTGTGTATGTATGTATGTGTCTTTGTATGTGTGTCTTTGTATGTGTGTCTTATGTATGTGTGTATGTATGTGTGTGTCTTTGTATGCATGTCTTGTGTGTGTGTGTGTGGGTCTGTATGTATGTGTTGTGTGTGTCTGTATGTATGTGTGTCTTATGTATGTGTGTGTGTGTGTGTGTGTGTGTCTTTGTATGTGTGTCTTATGTATGTGTGTATGTGTGAGTCTTTGTATGTATGTCTTGTGTGTGTGTGTGTGTGTCTGTATATATGTGTTCTGTGTGTATGTATGTATGTGTGTATGTGTCTTTGCATGTATGTGTGTCTTATGTATCTTTGTATGTATGTATGTGTGCCTGTCTGTGTGTGTCTGTCTGTATGTATTTATGTGTGCCTGTCTGTTTGTATGTGTCTTTGTATGTATGTGTGTCTTGTGTGTCTGTATGTGTGCATTTCTGTTTGTATGTATGTGTGTGTACCTGTCTGTATGTATATATGTGTGCCTGTCTGTCTGTATGTATGTATGTATGTATGTATGTGTGTATCTGTCTGTATGTGTGTGTGTGTGTGTGTGTGTGTGTATTTATGTATGTGTGTGTCTCTGTCAGGGGGTAGAGGGGGGGGCACATGGATTGTGTGTACGCCACTGGCCACAAGAGAATACTTAACCTGCAATGTAAACATTGCAATTTTTAGAAAACAGCAATGTGCGGAGTTAAAATGACATGACTTCTGCAACCAGACCACTTCATTGGAATGAAGGGGTCTGGCTGACTTTAGTAGTCCTTTAACACAACCTATGTAATTAGTAAATAATGTCAATGCAGCTTACATTTTCACATGGAAAAATAAATAAATGCCTTCTTTTTAGGAGTCCCTTTAGACGATGACAATAAAACTGGAGCTTGGTACTATATCTCACATTGCCGAATATATAAAAAGCAAAATGTTTGCCTTAATTATTTAAGTCGCAAAAGCATCTTTGGGGAAAAAGAGAGAAACAAAACAAACAAAAACAGATTACATTAATAGGCTGCAAAGAACAAGAATTTGTTCTAAAGGAGTCCTGCGGCAGAGGGGGAACGTGGTTCAGCTTCTAGTGCTCAAAAATAGAACAGGAAATAAATTGGGACTAGAAAAGAGAGTTCAGAAGCTGCAGAAGTGAATGATAAGTATGACTCATTCACGCCACTTGGGACCCAAAGATACTTTTTAATCTTCAGGACAGTGAAAGGAATACAATGCTGTATTTTTCAGCTGAACACAAGTCCAACAAATATTTTTTTTTGCTTTCTTGCTGTTCGTGAAGTCATATTTAGTAAGTGGCTAGTGCAATTAATAGGCTTCCATTCCCCTTATCTATGTTTACATTCGCTGTTTGATATCCAGATTATTATAGACAATGTATTCAGATGTAAAATATTATAGAAATGCTAAAAATATACTTGAGAAAGCATTATATAATGGGATGCATCACATAGCAATTCATTCTGAGCATGCAAAGTGAGCTAGATAGAAATATACATTTAAATAAGATACAGCGTCTCCCCAACGCCCACTATAACACCCCAGAGCGTGATTAGTGAAAATAATTCCTTGGCATGCTTTGCACAGAAATACTCTCTCACGATGCAAAAACAGATTGACGTAGGAGGCTCCATATGTATCACCCACTTGTTCAATTTATGGGGTGCAATAAGGTTACAGGCCAGTCAGCACGGATGTTGAGATTTCTGCAGTTTATTAACCCTTTTGTCAAAATACGTTGCTTTTGCCCTCCCAGTTTTAAAATATATTAAAATTATTAATCTTTAAAAGGGAATTGTCACATTTGTTTCACACCCAGACAATCACGTAAAATTTAAAGGGACATTATAGTCGCCGAAACAACTACAGCTTAATGTAATTGTTCTCGGGTTTACTGCCTGTCCCTGCATGCCTTTTCATGTAAGTACTGCCTTTTCTCTGTTTACATTACTGTCTAGGAACACCTCTAGTGACAGTCACTCAAAGCCACTAGAGGTGCTTCCTGGGTCAGTGCTGCACAGCGTTCAGCGTCTCTACGTTCTGCATGGAGGCACTGAATGCACCGCATAGAGATGCATTGATTCAAAGTATCTCCATGAGGAGATGCTGATTGGTGCAGTGTAGAGTATGGGCGGGGTCAGCCGTGAAGAGACCTGCTAAGCACTGGCTAAGTTAAATAAACTACCTTTTCATAGGGGGAGGAGGATTCCGACACCTAAATGGTGTTTTGACACCTATAGTGTTCCTTTAACTGTGGGTATGCTATTTTTTTTTTTTTAAAGCATTTATGTATTTATTTATTTTGAATTCACATGTTAGGTCAGGCTGTTTTGGCACAAAGCATACAATGCAAATCACTTCAACCATCAAGGTGCCATAATGTCACCAGCAGCATTTCAGCTACATTGAAATAAGGTTGAGTACATGCATTCTTGTACAGCACTTTCTAGTCAGACGCCCATGCGCTGATGAGTGTGACTGGGGCATCATAGTGTTGCACGGGCAAGTGCATTTTGTACTTACCTCTCTAACACTTATCTTCCCAGTAAGCACTTCTACAGCATTTACTGAGGTGAGGGGACAATCCGAGAAATAAATTCATCTTTAATAAACATACCACAGGTTTGGTAATGTTTGCAGTGACTGAAACATTATTTAGACATGGTTAACTTCATCTGATGCAAGGTAATCCTACTGGGGTCCCATATGTCATTCTAGATATTTTATTTTTTGCTAGCCAATTACTTTTTGCAAAAGCATTGTCTACTGTGTCACTGTTTATACACGTCTCAAAAAAACAAAACAACACAACCCACACAATTATTCTTACATTTTGTCATAATATGCATACTCGAACACTGGTTTATGCATTGTAAGAAAGAACACATACGACGTAGTGATAAATAAATTGACAGCATGCACTTTAGTGGCCACTTGCTTTTTGGCATATTACAAGGATTCATACAGAATAACCCTTTCCATTGGAATTCGGGTTATGATTCACTAACAAAGTTTCAGTATGCATAACAAGACCCATCATGTTTTGCAATTATACCTCAGTCAAGAGGTGCATCTTTGTGTTCCTCCATGGGATTTGCTTTTCAATAACCATCTTCATCCACAGGACCATCTCTTTGCAACACACTTGGCTATGCAAAGGATTAAATAGACAAAATGTCTAGAAAGCACTCATCTTTATTGAAAAAAATAAAAATTAAAAATGGTAGTAAATCATGTAACAAAATAAATATACACGCATTTTATTTTTATAGATAAGGCCACAAGTTAATTGGGCAGTGATGGTCTGGTGGTTGACTGATGGTTATTGAAAAAGAGAATCTCATCCATTAGCCTCTAAGCCTGAGTAGCACTCTCCTGAGTTCACAATGCTAAAGAAGTAGCCAGCAGCTCTCTCACTCTGGAACAAAACTAGCAATAATGCAAAATGCTCATATACAAATACATCTAGTGAAGGATGCACGTTTCCCTGATTATTATCAATTCGGAACCATATAAGTTAATGCTATACAGCTTTGTTTCCCCCAAGGTTTGAAATTCAACTACAGACAACTGTTAACAAAATGGTATCAGCTGCCCATTTGCTGCATTCAAAGCATTTTGAATAATCTGGGGGAGGAAAAACTGATATCTTATTTGAATTCATATCTACCCGGTAGTCTATTTAAAAAGCTTTGAAACCCAGAGTAACAAAGCACGGCTTAGGATATTCACTTCCACCAGCTAAGGATTACAGAACAGTATAGAACATGAAGTGGCATCTTACAGAGGAAATATTTATTACTATTGCTTTTGAATAGTGGAGAGCTCATTGATTTTAAACAAAATGTTGCATCCAGAATACCTCTTCAGTAACATGTACATAATTCCAATCATGATCTATGTCATGTTTGGATACCCACCAACTTTTTCTTCTCCTTTTCCCTTGTACAGATCGATTTCCCAACTTTGGTCTCAGGCTGTAAGCTTTCCTGAAGAGTAAGACCATGGTCATTTCTCTTGTCCTGTAAAATGAAGTGTCAGAAGATGAAAATAAACTGATTGCATGTATTTTACCACCTTTTTATTTTTACCTATCACTATATAAACATGTTGAAGGTAATACTTAGAATGTATGTCAAGAAAAACATTATTACAGCAAGTTCTTAAAGAGGTAGTTAAAAAAAAAAAAAAAAGAGGGGCGGGGCCGGGCGGCCATGCCAGCAGGCTGCATATCACAAGGGCTCCCGAGGAACCGACAAAATTAGGGTATATACCCACCTTACCTAGCCTGTATTGACCCGGGGGGTCCGTGGCATGAGGCCCTGGAGTGTCCCGGTGCAGCTGGAGCCCCCGCTGCAGGGTGGCTCTAGGTCCTGGTGAGAGACTCTGGGACTCGGAGAGTGAGGCCTACCCGGGGGGAGAGTGAGGCAGACGGCCGCTGCCTCACCCTCTGTCCTGACTACAGAGAACCACCGTTCGCCTGGCGCCTACCTGGACCCATTCCCCCCCCCCCCCCCCGTGGGCCGGGGGGGACATCCCGGTCCCCACCAGGCAGGCTACCATCTATGCATCCCACCTGGGCGGCCCGCAGCTGCAGATAAGAGGTTCGCACGCGGTCCCCTTAAAATGGCCGACAGCTGCACAGTGACTTTCCGACCAAGACGGTGATCCCTCTGAAGCGCGCCGACACGGTGGCACAATGCTACACAGCCGGAGCTGCCACTGCGGGAGGTCCCTGAGGGCTCCCGAACCCCCACGCAACAATCCTGTAACACATGTGCCTCATTCACAGACCGCACGGTACAACAGCCCGCACACCAAGGCTTGAAAGACCACGGGGACCGAGCAGAACGGCCAACATGGTGCCCCAACACCAAGATGGATCTCCTAATCACCTCCTATCCAGCCTGCAACAAAAAGGCCCATGAAATGAAGACACCAAGCTTCCCGGAAGACACCAAGCTTCCCACACCGGCTGACCCAGAGGACTAAGGGACAAGCACACTGAAACGCAGCTGCAGCCCCAGAGAAAACCACCAAGAAACTTACAGCGCAGCATGGTTGGACAGAACTCAACGTTATGATGCCTGCTCTGGTGGACACTCACCCCCTGCTACACAGAACGAGCAGAGCAGGTATCGGTCAGTAGTGGGACTCCCCATGCAGGACCACCACATACATGGCTCCCCACTGGGGCAGTACAGGTGGCTTGGAATGGCCAGGGTGATAACACTAAAGCGACTGACAATAGTACTAAAGCGACTGACAATAGTACTAAAGCGACTGATCACAGTATTGATGCGACTGATCACAGTATTGATGCGACTGATAACAGTAGTAAAGCGACTGATAACAGTTGTAAAGCGACTGATCACAGTAATGATGCGACTGATAACAGTTGTAAAACGACTGATCACAGTATTGATGCGACTGATAACAGTAGTAAAGCGACTGATCACAGTATTGATGCGACTGATAACAGTAGCAAAGCGACTGATCACAGTATTGATGCGATTGATAACAGTAGTAAAGCGACGGACAATAGTAGTAAAGCGTCTGATAACAGTAGTAAAGCGACTGATCACAGTATTGATGCGACTGATAACAGTAGTAAAGCGACTGAAAATAGTATTGATGCGATTGATAATAAACACTGACCAAGTTTTATTACAATGTAAATCTACTTATAAAATACGTACTTAAGCTAAAAATAACATAAAATTGTGCCTGTTAATATCTTATCCCGCATGTTTAGCGAGGAAAACGCCTGAGGACTGCCTTCGGGGCACCTCGTTCCGGCTTGTAATAACTATGTGCACAGCAAAAATAAAGAATTAAAAAAAAAAAAAAAAAAAAAAACAATAACAAAACCAAAAACCAAGCCAGAGTGTAAAGCATACGGGAAATAAAATAAAAGCTAACAAATCACAGCGCAAAAAGGCAATTTAATGCCTGGCATGCTATTAGCAATTTGTTATCATTAATAAAATAAATATAAAAATATTTTTTTTTTTTAACAAATTACCACTGGTACTAACAATTTTGCATTATTCCATTCATTTTGTAACTCAAGTAGATTACCAGCAGCTAACATTCTTTTTGTCTAGTGAAGCGGAGTTTGGAACTATCTACAAAATAATTCGGGTCACCCTTGAATATCATTGTATTCTCTCTGCCAGCATATTGCAGTGTACACAAGAGTTAAAACCCCTTAGACCACATGGTGGGCCTTGGCATTTAGGTAGGTTTTAATATATTACTGGACTTATTTTGCTACAAACATAGTTGGCTTGGAGAAAGAAAAATACTATCTTGGCTAAAAATTTACAATGCCATAATGTATTTACAAAAATTATCAACTTAGTAATCAATGTTGATAGTATTTAAAAAAAAAAAAAATGACTAATCGTATAGAGTGCCATTTTTTAATTCAGTGATGGCAAATCTAGGCACCCCATATGTATGGTAACCACATTTCCCACAACACTGAGCTTAGATTTCACTATATTAAGCTAATGCCAGTCACGCATACTCCTCTCTAGCACTCAAAGGTTTTAATAAAACTAAGAGTGTATTTATTTTCTTACTTATAACCAACAATGCTTTCCCAGCAGATGCATTTGAGGTTACATCAATTTTCTGTAATCTCCAGATGGAATAGATACATGCATTTGCAAAATCTAAGACTAATTAACTCAGTACCAGGCACAGTGAAATCCATTCCTGAGTGAATGGTGACTCATCTGTCTGTAATAAACATATAACCTTGAGATACGTTTTATACTTGCTCCCAACTGTCAGTGTATCTAACACATTTGCAATCAATTGTCATGTCTATAAAGATATTAGTATCTGTATACATGTCCAAATATTTCACTGGTACCTACCTCTTTGGTGGTGTCAGAGTGGTAAGTACCCTGCCCCATTTATCAAGATGCTCTGCAGTCTAAAAGATGTGCAGAGGGTGAGAAAAGCCTAGGGATGCACCAAAATTTATATTATCATGATTAAGGTTCAAATTAGACCATACTGCACGTGATCCCAGTGGACACCAAAACCCTGATATCCAGCAAGCTTCGTAGGTTTGTTCCATTTTCTTTGCCGATTAAAAAAGTCTATTATTTAGATCATTAAAATCGCTCCATTCAGACGTATATATACAAAAAAAAAAAAAAAACCTGTTTTGGTTTTCTTTTTATAATTTTTTTTAAAGAAGATTTGTCCAACCACAAATAATTTCCATATTGGAAGAATTAAAAGGTTCCGCTATATTCTAGATGACAATCTATTTCTCAAGAAACTGCCGAAAAAGGTTGTGCTTTGACCACCACTCTTAAAATGTACCACGGTAGTGCTGCAATCAGCACTTGGAGCAGCACTTTTATCAGTTAAATACAAAATGCCATACCGCAAGTGCCTCCAGTTACATGCTACAAAAGACTGTGCTTGGCATACGCTTCTCACCAGCCAAAGGTATTATTTAACAAATAAATAAATATAAAAAAAAATCTGCTACAGGAACAAATTCGTCTTCCACCAACTGCTGTTAAAACTGAAGCAATGTGCACTTTTTCATGCCTAGCAAATTGTCCAGTAAAAGATCCTCGGCAGAAGAGAGATATTGTATTTATCCTTATTCTCGTAGGCATAAAGGAGCCTGACATCCATTACAGCTTGTAAATAGACAGAAAAAGCATGTGGGACAGCAGCATCCCATGCTGTGAAACAGCTTAACAAGCTCAGCATTCTGCATTTTCCATGTACCTGGTGATGAGTGAAGCGTGCAGCATCAATGAGGCAGACTCTAAGGATACAGGCTCGCTGATGCCCATAGAGTTGTGTCACTGATGTGGGTGGAAACACACTCGCTGATAACCATCTGCAGGTTTTACTCACTGAAACAAACTAGCATAAGTGTGGGACAGAAAGAGTGGTAGCCTAAAATAGCAGCATAATGCAGGATCCTATGACAGTGGCTAAAATGAGGAATCTTGTAGGAGCAACGCATTCACAGAAATGCATCATTAGACAAATGTTCCTGTTTAGACTGGCAAACATGGCATTATCATCATCATCATAATAATATTTTTTTTATTTATTTTTTGCCAAAGGTGTCCAAACTATTTCCAGATCTAATTACAGTAATGCACATTTAATTCACAAAAAAGCAGAAAGATTTGAGTTTTTAGCTTATGTCTGTATATAGGTCACTGGTGTCATAAAGCTGTTACCTTTCTAAAGCAAAGCAGTAAAGGATAGAGTAGCTCGGGGTGCCGAAATCCTGTTTGTATTGCCTTCTTAATAATAAAAATGTCTCTGGTGTAAGACAGTGGCATACACACACACTCAAATATATATGCAGTATCTCACAAAAGTGAGTACACCCCTCACATTTTTGTAAATATTTTATTATATCTTTTTTATTTGACAACACTGAAGAAATGACACTCTGCTACAATGTAAAGTAGTAAGTGTACTGCCTGTATAACAGTGTAAATTTGCTGTCCCCTCAAAATTTGGACATTGACACTTAGGGGTATACTCACTTATGTGCCACCGGTTATTTTGATGGGGCTTTTGAATTTTGATTTTGAACGCCTAAAAGCCGGACAACGTGCAATGGAGTTTATGTCAATTGAGGAAGTCGAAATGCGACGAGGCAAAACGCGTCTTAGTAATAGCGAAGATAAAGAGGACTACTATATATTGTATACTTTTATTATTTTTTATTGTTACAGTTTATGTCAATAAGTTTTAATATATTTGTAAATAAATTCTTCACACCTATCTGGTAAGGGTAGTGTCACTCTGCAAACTGACACAAAGCCTGCAAATTTAGAGCCAGTTATCAAAAGACTTTAAAAAAGGTGAGCACCCATTATTCCTACTATATTTGGGTTAAAATTCATACAATAACTTGAAGTACTACGCCTAGAGGTTTCCTGTCTGTTTTTTCTTTCACATATACCACTGAGAGGAATAAAGAGGAACCAACAATACAAGAAGGGTAAAGCTGCCTACCTTAAAGGCACAGACGCTGATGTGTTTAGAGCCTATACCTACATAAAAGGCTCTAAAAAACTTTTAGTGTATTTTCACTCACTGCACGAAAATAACCACTTTATATTTACCGTACAATATTGCACTATTACTGTGTTTTTTTCCTATTTTTTAAATGTACAATCCCGAACACTTTGAGGGGTAAGTGTATATGTTTTTATGTACTTTTTCCTTGAATTTACACCTAAATTGCGCTGCACTCTAACTAACTGTTTGGAAGGTGGAAACACCAACCAGACTGTAAGTTGTGTTTTGGGGGATTATATATTGTGGTGGGTTTTTGGAGTACCCATAGAATGTATCCAGCAGGTAGACCAAATAATAATTGAATAATTTAAAGCGCCACTCGTGCCACACCGCTTGTGTTTTATATCGGCTGAGTAGGCCTCAGACTCTTTATACAAAAACGCTTCTTCTGTTTCATTTATTTCTTTGTGAATTTCTCCAGTTGCAATTATTTTGCCAATATGCTCATATAGTATACCTGCTGTAAAGTACCAGGACCTTCTAAGGGACACTTGAGCTCCCAGCATGAGGAGATGCTACCTCTCAGCTTGGTCAGTATGGTATCACTATCCCCATCAGACTCTCCCCTAGTCTTCAATTGTTTAAGAAGTTCCTCAAAACACGTGTTCAGAAATGCTTATCGACTCCCAGAGTAACTTATCTATACTTATCCATACCTGTCTCTTGCTCTCCTGAAGAGCCAAACCCCACTCTCACCTCCAGTTCTGCTATCTTTCCACCTTGTTTGGTGGCTGTCATACTTGCTGCCTATCGTGTTTTTGTAACCCACCTCCTCTAGACTGTAAGCTTATTTGAGCAGGGTACTCATCTACCAATTGTTCCGGTGTCATTGTGTAATTGTCTCATTTATTGTAAAATTTCCACCTTTCATAATATTGCAAAGCACTGCATAATTAGTTGGCGCTACCAATAAATACCAATAATAATAATAATAATAATAATAATTAACGTTACAGCTCCTCTACGGGCTTCTTCTTCCGGACAGCTATTAATAGCATACTTTTGCCTGCATAAACCGGTCTTAGTCCTGAAAGAAGAGCAGATACCCACCAGTGACAAAACCACTAAATCGTCCTCGCCAGGGTAATGACTCTGTATGAGGAGCAGAAGCGGTGAGTGCTTTTTCATCCTCTGCCAACTAGTCTAGGGAGGATGCCTTTCAGACATTTTATTTTCATTCCATAGCCCATGCGTCTTTTTCTTTGTTGTCTCAGTGTTAAAACAGGAAAAAATGACTGTAATGTGGTACGATTGAAAATTGTGCTAGCTGCAATGTATTAATACTCTTAACTTTAGTAAAGACATACAGTGAATATATTCCCTCTCTACCTGCCCTGTTTTTTCTGTTTGTTTCTGATATTTTGGGTTCTGGTTTAATTATAAGACTGTTTTGATTGCTGCAGTTTATATTTGATGTTGTTTTCTCTTCGAACTGTGTTTGATGTTTTGCTTGATTTGTATATGCAGATTCTTTTGTACATGCAATTATAATATCTAGTTACTGGTTTACATGAATTTTGTTTTCTTACCCATTGGTTAAACCTTTTTCCACATTTTTCTTCTTTTCCTAGTTTGATTCGCTCTCAGGGATACCCTATCACACCTTCAGGCACTGACGACATCCATAATGAGCTAGCCTGCTTGCCTACAAAGCGGCCAGTCTAGCACACCGAAGAGGTGTCCTGGTCTAGCGTCAAGCATGCCAGACTGACAGACAGCCTCCTGGCCAGTTGCCAATAGAAATTGGTTATAAGTTTGTGGTTTTCCTTTTCTGTTTTAGTCAGTCTGCCATTAGCTACAAATCTCTAAGCAGAGGATTATTCCCTGTTCGTTTCTGCCATCAAAAGTTCTATAATCAACAATCCTTTATTGGAGTTTTTCATATTGTGTTAAGGGCATAAATCCCAATATTGCAAAGTAAGAAAGTAGGATGCAGAATGAATTGGGCCTATAGGGGGCTTACCAGTGACAGCCGAGGGGCAAGTCAGTCCAAAAGAGAGGAGGGCATTAAAGAAAATGGGGAATGTCAGCCTGGTGTAAATGCAGGACATCAGGAAACAAAAAATAGGACAGAACCCTCAAAAAATGGTGTGGTCTCATTGGTCCCAGGACAGTTGGGAGGTAGGTAATTGTTCCCCAGAAAGCATTAGTTGAGTAGAAAGTTAATTCTCCATTACGTTAGAAAAGATACTTGGTGATACTGGTCTCTGACTCCATGTCTTGGGCCTTTTAGGTTCTGTTCTAGTATGGGTTTTGAACATAAACATTATTCTATGTTATCTTTGCCAGTTAGGTTTTAAATGCATCTACGTTTTCTTTAAACGTTTTTTCCCCCTACATAAATGCACCCTCCTTTAAAGCTTTATATGAAATGCTCTATACATTTTAGCAGCAGCAGAGCTTGAAATGTTCCATTTGAAGTTGATACAGGAGAACCACAAAGACGGCACAGATTGCAGGATATTTTTAAAAATAGCTCTGGTATTGTTAGCATCAGAAGGCCAGCTAGTCCAACACATTACTTATTGCTGGAGCAGCTGGTAACCTATACTGCAAATTAAAGCTGCAACAGAATACTTGTGGAAATAACGGTCTCATAATTGGTTGTGGGACATTTGAACCACAAGAAAAACAAAGAAACCTTTGGGTGGGACTTGGAGTACTTGTCCATTAGCTTTCCATTAATTTATCTGCATTTTAATGCAGAAATTGAGATTAGTATTGTAACATGCTGCTAGCACCTGATCATTTGCTCTGCAGATGTTTGATTTACATGTTACATTCAGAATAATGGTTTTCTTTCAAACTCTGGCTCTTAAATGGGAAACTGCCTGTTAGCAATAGCGTTGACAGCAGAAATGGCTGTCTAGTTAAGGTATTCATTAGAAATGTATATAGAACCCATCTAGAGATATAGAAAATATATATATATCACTGCTGGATGCATGCAAGTTGTTCGTGTATGCATGCTTAGCTGAGTTACTTATGAGGGCTGTTGGTTCTCAGTCTGATCGGAAGCTACTGGACAACTATCATGCCTGAGTGGGAAACAACCATGAAAAATAAACCCTGTCGATAGAGTATACACGCACACATACACATATATGTTTGTATACACTGATAAGCCACAACATTAAAACCACCTACAGGTGAAGTGAATAATAATTACATTGGCACCTGCCAAGGGTTAGGATGTATTAAACAGTAAGTGAACAGTCAATTCTAGAATTTCATATGCTGGAAGCAGAAAAAATGGGCAAACAAAAAGATCTGAGTGACTTTACAAGACGTAATCTCCAAACCCACAAGTCTTGTGAGGTGTTCCCGGTATGCAGTGGTAAGAAGTATCTACCTAAAGTGGTGCAAGGAAGAACACCTGGTGATTTGGGGTCAGAGTCATGGGTGCCCAAAGCTCATTGATGCACATGGGAAATAATTGCTAGCCTGTCTGCTACAATATCACAGAAGAGCTACTGTATCTCAAATAGCTGAAAAATGTAATACTGGCCACGATAGTTTGCCATGTATGGGGTTTTGCGTGACTGCAGACCGGGTAGAGAGCCTACGAAGACACCTGTCTACTGCCTCAAGTGCCTTCAATGGTGACATGAGAATCAGAAATGGACCATGGAGCAATTGTGGAAGAGTGCGTGGTCTGATGAATCATATTTTCTTTTAGCTCAGGTTGATGGATGGATTTGTGCATTGTTTCTGAAGAGATGTCAGCAGGATACACTATGGGAAGAAGGCAGACCAGCAAAGGCAATGTTAAGCTCTTCACAATGTTCTGCTGGGAAACCTTGGGCCCTGGCATTCATGTGGATGTTACTTTGACACATACCACCTACCTGCATGCAGTCAAATGTTTCACTCAACAAATCCCGAGCCAGTTCAGATATTTCAAGTGCTCCAGCTCAAGCACACTAGCTCAAGCACACCTGGTGCAACTAATGCTCTTGTTGTCCTTGAGACAACAGCTGTTTTACATATTTGTGCTGTTGTGAGGGATTCTTTTCAGAGGGTTGAATAATTTTGAGATTGGAGAAGTTGTAAAAGGTGCATTTTCAGTTGAATTTGGGGAAACCACTTGAAGCATTAATTGTGTTGAGCATTTAAATTGCTTTTGTATTATTTGTTCAGCTGAAATTCTGTAAATGTTGACAATAACTCTGCTTTTTAAAGGGGGTTTAATAATTTTCATTACAACTGTATACTATCTGAAGAAAAATGAGAAAACTAACTGGATTTTGCAGAACAAAATAAAAGTGCATTCAAATGTATCTTGATAAAATTCTGTGGGTCAGAACGTTTGAATACACTTTCATTTTGTTTTTAAAAATCCATTGAGTGCTCTTATCTTTGTTTTTATTTATATTTTCTGCACTGTGCAGCACCTTGCTTATATTAGATTTGTTTGTTCATTTTGGTAGACTGCCAGACTCATTTTGCATTACATATATAGACATTTATACATTTGTTCTCACCCCTCCAAGGTGGTATATATTATTTGTGTGTTTCCTTATTCCCGGGTCCTCTACCAAAATCCTTTGACTCTTAGGACTTTGAGCAATATTTGAATATTCTGAGAACTGCACTGCTCTGGGCAGCATTCTCACATGTACCAACTGGGATCTGCTGAAGCCACTCTCCAAACTTGGGGTTCACAGCCCTGAGTGCTTATATCACAACTCGGACTATGACTGCCTTCACTTTATACATGCTTTCTAGCTCTTTTTTCTAAGCTGTTCCCAAATCCTCAATTTCTTAAATACACAGTTCAATTATTCGCTATGGTAGCAACTCCAATATTTTAAATTACAAAGAGATCTGAAACTTTTCCTTTCACTTCCTGAATGGGAAAATAGAATAATTCACACAGAAATGTTTTATGGATAGTCATATGGAAGGATTTTCCCACAAGCAATTTCATCTGGCTCAAAACCCTAGTCGCTTACATTTTGTTCACCATCTGCTTCCTCATCATTTTCTTGAAAGGCCCTGTTTTTCATCTTTATTTATTTGGTAGATGGTGTTAATTGATAATGCATTAATGTGCATTTGTTAAACAGTTGACATATGACATTATCTTTTTGAGAACTGATAAATTATTTGTTTACTTTTTAGATACAGATCTTTCTCTGACAAGATAAAAGGATACATAAGTTGAGGAATATGGTCTAGTTGACCACCTAACTTTGAGTCTAGCAGATACCTCCATGGATAGCAAGGAGTGGGAGGTGCCCCAGTCCTCAGTTCTCTGATATGAGGAAGTAAGTAAATCTTATTAGCATCAGCATTAAACATCTTTAAAAGTAACTGTCCTTAAGTGCCAAAGATTGGCTTCAGATTATAATAATATTACTACACTGGGAATTATGGGACCTTTTGATGTTACATCTAATGCTAGGATGCAAAGCAGAGCTTTGAGGTCAGTAAAAATCAGCTTTATAGTTTATGCTTGGCTATATTGATTTTACTGATGCTGTGAGCTTGGTATTTTTCTCTTACTTGCAAGTTTTGTCTGACAGGTCATTAACTAGTACACCAGAGCACTGAGTAAGCAAACCTCTTCAATTGGCCCGTAAGGACTGGAAGAGACACTATGCTAATGCTGAGAGAGAGATTTTTTTACACCATTGACCACCTCTACGTCAGATGTCACTGACATTTTTAGTGCTTCTTTCACTGGCACCCTCTTCTCTTTACTAGAATTCTATTACGATAAAGCCCACTTTCTGATCACCGCTCTTCTCCATATACATATACATCTTCAAGTAAATATTACTTTGGGCTTCATTATCACCTAAATGCTGACATTACTAATTGTTAAGAAGCTATTGCCCTTTCTAATTACTCTTACAAATCAGTCTCTTCTTTGATGGCATGTCACTTTATGTTTAGAAGTTAAAAATGTCACAAAATTCATGGTTACAGATACAGATAGCAGAGAAAGAAGTATGTTATCTGCAGATGTGTTACAATATGCTTTTGAAACTTGGTTACAAGAGGAAATTGCATATAAAAATAAACAAATTATATATAAAATTATAAAAAAAAATGCTAGCTCGTTTTCACCTGTGTGCAGTGGCATACCTACCACGGTCGCAGCTGCTACTGGGCCCCTCAATCCAGGGGGCCGTGTGACCGTGGTCAGTCGGGGGTACAACCCTTTCACAGGCCATCTGAGGGCCCCGCACATGCACAGAGACCCTTTCAGAGAGATCTTTTGATCTCCCTGCCGGGTCTCTGCAGAACTGTGCAGCAGGCAGGGTCAGGAGACTCTCTGCCAACACCTCTGCGGCTGACCAAGACCCGGCTTTCAGAGCGTTGCTGAGGTAACCATGGCAACACTCGTTTCCACATGATGCAAGGACTCATGGGAAGATACTTCATCCAGCAGAGGTGAAGACAGAGAGCCTCTGCAGCACCACTGGACCACCAGGGAGTATGCTGCCCCCTCCCTGGATGCTAGTAGGAAACAGGGAGGAGGGGGGGGATATCCTTCATCAAAATTTTAAAAAAATTACATTAACAAAATAAATATAAAAAGAAAAAGATGCTCCCTTCTTAGCCCCCATCCTACCCAGCAAACACGCTCTCTCACACACACACTGCATCCCTAAATACACACACACACAATGCATTCCTTACACACACAGAAACACAACAGACCTTACTTACATTACAGTAGTGGGGAGAGAATGACACACATGGATGGAGCGGCTGGGATGGAGGGAATGACACACATGGGGGGGCTGGGACTGAGAGAATGCCACACATGGGGGGTAGGGATTTAGCCAAGCTTAGGACACACAATGCATCCCTACACATGCACAGAAACAGGCACTACTTACTGTACAGTAGTGGGAAGAGAATGACATGCAGGGGCTGGGATGGAGAGAATGACACACATGGGGGGCTGGGATGGAGAGAATGACACACATGGGGGGCTGGGGTGGAGAGAATGAAACACATGGTGGGGCTAAGATGGAGGGAATGATACACATAGGGGGCTGGGATGGAGAGAATGACACATGGGGGGCTGGGATGGAGGCAATGACACACACGAAGGGGTTGGAGGCATGAGATGCATGGAGGGGCTGTGGGGGATGAGACGCATGAAGGAGCTGGGGGGACCCAAGGCAATTTTCACACAATTTCTAGTTACGCCTCTGCCTGTGTGGTTATAGTACATAAGAATTATTCACTTGTGGGATTTTAATATTGTGGGAGAAGTATAAGCAACCACAAGAGGCCTTCAGACCAGGAAATGACCAGGTAGGGATTTAGCCAACCTTGGGAGAAGGAACAGCAACAGGAAGAACAAGGAATCTGCGCACAAGCAAAATCATCAGGCCATAACACACTGAAGAGCTAAAACACCTGAGCCTTTTGGACCATGACCACGTAGAATAAATGATAATTTTGGGAGCAAAAGTTTAGTTTTTCACAATGTAGGCATGATCTATGAAAATCCATTTATTGTAGGATAAGGTATACCCAAGCAATACAGACACAAGCCACATTAAAAAAGAGTGAGCATGGAAAAATGTCAGGGATCATTTTTTCACTAAGCAATAAGCTTCCTGATTTAGATTTAAGCCAGAAGGCCAAGGAAACAGCTGAAGGCAATATTGACTGTACTTGTGACTGTAATTCTTTGCAGTTGCAAGAACCCAACTGCAAGTACAGGTCAGGAAATGTATAACTGTGTCCGATCCTTTGCCCCTGTGCGTGGGGGTTGTCTTCAATCGTGAGGACATCTTCTAGGTAATGAATGACAGTCGAACATCTGCACTCATTAAGTAGCAACCAGCATAGGGTTTTTGCAAAAATATCAAACATTTTAGGGCTGCTTTTGGACCTATATGTGAGTTGGAAAAAATAATTATATAAACCTTGCCACTTAATGCCTTGCAATTGCCAAAGTGAAGGGTGAATGGGAATAAATATAAATGCATTTACAATATCTGTTTTGCTGAGCCAAGTTCCTTCCCAGCTGTAAGAATGGCCCAGATGGCATTGTCAATGCTAGAGTATTGGTCATCTGAAGGTATACGTTGTAGCAGGATGGACCTTGCTGGCATATTTTATATCAGTTCAGGGCTGTCCGTATCCCCTTGTTCCCCTTGTTTATTGCCTATGTGTGAAAATAACAATAACTGTATGAGACATACTCCCCTGGCGTTGCAACCTAAGGTTTCCCCTGTTTCACCTGGCCGTTCGTCAAAATCCATTCCCTTAAGTGGTTCACACGGTTTTGTTCATCAACCGAAAAAACTATCGAACGGTAGACCACCCAGCTATGGAGTGTGCCGCTCATTAACCCAGTTCACACCTCCATAAACCGCAATCACACGAACGTTCTAATCGGTCAGCTGGGTGGTCACCATTCATATAGACGAACACATAGCGGTGGCCATCTTGGGACACGAACAAAGGCAGCGGTGTTTGGTCGTCGAGTGCATGGAACTTAAATCAGACACTCGACGGTGCGAACACCACTGGGACTTCCACCTCCACCCAAGTTCACCTAAAAGTGCACGAACTAAGCGCTATTTGGTAGAAACAATCTACCGAACCAGATACATCCAATGAAGTTATGCATGAACGGATCCGTTCGTGAAATTTACACATTATTTAACTGAGATGGTAGCCCGGCCGCACAGCCTAATTCTCTGGAACTCTTTTGGGCATGAAATCATTAGTGGGGTCTGTCAAAAGTGACTTCCAAGTAATTTGTGAACCCTTGCTCTGATCTGGGTGATTTTTGGATATGTTGTTCACCCAGATCAGAGCTATCCAGGGATGTGCCATGTTATGTGGATATGTCATGTTTTTGGGGTACTTCTGAAATCTTGTAAAATATGTGGTTTTCCTGCCATGGGATAATTGAGTTATTACCTTATCTACATCAATTATCTACCAGGCAGAGGGGAGGGCTTGTACATACTGTATGGGAGTGTCTCTATGTATAACCCTGTTTCATTGGTCTGTTAACTTTATGTCTTGTTGCCCCACAAGGTCCACCTGGGCGGTAACCTTGTGGGGAAAATCACATAAAAGGCAGTGTGCCACCATGAAACTTCAGTTATTCCCCCAAATGTGAGTGTCGTCTAGTTACTGGGGAGGTGTTGGGAGAATCTTGTCTTGCCTTGCTGTATTTAGCTGTTCCTGTAAAGCATCTTCTTTGTTTCTGAGTTCATCTTGGAGAAACCAAGTGTGGTGAGGGGTGATTGTTCAGGATCTTACCTGAGGTGGGAGTCTGTAGCGCAGATATGTTTGTTCACCCTTGCATATAGACACAGTCCAAGGTGACCAGGTAAGAAGCCACCTGGACTGTGAATCTGTGCATGGGGGCTGTGCAGGAAATGTGTTCCAAAGCCGTACCGACAAGGTAAAAAACAGCAGGATAGTCGAGGGATAGCTGAAGTCAAAGCATGCCACAGGTCAAGATAAATGAAGTGTAGCTGAAGTCAGAAGCCAGGGTCAATATGGAATACAAGTTCAGGAGACTAGAAAACAGGAACTGAACACATACACCAGGATCAAAAACTTGATAATGTTCTCTAGGAGGGGCAGTTTATATACCCAGCAGATGAGTGATCAGTCTCAGGTGAAGCACAGCAATAACCATAGAATAAGTCCAACCCGCAGTGCTGCAGACATAGGCAGGAATAATAGGGCTGGAACAGCTCGAAAGAATCGGAACTGCATTGGCTCAAAGGCAGATAGACCCAGGACAGCAAAGGACCTAGGTTCAAATCCCCTGTTTGGCACTTGTGGGGCGACCACGTCTGGCCGTTTGTATGGCACGTTGAGAACCGTGACAGTGATGATGTAACAGTTCAGCCAAACACATAGCATTTATACATGTGAGGTAGGGTTTAGGAAGAATATATTTCGGGCACATTGACCTTGCATGAGCCCTGAAGCACACATGTAACAATCTCCAAGAGCTAAAACCACACGTGACAGCATTTAAATTATTACATATCTGGGGCTTGCCCATAAATACTATGTCCCATCCCAGTTTGTCCTAAATTACCTTATCAGGTCTAACGGCAGGGCTTGTCCACTTCACATTGTCAAATGTGAAGTGGACAAGTAGACTGCACAAGCCGGTGTCCTGAGGCTTGCAGAATAATTCAGTGTCCAGTTTGCTCCAATCTGTACTTATCTTGAACTGAGTCAGAGCTGCAGACACTTTTGCAGAAAAAGACTGATGGTTATCGTTGCGCCAAAAAAGATACTCACCTTTGATCCAGCATTCTGCAGACCTCCGCTCTTCTGGCTGTACCACTGCCTTTCCACGACTAAATATTGACCTTTGCTCCCTCGGAGCTCCTCTGCCTCCCAGTCTTCAGCTCGAATCTCCCAGCAGTAACAGGTACAATGTGGGGCTTCCCATGTTGCCCTCTGATTGCTATTCATCAGACATTTGGTCAGAGAATTGTCACATTTGCTTCTTTTCATTTATTTGTAAATGAGAATTGATAGAATCTAATGCCCCACTCACGTTAATTTTGTTAATTTAATGTCATTTGTTCGTTTGTATTCACTTTGGGTTGAGAATTGTTAGAATGCAGTGCCCCCTTCACGCCTCACGCGCTCTTTATTCATTTGTGCAACTAAATTTATGCATTCATGTGTAACTTTCCATTTATATATTTGTGTGTTCGCTCAGCTCTGTCACAAAGTATTGCAAGCTGTATACTGAGAAGTACAGCAAATCCCCGCCACCCCCATTTTTTCCTTCTCTCTTTCTTTTTCATTTATAGTATAATTTAGCCTATAATGCTGACTTTATGTATATAGCTGGTGTAATTTGTCACTGTTTTTCATGCTTACACATTTATAGTAAACTACAGGTATGACACTATTTCATAAATACATTCCACTTATAACTGTACACCTAATTGTTACTTATCTTTAGGGACATGGTGGGTCAGTAACATAACATATATATGATTATGCATATATTCCACATCATTACAGAGTTATCACAAAGGCCCCAGGGAGAGTGCGCAGCTTAGCGGACAAGGGCACATGTATGAGTGTGGGAATGGATGAAGCATGATTGGCTATTTGTTTCGTGTGGGAGTGTGGTATGTGAGGAATTGGGTGGTGACAGATCAGACTGACCTCAGTGCTACTTAGGAGCCGGGCCAGCAACAGTTTCCCATCCACCCTCCCTTTGTGCTTTAGGCCCGGGTTGTTGTCACAGCGAGGCGGGGGCATGTCCTTACCAAATAAAGGAGAGATGTTTGCAGGTTAGATAAATAAGAGGGATAATGGCCGGGTCTCATCCTCCCCCGTCTCTTATGGTGAACCTTAAGGGGTACCAGGTTGGACGTGTCCCCACCGAGTTAAAAGCCGACTGGTGGAGAGCATTATGTTCGGGCCCCATCGAGCAAAAAGCCAGCTGGTGGGGAGCCCAAAAGGGAAGAGATATTTTTATTATGTCTGGGGGTGGGGGGGAGGGGAGAACCTTTGGGAAGAGGGACTTAGATTGGCAAGGACATTTTCGCTTACATTAGTGTATGACTTTATACAAGTTATTTATGTTAATTTATTATATTTATTATGTACGGTTTTATACGTTAAAGGAGTTATACAGTATTGGGTTGTGTTAATAAATGCTGTGGCCTGTTATATCCAAGTTTTTTGTGTCTGTCGTTATTTGGGGAAGTTATGGTTGGTTGAAGGGGATATCTCATCCAATGCCCACTACGTACATACATGAGTTTAAGTGTTTCACAGACCACAAGGAATTAGCTACCTTATACTTCCTTGTCAATTTATTTTCTTTATTGTCATTATTACTATGTTCACATGGCTATTACATGGTCTTTGCATGCCTGATTGGGTACATGCTAAGCCCACTATAACACGCACTGCTACATCCCTTCCTCCCCTGGGTGACGACGGCTTGTCTCATATGTTCTGACCCATGCTTGGGTACACGTTCACTTATTACTTATTCATATTTGTGTTATCGGTTAGGGAAGCAAGATATATATATATATAAATAATGGGTGCTATTTAGGGGCTACATTACCTCAATATCTAATTTTGGTCTTACATGTTGATTCTGTTTAGTGCATCCCTTTCCTTTCTCTTTGGTGAATTTGTCTACGGAGATATTTGTTGACATTAACGGTTCTGGAAGCTCGTTCCCCTATTAGGAAGGATATTTTAGATTCATCTTGTGCCTTTGTTGATTGCTTCGCAAGATTTCATTGAAAATAGGGCATACAGTTACAGAGATTTGTCTGTGGTCCTTAACGCCAGGGACCCTAGGCTAAAAAAAATAAAAAAACACTCAATCCCAGAATTGATCTTAGTCTTTGGGTTATATAGGGACGTTATTTTTCCATGTACCCTCAGACGCGATAGGAATTGGACCTGTATCTGCACAAGTTGGTAGACTTGGGGCACAAGTACAGAGGCTTTACTTTTTACGATCATAAGTTGGTATCTGCCACATCTGCACTGTTTGGAGCCAGTTGGATACAAAGCTGTTCTGCAGGCATTTCACCGTCTTGTGCAGTTTGTTCATCCACATCCCATTCCACCAATTTGTGCTCCTGCAAAGCAGACCTTTCCACTCCCTGAGTGATCCCTGACTGTTCCGGCAGTCAAGACCAACGTGACTTAAAGGATAAGCTGGGTTGGCTCATTGTTTTTTTGTGTAAAGCTCAGGTGTGTTACAATTTCAATGCGGGTACTTGCAGTTTCAGTGCCTGCAGGTTGTTGCACATCTGCTCGCAGTGCTTTAGGGCTCATTAAAACCCATGTGCCCTTCTAAACTGTTCCCCAAAAAATGACTGACCCAGGTCAACATTGACACCCTGGCATTCTATCTACTGCTCAGTTGGTAGATTTTCTGGTAATCTGTTTTACTCAGGGTTTTCACAATGGTATCATAGCACTCCCAATAGGCATGTTGGGAATAATACACTTTGTATCTTAAGCCCTGGATAAATATAGGCAGATGACCGGCTGGCCAGTCTGTTTAAAATTGGTTAACATGTCAGCTATTTGCAATA
The DNA here is from genome assembly GCF_036172605.1 of Pelobates fuscus. NCBI lineage: Eukaryota > Metazoa > Chordata > Amphibia > Anura > Pelobatidae > Pelobates > Pelobates fuscus. Next base: position 139,298,199 of record NC_086321.1, read on the forward strand.
ATATATTTTATCTATATCCAATGCTTAGTGAATATACCCCTAGACAATTAAGAGCTGTAGCACATCATGTAACAAATAATAGGTGTTATATCCTGTATTCTTCTCTCTGTCTGCCTTATTTCCTGTTTTTCTCCCTTTGATCATAACTGCAAAGTAATGTGTAATTTAGAACGGAGTAGTAACTATCTTTAATTTGTAGTGCGCATGCATATTAGATTGACGTGTGTACTTATAGTGAAACTTAGCTTTGAGCAAGGCCTGAACATAAAGATACACTTGCAAGCTTGTTATAGGTTAAGATAATATAGATGATTAGGATTGGATAATACTTGTAAGACCACCCCTGTTTCCTCTTGAACATAAACTGTTACACAGCTCATTAAACACTGAGAAGTCACTTTGAACCTTACCTTGACTTGTATCTTTCATTGGAGGCTCCTCACCAGCTGGTTTGGGGACGAGGAGAAATATAGAGAGTTGCAAATTGATACAAAAGACCATGGCAAGGGAAAATTCCTGTCAGAGAAAATTCCTCACTATTAAGGCACAATGGAATGTCCTAACCATGCATCCAACAACCCTCTTACAGTCGACACTTTAATCGAGAAGGTCTCATGATAGGTCCATTTTCTTACACCCCTTTTTCCTCATGGCACACAAATCTCATCAGGGTTGCCATCAGCAAATATTCAAATAAAAAAAGAATGATAATTGACCTCTCTGCTCCTCATTCCTCACTGACACTCAGTATAAACTCACTAATCTCCTCTGAAGATTTTCCCTCCACTAATCCATAGTGGATAGTGGTTAACAAAATCCAGGCAAGTTGCTTCCAATCCACCCTTCTTTGTCGCATATCCATAGGGCTGTGATGGTGATATTTATTATTTTGCCCCTAGACTAACTTTCAGGTTGAGGAATAGCCCCAAATTATTTGATATTTTTGCAGAGAAACTCAGCTGGCTGCTCCTTAATGTTGTCAGATGCCCCACAGTGATACACTATCTGGATGATTTCTTGTTGGTGGAAGTAGGGAGCATTCTCAGCACTACTGCACAGTTTTCTAAATTGGAAATCCACCGTCTCCTGACAATACCCTTGGTCGGATGACATTTTGGGTACTTTTTTGGATTCCGTACTATTGCAGGTTAGCCTCCCAGATGAGAAACTGCTATGCATCTAGGAAAACCTGGACATGTTCTTTGAATTTGAGTTATGTACTCGTAAAGATCTGCAGTCCTTGTTGAGGGGGGGGGGGGGGGGGGGGGGGAGGGGAGGGGGGAGGAGCTCTCAACTTCGCTATGCAAATTATTCCACAAAAAATATTTTTCCCACTTGGGCTTCCTGACAATGGTACAGTGGTGATAGATTTCCCTGCTTGGGTCAATTTTCTAATGTGGCAACAGTTCCTAAAAAAAATTGAACGGTATTTCTATGTTCATCCCTTCACTTTCTGACCATTTTCCATTGTTTTGGACTGATGCAGCAGTCTATTCTGGCTTTGCTGCCATTTTTTGATTTATGGTTTATGGATGAATAAACAAGAGAGGTGGTTAACCTTCCTTCTTTCCAGGAGACCAGCCCTGTTTGAAATTTAGCACATTGTGGCAGCAGCAGCACAAACATGGGGTAATCGATGGGCTGTTAAAGCTGCCAAATGTTTTTCTGATAATATGGCGGCATTTGAGATAGTCAATAAAGGTAGGTCCTCCTCTTTGACTTAAGGTTGATTCGTAGATTGACCTGGCTTGCTGTCACATTTCAGTTCTACCTGGTTTGTGAGCATATTACAGGTTGCAATAATGCTGCTGCTGACGCAATCTCTCATGATTTACAATAATTTTTTCAGCTCCATCCATCTGCCAACAGGTAGCCATCTAGAACCGCTGCTTTTCGGGTGTTGATCATGAATTGACAGATTTGCCAGATCTTTGTCCCAAGCCACCCTCTGTATTAATACTAAGAAAGCTTACAATAGGGCCATGTCCATTTCCTTAGGTTCACTGCTGATTTCCATATACATGATAATTATTCTTTTGAAACCATGGTGCCTCTTTCTGCTGCCTTCATTTAAAGGTAGCCCATAATGCAATAAAACTCTCTCACAGGCATTCTACACCACATACTTGCTTCCTTTTCAAATCACAAACCCTCTCTCTTTGCCTACACAATTAAAAACATCCTCAAAGTATACAAAAAAAAAACCTGACCACCTCACTATTTCACATAGAATGCCAATTGACGGACCTAGATTTCGAGCTCTCTCTGACTTGCAGGACACCAAACCATTTGACATTCAAAGCAATAATATCATCAAAACAGCTATTTAAATAGCTTTGTATGGATTTCTATGGCCAAGGGAATTCACAGTAACATGCCAGACAGATATACACCTAAGTTTTAAAATAGAAGACATTAAAAAGGTCACTTAATAATCCTTAAGACATCAAAGACAAATCAATCCAGCCAACCATCTGCAATACCCTTATTTTCGTTAGATAATAAACTGGTGTCTGATCAAAGTGCATGGGCCTCGTGGATGTCTGGAGAGCACATCATCCGAGTGATGTAGATTACACTTACTACTCGGCCACACATGGTACAAATTCCAGGAAAGATCTCTTTTTAGTCAATGACAACTGTCTCTCATGCACCACAAGATCCACAGTGGGGTCCATTACGTGGTCTGACCACGCTGAAGTGACGGTTACTCTGGGGAACCGCTGATTGGCGTTCCCATGGAAGTGGAGACTTAACGCGTCACTGCTACGTGATCCCAAGATCATGAAACAGCTCCATAAAGAGATAGCGGAATTCTTTGACACTAATTCCACCCCAGACCTACAAGTGAGCACCACCTGGGCGGCTCATAAGACAGTGGTGAGGGGATCCCTTATTCGCCTAGCGACCATGCGGAAAAAACGGAAAGTAAAAACTTTAGAAAGACTTCTGTCAGAACTTAAAATATTAGAACAGCGACATCAACCTTGCCCTGACAGGGAAACCCTGCAGCTGGTAGAAGACGGGAGACATGCTATAAGGGAATTGCTCCTGGAAGATACAGCCCGGGTCATGACTTGGTCCAAAAGGACTTTTTATGAAAAAGGGAATAAGATGAACGCACTGTTGACTTTTAAGCCCCGACAGAGATGCTCGCACATTACGTCCATAAGACATAATGACGGGTCCATAAAAACCAACCCCCACAATATCGCAGAGGTCTTCACGGACTTCTATAAATTACTATATGATCACTCTCCAGGTGACAGTAACACGGGGAACAGAGGGGCTGAGCTAACGCAGAGATTCCGAAATGAATTACGATTACCCAAGCTACCACAGGAGGCTATAATCCACCTGGCAGCTGAAATCTCGGAAGAGGAGATCGACAGGGCAATTACCAGCCTGAAAGGAAACAAAGCCCCCGAACCCAGCTGGTTTTACGGGACCTACTATAAGACCTTCCGTGAAGTTCTCATATCCCAATTACACAAACTCTTTAACGACTTTAGGGGGACTGGGGTGCCAGGTGCCGACATGTCCTTGGCTACTATAGTATTGCTATCCAAACCAAAGACCCTCTGTCACCTGGGAGTTACAGTTCTATATCATTGATAAATCATGACATGAAGATATTAGCTAAGATTCAAGCGGACAGACTCACTCTATATTTAAAGTCCCTAATAGATGCAGATCAAGTCGGGTTCATACCTGGGAGGCAACTCTTCGAAAACACGCGTTGAAACATCGACCTCATATGGAAACAAGTGGCCACTAGTACGCCAACACTGGTTGTCTCTATAGACGCCGAAAAGGCGTTTGATAGAGTCAAGTGGCCGTACCTATTTAACTTGCTGACACACTTAGGTTTCCCAAACGGATATATCACGGTGGTACAGCAATGTACAGGCACAAGTGCAGATCACTGGCGCCCCTCCGGCACCTTTCCAACTACATAATGGCACTAGATAGGGCTGCCTACTGCCCCCCCTCCCGTTTGTTCTGGCACTGGAACCCATCTTACAGGCGATCAGATAGCACCCTAACATACATGGAGTCAAGGTGGGGGGATGGGACTTTGTGGTAGCAGCTTATGCGGATGATGTGCTCTTGACACTCACAAGGCCCGCGGATTCTATGACTGCCCTCAGGGAGGTCCTCAATGAATATGGGTATACATCGGGGTATAAGGCAAACATGTCTAAATCGAGTGCACTTCCAATAGATATGACAGCGATGTTCGTTGCAATGGTTCACAGCACGCATAATATTCATATAGAGCAGAACTCCCTAAAGTAGCTAGGGATCCACCTTACCGATGACCCATTGTCTCTATATAACTGCAATTATATATTATATATTACCTTTATGGAAAACATTAATTAACCCCTTAAGGACACATGACATGTGTGACATGTCATGATTCCCTTTTATTCCAGAAGTTTGGTCCTTAAGGGGTTAAGGACATGGAACAGTGGATTGATAAGCCACTATCTTGGATCATTCCGTAAAAATGAATGTTTTACCACAAATTCCTACTTCAGGCACTACCAATACACCTGACTAGGGCTCAACTCGCACCCATAACAGCATCTACTATGTATAAGAGGTGGGAACACGGGCTACTATATGACGTTAATCTCGTATGGAGTAGCCTATGGCTGCTTCATGCTTAGCCAGCCTTAACTGACAAGTCTCCTACTCCATATAGACTCTAAAATGTATAGTCTCTGCTGAATGCTGACCAAATGTCCTATGATGTCCATTCTTTATTCTTACTTCTTAATTCACAACTACTTATGCTTGCATATAGTCTTATTGTCAGGATATAAAAATGTGCATGGTTTATATATATATGCTGAAGGGGCATTGCAAACTCATATGTAACTGCTTTTAATATGTGCACACAAAAATAAAGAATTAAAAAAAAAAAAAAAAAAAAAGACCAGGTTTCAATCCTGCATCTTTTGCTGGGCATTCCTTTAGAATTGGGGCAGCATCAGCAGCCTCCAGGTTTGACACCCAAGTTCAATCATAAAAAGGCTTAGAAGATGGAAATCCTCCATTTGTAACCGTTGCATTCTTCAACCAGAGCTAATGGAGAAAAGCATATGTAATGAAGTATTTAGTATGTAATGAAGTATGCTTTTCTTTGCAACCTTTCTTTCCCTTTTTTATTTACAGTCCCACCTGTATGTCTGTTTCGGCACACCACAACTGACTTGCACCACCATCAATCTATACACCGCTTTCATGGTTCCGACTAAAAGTTTTAAAGCCGCAGGACTGTATTTCTGGGATGAGTTTAATTTACATAAACCCCACCCCCTTACCTGGGTCGTTCCATCTTAGGTCATCTCACCCACCTCTCCCCATTATTTATTTAATTTTATAAATTTTATGTTTTCTCTATTCTTTTACCTACCCGTATCTTAGTGTAAAGGCGTTAGCCTGTAGTTGTGGGAGGAGTTGTCCGGCCTATTTAAACCCAGACCTCCTCCCCTTACCTGCACTCGAGTTCCAGCATTGCTGTGGGTTTTCAGGTTGCAGGTTAGGTTGCACTTCCGGGTCAAGTATACAGGCAGTCCTTACCGGCATCGTTTCACGGAGGTCTTGCTCCCGCTGAGAGTCCCAGGCAGTCCCTGCCAGGCGCCTGTCTGTTCCATGAGGTTTGTTGCCCACTGGCTTCGTGCCTCTTCATGCCACACAGTGAATCTTTACAGACTGGTGCCTCTCAGAACGCCGTCTGCACCATCGGACACCTGTCCACGAAGTCTGACTACTAATAGTGCGTTTCCTGCCTGTGCCTCTTAGCACACTTTCAGGACCAGTAGCTCGGTACCCTTCCTACTCACCGGGTTCCCCCGGCACCACTCTATCAATACAGTGTCAGTCCCTACATTGGCTTCCTATAAAATATAGAGCTCAATTTAAAATTCTGGTTCCTGCTTTCAAATCTCTACATAATGCTGCTCCCACCTATCTATCCTCTCTTATACACAAGTATGTCCCGTCTAGGCCCTTACGATGTGCTGAAGACTTACGCCTATCTAGAACTGGACTCAATAGAGAAAAGGACTGCCTACCCATGGGCAGGGTCCGGTGTACCAGGCAGTGTGGAGTCCGTCTCTGGCAAAGACCTGTCATCATAGATATCTTCAGAGTCTCCTTGATTCTCTGAACCTCGTCATACGCACCCTGCTGTGAGCTCGCGACTACATTATCGGACTACTCCACTAACTCCCTGGTCATCTGCCTACATTAACCCTGCCATGCTCATCACGCCTGTTCTAACAGACTTGTCCAGGTAGTCAAAATGTTTTCTTTCTTATAAGAATGGGAAGCCACGCCCATTTCCCACAGTCTGTTAATTCCCCCGTTATACAACCAATACACCTGCCACATGAGATTTACAGCCATTTTTAGGTCACTGGTTCTGTGACCTGTAGCCCAGTTGCATGAAGTCTTTAGTATTCTTTGGGCTCTTACTCATCAGGTTTTATCACTTGTACGCATGTTCTCGGTGTACATAAAACCGCTGCTGATGCATTAAATTTCAGGAGTTTTTCTGGCATCACCCCACAGCAAACAAACATGTGACCAGGCCTCCTCATTTCAATAGATCCAGTCCTGGATTAACCCCTTAAGGACCAAACTTCTGGAATAAAAGGGAATCATGACATGTCACACACGTCATGTGTCCTTAAGGGGTTAAAGGCTCTTCTAGCGCAAACGGGCTTGTCAGAAAACACCAGGGAAACTTACGATAGAGTGTTCAAGTTGTTTTCCAAATTTGTGGCAGACTTTCAGATAACGAGTTTTTATTGAATCATTGGTCGCATTCGCTATCTTTTGTCACATTTATCTAAAACTAGTACACAATACCTTCAAGGTATACAACACCATATATGTTTATTACATTCCTTAATAATTCACCTTTCCTGTTATCTTATCCCATAAAGAGCATACTGTAGAAGTTCATCTTTTTATCAAAACCCACAGTGATTGCCAATTGTCAGCTCTAAATCTTGAGACATATCAATCAAACCTCATCACTTATAGGCTTGTCAAATGCTTCTACAATTACTCGAGTTACATGGTAAAACTGCTAACAACACACAAGTTCGTCCTGTACTTGCAAACTCTGCTAGTTAGGTTGGGTTTAGTCCAACCTATTACTCCGGTCATTCATTCCGCATAGGAGCAACTTCATCTGCTTCAACTAACATAATAAAGAAATGGGCCGCTGGAAATCAACCATGTATCGCTGGTGCATACCACGTCCAAAAAGGAAATTAAAATGTTAAAATTACTTTTTAAGTATCGTTTCTGGTTTAATAAGTATTGCTGATCTTTTTGCATTCTTTATTACAGGCCTAACCACTTATTGGTTCCAGCACACCACTACCGACTTATAGTTTAATAATACTTATTCACGATCGGCTACGGTTTCCGACCAAAAATATATATATACACACATATATACATACATACATACACATATACTTCCCTAACAGCCAAGTGAATGCATCATTCACTACTCAATAGATTAACTGTTTCAACCACTGAGTTTATATATATATATATATATATATTCCTGTTAGCATTAAAAACGATAATTGAACATGCAAGTGCAAGTCAGTGCCACCATGGCACACACATACAAATATATTTATGTGTTTTGTTTCTTTGAGGTTTGGGGGAGTGTTTGGATATAAGTACTCCCAAGTCATTACATTTTTTGGTGATGCAATAATATATTTTAAATGTTTGGTAAGACAGTTAATATATAGATTTGCACCTGCACACTGGACTTCTTATGAAATAATAAATCCATGAGTAATCTGCCAGAGACATTAAAAACAGCCTGTGTGCATTGTTTTTAAGCCTACAGAACAGACTCATTGTTCTAGTGAGTCAGTTTCAGTATTATTATTGCAGTTGATATGCGAGAAGGGATTGTCTGTCCTTTTCCAACAATATCTCCCTTTTCAATCAGTGTCACAGGACTTTGCACTCCACAACATACTACAATACAGACAGATAGTGCACTCTACATCAGCACTTTTAAAAATCCTTTGAAGTCAGGCAAATGTAATGCAAAATTTTCATCTTCAAAAACAACAAATGACAAAGCAATGATTGTGTACAACACTTATGTTTTCTTAATTGTCTGCTTAGCAGCTTCATGTTGAACATACATCAGAATAATAACAATGTAGATTATTTAAAGGACATTGCAAATACTTACATATAAGAATATCTGCAGCTGTTATTGTGCTGCAAGTTTCATGAGTAGGAAGGCATTCTTCTTAGACATCTAGATAACTTTTTGCAAGTTCCCCAAGCCAGAATAAACAACCTTATATTTTAGTTGATTAGAGGATTCCATTCTGGAACTAGACACTAATGCTGCATGCATACAGGTTACAATCAAAGCCAGCAATATGGTATTATCCCTTCTGAGGGGTGGAGCGTCTTATTAGAAAAGAATTAGCAGTGCTATTTCATCAGCTAATACAGATTATCTCCAGGTATAGAAAGTAATTTCCTGGCTTTACTGAACATGCAGACACATACATTGATTAAGCATGCATCACAATAGAATTTTATCACATGACAGGAGGCTTCGTATTTTGCATAACTTTCTTTACTTTATGCCTCCAGCAGCACAAGTCAATCAGAAAACTTTAAACCAATCAGTAACAGGCATCACATCCATATATAAAGCCCTGACAGTCACATGATTTCCTCTTTCTTTGCTGCTTCCAGCCAAGGCACAGGTCAGAGTATTAAGCTCTCAACTGTTTTCTATATATAATGCAAATTTATCTTATGGTCCCTTTAAATTGTTTTGGCATTGTACCTTTTTACTTTCCCCCTGTCTGGGGCCTCCCTTTTTCATCTGCCTCCTCTATTTCCCCCTGCTAGATCCATCCTTCTCCCTGGACTGCTAGGTGGTTTGTTTCCCACAGTTTTTTCCCCTGCTGGGATCTGTTGCTGTCTGTCTGCTTGCCTGTTTGTCCCTCGCGATTCGCTGCATTTTACCGCGATCGCGCGGGACCACCAGGCTTCTCTAAGAGTTCCAGGGTACCGAGGGGTGGGTAGGGGGGCGCGAGGGGGTGCCGACCGAGACCGTCGGACCGCAATCGCGGGCCGCGGTCGCGGACTGCGCGGCGAATTTGCGCGCGAACGGCGGCCATCTTGGATCTCGCGATACCGCGAGATCCTCGGCGGCCATATTAGTTTCGCCAGTTCGTGATTCCCACGAACTGGCACAGAGTTCCTGCTTCTATAAATGTTTATATTTAGGTTTTATGTGCCATTAAAGTATTACATGAATAATTGGTCCTTCCCACAGGACACCTAACCTAGTTTTAAGGTAAAGTGTTTATATTCTTGATACAGTGGGAAATAAAAAGTTTTTGCCACATAATATAATGTGTTAACTACACACACTCCTAATCCCTGCAACTCAGTGTTAAAGGGCCACTGCAGATTACTTACCAGTAGGATGGTATTACACCAAACCAGGAGCAACTCCCATCAGGCTAAGCACACTTCTCACTGTAGTTAACCCCTGCAACTCTGTGCTAAAGGGCCACTGCAGATTACTTACCATTAGGATGGTATTGCACCAAACCAGGAAAAACTCCCATCAGGCTAAGCACACTTCTCACTGCAGTTAACCCCCGCAACTCTGTGCTAAAGGACCACTGCAGGTATCTTACCATTGGGATTGTATTACACCAAACCAGGAACAACTCCCATCAGGTTCAGGCTGCACTGCCCAATTAGATGAACACTCACAGGAGGCAATGATGATTGTTACAAAGCACTGTAGTACTACCCAGAAATCATTACAAACAAACAAAAACAACAAAAATCTGGCATTATCCGGAGTGACAATTTTGTCTTACTAAGGGTGACCACCACGCCCAATCAAGGGCTTATAACGAAGTACGCACAATCCACAATGGCAAAATTTCCACAAAATTATACACAAGGGTGAAAGCGTACTGAGGTCTTCGATACCTCCCATTACCGGGCTTACGTCCCGACCATTACCGGGCTCCGTCCCGACCATTACCGGGCTCCGTCCCGACCATTACCGGGCTCCGTCCCGACCATTACCGGGCTCCGTCCCAACATTAAAGACCGTTCACCCCGGTCGATAAGAGGGTGACCCCTCTTCAGACCACTAGTCAAACTCCTAGTGGTACTGATTACATGGTACCTGGGTGCCCCCCAGTTGTACGTGGAAGCCACTGTGTAGATACATACGCACTGACGTATACTCTGTCTCCCCACAGACAGGAAAAAATCATACTACCATTGTGTCAGACACTCCACAAGACCCTCGTCAGGGGATGAGGATCCATTATCTCCACCGTCCTTAGAAATCATAGACGAATGGAGGGCAGAGGACTCGCTCTCAGAGGAGGAGGTCTGGCAAGACATACCTCAGGAAGTCAGAGAACCCAGCCAAGACCCGGAATGGCTAAGGACATATAGATATTGGGGTCTAATCCCCACGCCCTAGGACGGGCTGATAACCACGGAGTACGATCTGTCACTGTATGCCAGACCGGAACACAATGGATACATGTATGTCGACAGCACCATGAAGGAGAGCTCACGGTGCTGCCAAAACTCCACAGTACTATACCCAATAAGGGTGACCCCTTGGGTAATTTGGAGACTACCGTACATCCCCATACGGGCTTACGTCCCGACATTTCTGACCGTTCAGCCCGGTCTTATTGAGGGCGACCCCCTCCTCAGACCACTCCAGAAAATCTCTAAGTGGTACTGATGGAAACAGTTCTGGGTGAACCCCAGCTGTATGTGGAGACCCACTAGTGGCAATAAGTGTATTACCGTACCTGACACCTGTCTCGGTACCCCACAGACCGGAAGAGGGTCCCAACAGGTCATAAGGGACATACATACAGGGGTGACCCCCTAAGCTGGGTGACCCCAGGATAGTCTTACCCCGGTGCTAGTGGCATAGGTACGAAGGGGTGATCCCCGCGCCCTTGTCTAGGGTTTTTTCTACCTTCAGAGTATGCTCTGGCATTGCATGCACAGACCAGGACTCACTACAGGCATGTGTTCCGACGCCTCTATGTGTCAATTGGAGGACCCGTACACCCTTCCCTTAACCGAGAAGGAGAACTCACTATACTGCCAAACTCTACAACTCTAGGACATATAAGGATGAACCATTAGATTATACATAGGGAGACTTTCACGTCTCCCATACCAGGGTACGTCCCGGTCCTACGAAGGGTGTCCTCATTCTCAGACCACTACCCAGATCCTACGGAAGTGGTACCGATTCATCGAAATGCTGGGTGACCCCGGTTATACACAGAGACACTCTGAGTGGCAATAAGCGTACTGTTGTACGATCCTGACTCCACAGACCGAAAGGGTGTGAACCAACAGGTCGGATTTCCCTCAATTCACCGACCAATTTCCAGGTGGGGATTAAGCTCCGGGGGAAGAAGCCCTCTCCAAGAGGCTGGCTAACAAGTCGGGCACCTTACCACCTAAGCACCATGGGAAGGACCCAACGCGACTTCCCCAAAGGGGAAAGAGAAAACTCGACTTAGCGGAACCGTCTCTCAGAACGTCCTGCTCATTGAACATCTCAGACCCTTCATCAGGGGACGAGGACTCCATTCTCTCCTTTCTCTGGAGATCATAAGAGAATGGAGAGTCTCCATCGGAAGAGGAAAAGTGACAGAACCCACTGGAAAACTTGCGTACCACCAGACACCCAGGATCATCCGAAAGGGGTTTGCTGAAGCACCGGGCACACCTTGCAAACCTCCGGCTTCGGGGAAAAGAAGTACGAAACAAGCTCAGGATGGAATGCCCACGTCATCTAGGAACGAACAAGATAGTCCTCAACAGGGAGCTCGGTGTCACTACAGGGATATCTATGCCCCGATCAGACCGAGGTCCACGTAAAGTAGTAAAGAAGAAGACAGGAGACTCTCACCGTCATCAACATAGACCAACCCAATGGTTTTGGGACGTACCGACATCTCAAGAAGGAAGGTATACATCTATTAGGAGACCTACTCCTCGAAAAGGTTTTTGCAAGGTTAGATTTGAAAGGACGCTTACCTATTGGCACACATAGTACCTCAAGAAGTTTTGGAAGCTGGTCAGGACACATTGAAGAGCAAAGGGTATCCGCTGTAACATACTGACCCTTTGCAAGCCCAATTCCTAACTGCGTAGACAAACGAGATTTATTGTCACAGTTCCTGGAATTGTTGGGATTCATAGTGAACAGAGCGGAGTCGGTTCGATTCCAGTCCTGAGTAACTACGTACCTCTACTTCGGAATAGATTCCACATTGGACGGATTGCACCTTCCCCACATCAACGATAGCGACTTTCGTAAGGAAATTCGACGGATATGACGGAAAGGCTCCATAGTACCTTGACTACTTCCCAGGACCACTCCACTGACGGGCCAGACATCGGCTGAAAGCTCACTGCCTGAGATCCGGGCACACCTACAAAATTGGGATCAGAATGGCAAGGACTTCGATAATACTCGTTACAGAGGTAAAGGAGCTAAGCGTGACTTCTGGAATGATTGTTTTAATTGGGATCATCCTCTGCTTCTTCAGTTTTAACTTGCCTTCGGGCAGATCAAAGGGAGAACATCATCGATTGTTAACGCAGGAGCGGCTAGAGTTGGTGGATTGGTGTCTTCCAAGGGAGACTGGTATGTCAAGGGACTATCGCAACCAACTAGAGTCATGGGACTCATGGACAACAGGTATTCCCCGAAATAATTTATCCACACTTGGAAGTCACTGGGGTATGGAAAGGGACTACGATTTTTTATTACCCCTATCTACCTCGATGTTGAATCTTGCTCATAATTTTTCACGACGGGCCGATCGGAACGATCCGACCGCTCCATTAACGGGATACGTTCCGTTATTTCTACAGCGCATAGTACGATTCACGACACTCCGGTCGATCAAGAACCTTTGATAGGCCGTTTTTCCGCAGGGTAACGTACGGTCCCGAACTATGAGTTAAAGTATCACGGTTGTGAGACTTTGATTGGGGTTTTTTCGGAACTAGTCAGATAACACGATCCTATCCCTCCGTCAGTCATATCACGTTAGATTTTTTTCGTCGGTTATCAGATATTCTGGAGTTCAACGTATATGATTTTTCGGTATCACCAGAAGGAAGGACCTCTACGGTGTCTCGTAGAACTAAATCCTTTCCGCATCCGTGTTTTACCCTGTTCCCGGCGGTTTTCCCAGTCTTTGTACAGTTATAGCGGTGTTTGGTTAGATGGAGATCCCGACAACACTTAGATTGACACATTAAGACATCGGCGGGGTTATAACAACCATACAAGCCAGTTCCCATGAACACTCCGTCTAGATGGGTTCACGGGTTGTTATCGTTAACGGGGGAGGAGACGTGCTTTAGGTACTCATTCGGTACGAGGCACGGCTGCTTCTCAGGCCTTCACGAGGGGCCTCTATATTTTTTACAGGCGGTGAATTGGACACGGCAAGACATCTTCCGTATATTTATTTTCGTCAACCACACACGCATCCTTTCGATCATACCACAGCTTTAAAAATGCAAAATACGAAGCCTCCTGTCATGTGATAAAATTGTAGATTATGCTAACGTAGTGTACCTATAATCTTAATTTTAATAATGACAGGAGGCGAGTATTTTCCCTCCCTGTTTCCCTCCCTATACTCAGGGAAATTCTAATTTTCTGGTTATCATTCTCAGTCTAATTATAAGATTTTGGATATTTCAGTATATTTATGGGATGCTTATTTGGTTGACGGGTGTTACAGCCGTGGCGATTATTTAAGTATACTATGGTTGTTTAATGTTGCAATTTGTTAACGTAATATAAATATAGATGCATATAGTACTGGTTTTTATGTGGACATCAGTTGGGTTCCATCACCTTTCACGTATTTCTGTTCTTTTCAGAGTAACCATCATAAAGATAAAAATCAAGATAAAGCTGGAAGGTTTTTCAAGTCATGTTCCAAATTATGTTCTACACGTTACTCAAGACTGTTATTCGAATTCCCTGACGCTATAATGGACTGTTTTCGCATCAAAGAAAGAGGAAATCATGTGACTGTCAGGGCTTTATATATGGATGTGATGCCTGTTACTGATTGGTTTAAAGTTTTCTGATTGACTTGTGCTGCTGGAGGCATAATGTAAAGAAAGTTATGCAAAATACTCGCCTCCTGTCATTATTAAAATTAAGATTATAGGTACACTACGTTAGCATAATCTACAATTTAAAGGCATGAAATTGCTTAAGAATTTTTTTTTTGTAGTTTAGATGTCTCCAAAACCCTTGAAACTATGAATTCAACAACACAATGATTTATCGTTCCAATTTAGTTACTAAATCAGCTCTAATGAAATAACTTCATTGAAGAACGCATGCCACTGCAGCTCCTGATCCTGGAACCAGATTTTCTGGATTATCGACGAAACAAAGTGACTACTGACCCATTACCTGCTGAAGGGTGACAGGGGATAGCAAGCTCTTCATATCGGTACCAAGGATGCAGTCCCCGCTTGTACCAAGCAGCGACATCAGTGATGACAAGCAAGGAACCCCCCTTCCCCCATGGACCGGCGGAGGTTATCCCGGTCTCCACCAACCTGATACACACTCCTTCGTTCACGTCTACTGCCTATGATGGTCCGTGACCTGTACAAGGCGGGCCTAGCACTACCCCTGGCACATGCTGCCCCGGCATTACAATAGTGGAGAGTTCCCTTGGACATCTTCCAGCGATTCTGGGACCGTCTGGAACAACATTTGACACCACAGTTGCCTATTGTCGTGAAGGAGGTATGGTGATAAATGGGCTAAGTGGGCCTCTCCCAGGCAGAATCCGGCACAGAGCACAAGCCACTCATGCTTCCTGCCAACCTAGGCTGAAGGCCATGCGGAGAATACCTCCACGGCATCACCCATGATGCCGGAAGACCGCCCACCGCTGGCGGCGGCAGTACATCAGGGTCCTCCACAGCACCCGCAAAGGCAAAGACCCAGCTTCACAGCATACCCTCGTCTGTGGATCATAGATGCGGCCCTTCCAAGGCCTGGGGCTGGAGAGGGGACTCTCTCTGCCCACACCTCACCGTTGCCCTATGGATCCGCTGTTTCACTGCCTAATCTAGGCATTGGCTGACTGTGGACATTGAATGGGTATTACCAGCCGCAGCCTTTCCTGCATACCCAAGTAGCGACTACCAACCATTGCATCCCTCATACATGTGGACACTCAAAGTATTCTTATTGTATTATTTTTGCTTTATTGTTTAACTTACCTTGCGTAGCTTTACATGTGTAGAAAGGGTCACAGTTTGCTGCGTCTTGGTGGCCTATTTAACCTGCATAGTACACTTATCTCTCACACTAAGTATTATAAGACTGATTTGCTACTTACCAAAGATACTTACTAAAGCTGGACCTTGGAAAATGAACAAGCAATCTCTTCTAACACTTGTGCAGACTGTACTATCTAACCTGATTGACCTAGTCCTTGCTACTTATTAGCCCAAGCATGTACCGAACCATATATATTATGCCGGTTTTCCTACGAATGCCTAACCTACAGTATTCCTACTGGCACCTATTTTATTTCACACTTACTTTCAGGCACCTATTCATGCCAGTTACTCCACTACTGTTTAGCGTAAATTGTCTAGCCAGGCATATTTGTGGTTATCAAAATTACACTAAAACAAAAATGTGCTGTATACTTGTCTGCCCTTTACTGTTGAAATGTGTATACTAATTATCTTGCCATTGCTGTCAAGGCAGTGCAAGATTGTTTGTTACTCTGAAGCACAAGAAAAATCAAAATTTACAACAAACCCCCCCCAAAAAAAACAAACTAACAAAGGGCAGCACACACTCCACATGGAAAGTAGCCATGGCATTTTCAGTACAGATGTCTGATCACTGTGCTTAATTTGTTAGTATTATAATTCAATTCATTACTTTTTTTTTTGTTTACTTCTAATAAATACTTATAGATAATACATCTTAAATGTTATGAAGAATACATCTTACCAATTAAATATTTATATATCGAGCTAGTTTACCAGGACACACTTATGAAAATGTCTAAACTTTACAATGCCATTTTTCAGTGGTTCTTATTTGACATTCGGTGGCCACGTTTGATTGTGTACTGCTCATTTAAAATAACACTCCAGTTTTTCTCACTGTTTTCCCATTAACTGGGATGTCAGCGACTCACTGGTGGAGTGGTAAGGGGTCAGCAACTCACCCCCCATCCACCTTCAAACACCCTCTTCCAGGTAGATGCCATCCAAATATGCATATGTGGATGGCAGATTGACTTTAGGTAAGATAACTACCTAATGTAATATACATTAGGAATTAAATCTACGTAATAATAAATAAAAAAAAGTTTAAAAAAGTGACAATTTCAGAAATTCCAGGCACGAAAACTACTTAAATGGAAACTATAGTGCCAGGAAAACAAACAAGCTTCCACTTCTGTCAAGACCCACTCCTGTGGTGCAGAAGGGGCTAATAACCCCTTCTGTCACTTACCTGGGTCCAGCGCCGATGTCCCTCAGTGCTGGCTCAGCTTACGTCAGCTGGCGGGGGAGACCAAATGTGCACGCACAGTAATGGCTGCGCTCGCATTAGGATCGCCCTATAGGAAAGCATTATTTAATGCTTTCCTGTGGGGATTCCGCCGACGCTGTAAGTCCTCATGCATAGTGTGAGGAAGTCCAGCGTCATTTAGACAACCAAAAGTCGTCTTAGCACCCGGAAGTTCCTCTAGTGGCTGTCTGGTAGACAACCACTAGTGGAGGAGTTAACCCTAGCAGGTAATTATTGCAGTTTATAAAAACGGCAATATTACATGTTCAGGGTTAAAGGTGATAGGAGTTTGCCTACAGTGAAAGCACTAGTGTCTCTCTCTTCAGTCTTCTATTGCGTTTGCCCCTTGTATCTTAAAAAAAGTTACTTGAGGCAACATAACTACTACAGCCTGCTGTAGTGGATATGATTCCAGCAGTTCCCTGGATTTGAAACAAAAGTTCAGGCTGGTGGTTGGTGATGATGCTGCTAGAGGTAGAGTTACAAATGCTGCACTTACTGACTCAACCACCATGACCATTTGGAATCACTGAAAAGATCCTGGTGCTTGGAATAACACTTTGATTATAACTCTCCCCTCCAACCCACCAGTGCCTTTAATCGTAAATTTTCTTCTTTGCACTAGATCTCAATATCCAGGTACCAATTGGTTTGCTGTGCCCATGAGGTCTGCAGTTTGCCCTTCTGTCTTAAATCTGTTTATGCAGCCCTAACCACTTTTTTCCCCAAGAGGTTTGTAGAGAGGCTGTATGATCTTATTATAGTGTCCCTTTAACTAATCCCTTCCATTGACATCAATGTTCGTACACGGGATAGTACACTTTTAAAGCTTCCCATTACTATCCATGAGGATTAAACTCCAATGACCGTACTGTCAAGATACAATGGAATTTGCTCAAACCTAGTCGGGAATAGGTTAACATACATGGAAAACAAAAACAGTATTGTCCAGTTTCTGTTTTGCATGCATGTTAATTTAATATTAATATTGTCCAGTTTCTGTTTTGCATGCATGTTAATTTAATATTAATATTGTCCAGTTTCTGTTTTGCATCCATGTTAACCCCCCCACGTTTAATGATTCATCTGTATTATATATTAACAAGCTTTTCAATAGAGTAGAGTCATTCCCAGTTGAGGCACCAGTGCTAAAGTGCAGACTTCAAGCTAAAACGTAACACTCAGACCTTAAGAAAATGATTGTAATTTAAAACAGTTATGAGATGACATGCAAATTCAATCATCAAAAATAAAACTATATTGCAAATCCTGACTCATCCTAATATATGGAACAGACCAAAAACAATTTCAGTTCGTAAATTTTTCTCCAGCGAGCTGGTTAGGAATACACAAAACGCTTATGCAAAAGTTAAACTCTTGGATTTAACCCCTTAAGGACCAAACTTCTGTAATAAAAGGGAATCATGACATGTCACACATGTCATGTGTCCTTAAGGGGTTAAACATGGCTTAGATTTTCAGGAATGGTTAATTAAGTATTTACTCACCGCATCTTTGGCATCTTCATTGCGTACAGTTGATATTTTGGAACTTGCTTCCATTTCTTTTATTCCAAAGAGAAATTTAAGTTACTCTATCAGCTGATTTTTCTATACACTACAATTTGTACTAAATATGTATTGGCTTTACAGATTTAACATGTGACTTGTGCTACAGGACTTAAGTCCCAGTCACTTGAAATGACACAGGATTGAGCTACTCCACAGGTGCGAGGTTTGACCCACTGACTGTGTGAGAGGCACTGTGCCAGATCTAATTTTAGCCTAGCTTATGAGGCTTGTAAATAAGGCAGAGGATACTGATGCAGCTAAACTGCAAACCATGAACCAGACGAGTAGCAACCATGGCCCATTATTTCAGGAATTTATACATAATATTGGCAAAAATAATTGACATTTTCTATGCCAGACTGCTTTTAATTATAAATACGGTTATGTACCAGTGCAAAAGTGAAAACGCTATCTAGTAAATACACTAAAGGTTCAGGGGAATAAATTAGAGTAAAAAGTTTTACAAGTTTGGAGTGAAAAGTGATTACTCACAAATATTAATGCCACTATAGATAATCACATGGCTATGGAGTTTATGCATATAGTTGTGTACAAATTGTAAATATATATATTGATATATATTGTTAAATGGTAACTTTTTTTTCTCTTGAATAGTTAACAGACACTTAATAAAACAGGGTGAAGAAGTTAAGTAATTAGTGTTTTATACATAGCACAACAGGTTAAGAGAACATTAAATTTTATGAGGTGTGTCACAATTCAATAACTTAATAGTGAAAAAAAAGGAAGGCATCTATAGGTTAGTACTTCGTAAAAACACTAAAGACTTAGGAAAGTAATAAAAATAAAAAAGGACAGAAATGTTTGAGAGTTGATTAGCAGGTTACAAATATTAATGGCACTATAGACAAGTACACGTTTGTGAGTTAACGAAAATAGTCATATACATTTGAAATATATATATCGCTAAGTGTTTTTTTTTTTTCTTTCTCTGCTGTTTGGTGTCCATTAATTATTAAAGAAAGGTCCGAGATATGTCGGATTGGTCAAAGTTTTAGATATGAGTAAGAAATAGGGAGCTTTGAGATATATAATATATATAAAAAAAAAAAGGATAATAAGAATGTATAGCAATCCTATATAAACAAAAACAGATCACTTGATTTTGAAATGAAAATGAGGTGTTTAATGATAGTAGTATAAAGTTCTTTAACATGTTTAAAAATATAGGGAAATTAGAGCTGGACCTTACTTTTCCCTTGTACGAGCCTTAGCCTCCACTGCCGTAACCTCATAAGGGTTGAAGAGTGCGCAACAAGACCCACCTAGTAGATTGGTTTTTGACTCTCTTTAGAGTCTTTAGAATGTATGAGCGTATGTTTTATCTAGTGAGTGCACTAGAAGATGTTTTATGTAGGTATACTTGTGTTGGTTCATTTAATTGTTTACGAGAGTTCATCAAACTGCCCAAGAATATATTAGACAATGGTTAAATTGAAAACAACAAACATTCAAGGATTAAATATCCTACAAAAAAAGACGTGCCTATCAAGACTATTTGAAAAAGGAAACAGTCCAAATTGCTATGGTTCAAGAGACACACTGGCGTAAACAACATGAAAATAGATGGGTCAGTAGATTCTTTCCCTTAAAAATATGTGCTTCTAGAGAGGAGGGTAAAAGAGGAGGAGTTGCAATATTTTTTTTCTAAAGATCTAAAAATTAATGTAAAATTCACAGAACTAGATCCGGAAGGAAGATTTATTATTCTTGTCTGCACAATTAATGATGAATTGTTTACTGTAGTTAATCTTTATTTGCCCAACAAAAATCCTATGGGCCTATTTAGAAAAGTCTTAAATAGTGTTGAAAAAGACGGAGCAGGCCTAAAGATTTATGCTGGGGACTTTAATAGCACACAGGACCCCCTAATAGATCAGTTCTCGGAAAGGCAAATTCCCTAGGACAAGCAAGTTCAAAAAAATGCAAGAACTTTTAATAATTTGTTGAAAAGAGAAGGATTATTTGATTTATGGAGACTGAATAATCCTGCTGTTAAAGAATTTACGTTTTATTCCTGGCCTCACGATTCTTACTCTAGAATAGATTTTATTTTTGGAGAATTAAAACTGATAGATAGAACCCATAAAATAGAAATTAAACCAGTAATATGGTCAGATCATGACAGTGTGTATCTGGAACTACACAATAATAAATTAAGAAGTAACAATAATATAACGTGGAGGCTGGATGATGCTTTACTAATAAATAAGAAATATAGGGAACATATAGACAGAACGACTATGCTTTACTTTCAAGAAAATAATAGATAAGTAGATAACGACACCTTATGGTGTACATACAAAGCAGTACAAAGAGGACACTGTATAATGCCAAAGAAATTAAGGAATAAAAAGAATGGCGCTAACCTACAAGATCTCCATATTCAATTTTATAACTTAAAGAAAAATAACACAAATCCATGTAAAAAAAATCAGATAAAAATAGCGAACATTAAAGCAGAGATCCAAGAAAAGATTTGTGAAAAAAAAATAGAATAAATAGGTCTAAACTTAAAAAATTAGATATTATAATTTCAACAGAGCTGACAAAATAATGTCCAACATGCTAAAAAAAAAAAGAAACAATTAATCAGGTTGATAAAATAAAAATAACGATACCATCTCCCTTCTTCCGGAAGATATAGGGAAAAACTTCAATGAGTATTATGCCAATTTACATAGTCTTTCAAAAACTACTCCTCCAGAAATAATAAAATATTATATTAAATCAGCTAAATTGAATAAAATAACAGAAATTCAAGCAAATAATTTCAATAAAGAGATCACGGAGGAAGAGATTAACAGAGCAATAGATAGGCTAGAAAACTACAAAACTCCAGGTCCAGACGGTTTTGGGAATAAATTTTACAAACAAATCAAAACTCAATTAGCAGGTTACCTAAAAAACACTTTTAATACGGCAGTTAAAAAAGGCAGATTTCCAAACGAAATGCTGAAAGCAAACATTCTTCCCATATTGAAACCGGGGAAAGACCCAACTAAAGTCCAAAGCTATCGTCCAATCTCGTTAATAAATGTAGATATTGAGTTATTTTCCTCCATTATAGCCGGTAGACTGAAAGTAGTTATGAGTCACCTAATCCACCCTGATCAAACAGGCTTTGTTCTGGATAGAATGACAAACAACAATATCAGACGATTGATAGACGTATTGGACACAGCACAACTAAATGCTGATCCTGTTTGTTAGAGAAATTATAACATTTTGAAATTCCCACCGCCATTAAAAAATGGAATATTGACTTAAAAACAAAAATAGAATTAAAGCAATTGACATCCACTTTCCAAAAAATCAATAAACATGTACATTCTCTTGTATTAATAGAAACACATTTTAAGATGGCTAACTTATGGTACGTGACACCAAATAAAATATCAAAATTTGCCACGGGTACTAAGCTAAATGTTGGAAATGTAGAGAGGAAAAAGGGAACTACATTCATATGTGGTGGCCATGTAAAAAAGGGTTTGTGGTATGGCAGTGGGCTCAATATATTATTCATACATTGTGTGATGTTAAAATATTTTAAAACCTGAAATAATGTTATTACATTGTCAGTGGCCAAAACTAAACAAAATAGAACAATTCTTAATTATACATTGTTTAATGGCTTGTATAATAGTGATAGCAAGAAATTGGAAGGGAGGTAATCCTTATTCCATTAAACAAATAGTTTCACAACTGGTTTACCAACTTAAAATGGAGAAGGACCACTGCAAAAGCCTGAATAACAACTCGAGCCTTTGGGACAGCTGGGATAAAAAAAAAATAAGAAAAATGTAATATCAATAACAATTGAAGTGTGATAACGGGACGGTTAGATTTGAGATCTCTCGTAAAGGGTTGGGATTGTCTGTGTTGGTTTGTGTATATGAATGTTTTGCAACCTTTTGTATAAATGTAATTTGTTAAACAATTTAATAAAGACTTAAAAAAAAAAAAATCACAATGTCCCTTTCCAAGGTAAACTGGTTTTGAATGGTTTGACACTTTCCTTGGGAGATTCTTGTCTGTTGTCCTCTTCATATGCATAAGTTCCCCTTTCAAATTAGATACATAGAAACATAGAACCATCTAGTCTGCCCAATTTTCTAAATACTTTCATTAGTCCCTGGCCTTATCTTATAGTTAGGATAGCCTTGTGCCTATCCCACGCATGCCTAAACTCCTTTACAGTGTTAACCTCTACCACTTCAGCTGGAAGGCTATTCCATGCATCCACTACCCTCTCAGTAAAGTATTTCTTCCTGATATTATTTTTAAACCTTTGTCCCTCTAATTTAAGACTAATAGAAACATGCATCCACTACACTCTCAGTAAAGTAATACTTCCTGAGATAGATCAAACCTATGCTTGATACAGAACACTGTGTGGGTTACCCAATAGAATGGAGTGCAGATCAACCCTAATGATATAGGTGCACTGTAACCTTTGGTTTTTGGAATGATCTCAGCCAATGAATTTTGCAGCTGGCTTTATTGATACCACCAATGCTGATTAAGGGACTTCTGCTTTAGTAATATCTGAAGAAGGGGCAAGACTGAAGGCGCCTCAGGAACAAAGTGACATATCTTTTGAAAGGTTTGTCTACACCATATTCCTGGCACCATAACCAATACAGCACAATTAAATGTTTAGAGTGCTTAGATATTTTAAAGAGATACTATAGTCACAGCTAATTGAATTTGTTCTGTTGAGTAGAATCATTACCTTCAGGCTTTTTGCTGTAAACACTGTCTTTTCAGAGAAAATGCAGTGTTTACATTACAGCCTAGTGATAACTTCACTGGCAACTCCTTAGATGGCTGTTAGAGATCCTTCTTGGGTCATGGCTGCTTAAAATGCATCCAAACATTCAGTGTCTCCTCACTCTGCATGCAGACACTAAACTTTCCTCATAGAGATTAATTGATTCAATTCATCTGTATGAGGAGATGCTGAGTGGCCAGGGCTGTGTTTGAATCATGCTGGCTCTGCCCCTGATCTGCCTCTTTGTCAGTCTCAGCCAATCCTATTGGTAAGCATTGTGATTGGATCAGGCTACCACTTCTGATGATGTCAGCAGACTGCTTGTTTTTTTTTTAAAACAGCATGCAGAGTTACAGCTTCTGCCTTGAATAAAGTAAGATTTTTACTATGTTTATGGAGGCATGAGAGGCCCAGATGGTGGTGTTAACACTATATGGTCAGGAATACATGTTTGTGTTCCTGACCCTATAGTGATCCTTTAAGGTTTCTGCAGACTACTAACACAAAGATAATTCTTCTACTGGTGATGATATATACAGTATGTAAATAACAGACCAATAACAAAGGGAAGTGTACAGTGATAGAATGCCAATCCCTGTGGGTCTTAAGTGCACTACAAACACCTACTGTCAAGGTCACTCCCCACAACAAATATAGTACAAACAACAAAAGAAATGTGCAGGTGCAAGTGCAAAAATTCCCTCACTAGAAATATACAAATGGGCAATATTATTACCCTTAGCAGAATATAGCACCAGAATCTAAAATGGATAAAATCAAAGTATATGGTGTTGTGTAAGAACTTTAAGTCACATATATAATCTAGATAATGTCACTCACATACTGCAAAGTCAATTCTAGCTGACTCAGACTTTAAATGTTTGAGTAATATATACCTTCTGTCAAACATTCTTTAATATTCTTATATTCTTTTACATAAAAGAACTTGAGACAGACATCACAGATAAAGTGCATTTTATTTGGAAAATGTTATTAGTACATGTTATAGACATAAAAGGATTCCCTCTACTATTCACAGATCTTTTAGTGTCACAAAAAGAAGCATTACATCATTACTAGGTGTATACAATTTTGTAAAAACATGTGAGTGTAGTACAACAATGTACAACCAGAGAAGTTGGACTAAAAAAGGCACATTAAACATATTATACATAGCTTTAGTACATGTGAAAAGAGCTTGCATTTCTTCAACTACTCAGAAACTGGAACCTGTGCAATCCACTATCTGGCATGAAACACTGCTATTTAACATTTACATTACAAAGTAATAAAGGATATAGCAGTCTTTTGTTCTTAGGTTCATAGCAAACAAGCAATCTAAAAAAAAAAAATCATGTGCATTCTGAGAAATGCTACAAATAAAATATAGTAGATACAATGTAAAAACCAATATTGCTTAAAAAAATATTTAATATATTAGGAAAATAGTTGAAGGAATGTTAGGTTTTATTAAATTGTTTTTAAGCTGGTACAGTACATTGTATGGCAGCAGTCTTAATTTAGGACCTGCTATTTAAACCACACAACTATGTACACTGCTAGACATTTTTGGCATTGAAAGGTTACAAGGAAATCAACAAAGTTACATCAGAAAAGACTGATTCTTTCCATATCTTAAAAGCCAAATTTCATACATTTCAAATCGACAAAATAGTCAATATGTTTTACAGAGTATACAAAACCAGACATTATTTTCACAACTACAAAGCAAAATGTTACTTTTTTACTCTCTCAGGGGGCCTCAGGCTAGTAGTGCATGTGTGTATGTTTGTTGAAACATACAATTCAATAATGGAAATGGAAAAGTGCCAAAATAATGGAGGACAATTTTTGTAGTTGATCAAGGTAGGAGACAACCTGATGGGGGAAGGGCATGGGGCTAGGTTAACATAAGAATTGTTTAATGGTAACTTCATGTTCTATTGGGGCTCTACAATATAAACTAAGTTACAAGTAATTCAGTGGTGAGATGGATTAATCTCCCAAGCCAATGCAATGCTTCTCATAAAATACCATTTATAGAGAAGTATTAATACCAATGATGCTCTATGAGGAACCCTCACTTCCACTTTGAGCAAGAGCAAAACGCTCTCATCTTTAGGAGTTTGTAACATTCCTTTAATGGTGGTTTATAAAATCTGAAATATAAACCAACTCAGAAACCCTCTAGCTTCAACATCACTGTGTGATGTCCTTCAGAATGATAGAATTGCAAAAACAAGGTATTGATGAGTTTTTATTTTTGTTTGGTTTGTAGAAAATATTAGCTTTCTTTCTGGAGGGCTGTTGAATGTTGAGTTCATTCTTACACAGGACATTAATGCCACACTATTATAAATGGCATGGGTGAGATGACTAATGTTCTCACATGGATAACTTGGATATCAAATACAATCTAAAGAAGCACCTCACAATAAAAAAAATAAAAATAAAACACAAACACAAAGGTGTCTGTAGCAAATTCAGTAATATTTCATTACTGCTCAATAAAACCTTAACACGGCAAAACAAGAACAGCTAAAGGCACTTTTGTACTATACAGGCACCTGTAAAAGGGGACTTTCACAAAGAGCATCTGCATCAGCAGTATAGAGAAATAACGGTGCTATGAATGCTTCAGTTTGTTAGGATAGAGCTAAAAATGTGGCATTAAAATTAAGTAATTCTATCAAAAACAACTTTAGAGCCATAAAGACATCTTTCATTGGCCCCAGCCAATCCCTTGTATATAGTACTGCAGCAATCAATGGAGGAACACCCATGTGAAAACAGAACACCTCAGTGGACTGTACTGTACTTCTAGTATAGATACTAACAACTCTAACTTAAAACTTGCCTTTTTTTTGTTTTTTAACAGTTTTTAAAAGGGAGTAGTTGAACATGATAGTGGTGGGCAGAGATAGCCTACAGCAAGGTCTAGTGGAAAAAAAATAAAACTGACTTTATCTGTGGATAACGATAAAGTGTGCACAGACTGGTGAAAAGAGCAGAGCTGTGTGTTAAATACCAATCTTTCACCTAAAAGAAGCCATCCTTTGACAGTGTTTGATAGAAGACACCAACTATGGTCCTATAACATTAGTAAAAAGATACGGTCATAAGAGGTAATGACATTGACAAAAGTGTTAAAATAGTAAATACAACTTGGAAATCCTTCATATAAAAACATTTGAGATATTTATAAACTTAAAGATATGCTACTTAAGAGTTACATTTACAATGGACTTGGGCAGTTCGACAGGTCTGCATACAATTTTGAAACTACCCTAGAAAATTAGAAGGACAGGTAGGTACAATATAGCTTTGTTTTACTGGTCCCATTCAACCTACATCTGGTTTAGAATAACTATGCATATTTAATATAAAAATAAGGAACTTAAACCCCATAGGCACCAGGGTAAGGCAGTGTCATCATGATGATCCAGGAGGGTTAAAATGAAAACAAAAAAGGTTAACATTAAAAAAAATACATGCATTACAAAAAAAAATCCACATTAATGTAAAGAACTACAAATATGAAATATTGAGCATTAACACATAATAACTTTAAGAGAGATGTGCTTTATCAGTGCATCATCATATCCCATGCTTTCTGATCACATTATGTGAATGCCAGAATAATCTTTACATAGCATTCACTGCAAATTACAGAGGCTTGAATAAATTGTGCACAAATATCAGGTTTATAATTCCAGATGTCTCAAAGGCAGTGGAGTGTGGAAGTAGGTAGGTC
Organism: Pelobates fuscus; assembly: GCF_036172605.1. NCBI lineage: Eukaryota > Metazoa > Chordata > Amphibia > Anura > Pelobatidae > Pelobates > Pelobates fuscus. The sequence goes on from NC_086321.1 coordinate 139,325,012, forward strand.
CTATACAATTTGGAAAGTGACAGATTAGAAAAGAAATCGTAAAAAAAAATAAAAAATGTTCTTGTAGACAAGAGAATTAATATTTGCTCAAAATTTCCATAACATTCTATCCTTTACAAATCAGAATTAAAAGTACCATAAGGTTTATGAAATTGTTACGATATCCAACCCTTTGTAAATATATCCATTGGTGGGAAGATTTCTGGGGATTCAGGTAACAATGAATGCAATGAAAAGCTGAGTGTCTGGATAAGTTATTTAGCTCATGACAAAATACAAAACTTGCACACAATGTTCAGCTATAAAGAAAATAAACATACTTGAAAGAAAAACAAAAACAAACATTTTAGTATTTGATAGTTACAACCTTTGGCAAACACAAAAGATAAAATGTATGAATTTGAAATCTAAGGACCATTAGGATGCAATGTTGAAAAAATGAAGCATTTTTCCCTTCGCAAAAGAGGAGGGTCAAATGTGAATTACACTTAATATGCATTTGACTTTACTGTTATTGATCAAGGATAGTCACCATGCAGAGAACTGCTTTCGCATGAAGTAGTGTTTTCAGTTTCACATATCCTGATATATGTATATATTATGAAAAATAAATAAAAAACAAGACAAAATACACAAACAAAGGTGTGACAGGTGAAACAAAACATAAAATCCACCTAGGTGGTATTTAGTAATTCTCCTGACCAAAAGGATGTAAGTATACCAAAGGAAAGAAAATTGGAAAAAAACTTTGTAGATGCCATTTAGTTAAAATACATTGTGTTCTAACACAACAGTTTACTCCAATAATCTCACAAATGGTAGCTCACAATGCTTGGCATGTGACTTGGTGGTTTCTTTGATGAGGAAGATGCAAGCACCAAGTAAAAAATCTTAAATTTTAATATTACAGTGCACAAATTAAAGGACAATTCTGACCCGAAGGTAGTGTTGTCATTTATACTTCTAGTGGGTAACCAATTAAAATAAAAAATAAATAAAATAAGTATTTGACTGTAAAAGATAAAAAATAAAAAAAGTTTACGTTTTAATGATGCTAGCTACAAAGATTAACACTGAATGAAGCAGCATGTGTGTTTCCATGGTGATTACAGTACAAAATAAAGAAAACCCCAAACATATCCTTTAATCTTAAAGACCAGATAGAATGTCAAATATGTTGTGCCATGCCAAAGAACAGACTTTAACAAGTAGGATGCAGCCCTTACAATAATAAAATATTGCATAATAGGTCAAACTAAACAATTTTCACATTATCTGTTATTGATACTCACTTCCTGCGTAATGTTATAAAGCAGCCCATTAACCAGGGCTAATAAATATATTGAATGCTCTTGTTGCACACAGTACTCACGTACCCTTCTCAGAGGGACCTACATAGGATTAACATTTGGTATGCATTTGTAAACAACATTCTATTCCCTGGTTTTAACAGGTTAGAACAAGATGAAGCCTTAAAAAGTGGTGGTCTGGCTGATCAATCTTCAGATGTGCTCACTAGGTCAATGTGGTTGCAAGGATGATTATAAGTATTAACAGCAAGATGACTACACAGATAATTATGAAGATCATTTTCTGAAAAACAAGGGGGAAAAAAATATTAGACTTTAAAAAAAAAAAAAAAATTCTAGTAATTCTTTAATATTCCAAAACATATTCATGAACTATATTGAAGACTGCATTAGTTAAAATAATTCTGAACATCAAACCTATGAGATGAAAATAGAAAACCGCCTTAGTATTTTACAGCAGCAACAATTAATAAGCAGGCACTAGTAAGGTTACTTTTTTGTTTGTTTTTTTTAATCCAAGTACAACGTATCCCTTACAAAGTTTATATATAAACATTATTTTATACCTTCCTTAACCCCCCTAAAAGACTGAGCCAAATGTACACGTTTTGATCAACATAAAACGTAAACAAAACTTGGAATTTAATTATATGTCTGTTCAACCGTAATTCACCTCTTTCATATTAAGTGCACCCACACTAATTACATATTTTATTCAGGAGAAATAGGGCTTTCATTTAATATCAAATATTTAGCTATGAAACATAATTTAAGATGAATAAAATATTTTTAAAAAATGTGAGAAATTAAGAAATGTTATTTTTTTTTAGTTCTGCATGACATTTTAACTGTGAATGTCATAATACTGTTAGCTTTTACTGCAATAAAATACACATATTTGTATTCAGCGATGTCTCACGTGTAAAACAGTACCCCATATGTACAGGTTATATGGTGTTTTGGGAAGTTACAGGGTCAAATATAGCATGTTACATTTTCCAGCTTTTTCACATTGAAATTCGTCAGATTGGTTACGTTACCTTTGAGACCGTATGGTAGCCCAGGAATGAGAATTACCCCCATGATGGCATACTACTTGCAATAGTAGACAACCCAAGGTTTTGCAAATGGGGTATGTCCAGTCTTTTTTAATAGCTAGCCAATTATTAACGCTAACTTTGGCCAGTGTTTGTGACTGACTGTGTGAAAAATGCAAAAAACTAATTTGAATGCCAATTTTGGCCAGTGTTTGTGACTAAGTAGCTACTAAAAAGACTGGACATACCCCATTTGCAATACCTTGGATTGTCTACTTTTGCAAATGGCATGCCATCATGGGGGTAATTCTCATTCCTGGGCTACCATAAGGTCTCAAAGGCAACGTAACCAATCTGGCGAATTTCAATGTGAAAAAACTGAAACGCAAGCCTTATATTTGACTCTGTAACTTTTGAAAACACCATAAAACCTGTACGAGGGGTACTGTTATACTCCAGAGACTGCGCGAAACACAAATATTAGTGTTTCAAAACCGTAAAACGTATCACAACAAATATATCGTCAGTGCAAGTGCCGTTTGTGTGTGAAAAATGCAAAAAAATTTAACTTTCACTGATATCATCGTTGTAATACATTTTACCGTTTTGAAACGCCAATATTTGTGTTCAGCGAAGTCTCCCCATGTACAGGTTTTATGGTGTCTTGGAAAGTTACAGGGTTAAATATAGTGCTAGCAAATTATAATAAAATGACTTAATTATGTAAAAATATTACATATATATATAAGTAGAATTAAAATATATAGATCTCAATATTTACATATATATTTGATATATATATTATGTCGTTCTAAGTATTTTGATATCTATATATATTTTAATATCAAAATACAGTTAGAAAGAAATTACACATTTTTTATTTTTCATTTTTAACGTATTTATATATTTATTATATATATATATATATTAAACTAATATCATTAAACGTGTATTTTGATATTAATATACATATATTAATATTAAAATACACTTAATGATGTGTATATATATTATTTGTTATTTATTATTTATTTGTTATTTATTTATTTTCAAACTGTTTTTAAACTTTATGACAGGCAGCAGGGGGACTACCTGTCATTCCAGGCACTCCCCCTGCTGGCACTGCTATGGACAGCTATATCGTCCATGTGATCGTGAGGTCCTCGCGATCACATGGCCCAGGAGGGCCTGATCCGCAGCAGGGGTACTCCCTGGGATGCCAGGCAAGCCCCCCCATCGCGATCGCCGGCGAGCAGATAAGTGCATAGGACAACGTGGACGTGCTATGCCGCCCGCCGGCGTTTAGAGACAGGTCCCCAAGGACAGCATAGCACGCCCGCCGTCCTTAAGGTGTTAATAATATTTTCCTCTGCATTAACATGAAATGTGACTGGATGTCTAATTACCCATACAAGGAAAATAGCATAATCTTCTCAAATTCCTAGTGTCCATACAGAAGTTTTGGAGAAAACCTAGCACAGGGGTAGGGAACCTTAGGCACTGCAGATGTTGTGGACTACATCTCCTCTGAGACTTTAGCAGCATTATGGCTGTAAAAGCATGACAAGGGTTGCCTACCCCTGACCTAGAATATCGATCACTGCAGATGTTATGACAGCAACATGGGAAATGTAGCCCACATATTGGGGTAATGACAATCATATACATTGGTGTACTACATGATGTTTAGGGGAATTCCCTCTTTAGATGTAACTGTGTGTTGGACCTGGAACGCATGCTTAGGAAGCTGGACAATATGTGGTATGAAGGGCTGAACCATAGTTACTGAGGCAGTGAAAGGGTAATTTTAGAAGGCATTGAGGGCTGGACAGAGGGAGGGTGTAAATAATGAGCAAAATATTGGACTGTGTGTGCACGAGCCTTCCTGCACACAGTCCTAAAGATTTCACATTTCAAGTGTGCTTACAATGCCACCTGCAAATGAAAAAGCTGGTTACATCTGTTGCTAGCATGCAGTGTGTACGGGCGACAGACTTTTTTTTTTTTTTTTTTTTTTTTTAAGAAGAGTAGACCTACAAGATAGCGTTTTAAAGGGACACTGTAGGCACCCAGACCACTCCAGCTTATTGAAGTGGTCGGAGTGCACTGTCACTTTTGCACTTAATACTGTAATGTAAAACATTGCAGTTCCATAGAAACTGCAATGTTTGCATTGCAGCTCTAAGTCTGCGCTCAGTGGCGATCTACCAGAGGGAGCTATAGTGCTAAGAATACAGCCATAAAAAACTCGGAAATTTCTCTGTGCTCAGCGAATTTCAAGATAAAAAAGCTGAACATTTTCAACATTTTCATGCTTTCATCATGACCATTTCTAGAAGCAGAAGAGGTTATAATTGTTGGAGCAACCCTTTAAATCCAAATGATTTCTTTATTTATTTATTTTTTAATGTATATATGCTTTGTGTAATTGGAATATTGGAGTGAAGTGAGAGCATATATATTTAACCTCTTTTTATTGCTATCAATGAGGTTATGGTCTTATTTCATTGCAAACTGGGAACGATTACGCCTTAGAAGGTAGAAATTTTTAAATTTGGGATGCATATATGTAGCAATTATTTAGGAATTATCAGAGGAAGGGCTGATTTTAACGGATTGAAACCAGTCATTGAAGACGGGATTAGGTGTGGACATACAGATTAGAAACAGGGAGTTTGCTGTGAAGTTTAGCTACTTAAGACTGTAGCCCACTATATATACCTACATGTAAGCACACTATATTATTTTTATAAATTGTGTCCATTTTTACACTTACTTGATTCTCTTTAGGGATCAACCAATATTGATTTTTTAGAGCCGATACCGATATTCTGTGAACTTTCAGGCAAATAGCCGATATAATTTGCTGATATTCTGTACATTTACCATTTTGGAAAATAAAAACAATTTCTAAAGGTAAATGCAGTGTGTTTAGACAGGGGAGCTGTGTGTGTTTGTGTAGTGTGTGTAGTGGATGCAGTGTGTGTTGTGGATGCAGTGTGTGTGTGTGTAGTGGATGCAGTGTGTATTTGTCTAGTGTGTGTAGTGGATGCAGTGTGTATTTGTCTAGTGTGTGTAGTGGATGCAGTGTGTATTTGTCTAGTGTGTGTAGTGGATGCAGTGTGTATTAGTGTAGTGTGTATTTAATTAAAGCAGAGTGTTTGTGTAGTGTGTGGGTAGTGTGCGTAAAGTGAATGCAGTGTGTGTGTGTGTAAAGTGAATGCTGTATATACTAAATGCAAAGTGTGTGTGTTTGTGTAGTGTGTGTATAGTGAATGTAGTGTGTTTATATAATGCAGAGTGTGTGTGTGTTTATATAGTGTGTGTATATAATGCAGTGTGTTTGTGTAGTGTGCATTATATAAATACACTACACAAACACACACTGCATTATATAAATACACTACACAAACACACTGTGTATATAATGCAGTGTTTATATAATGCAGTGTGTTTGTGTAGTGTGTTTATATAATGCAGTGTGTTTGTATAGTGTGTTTATATAATGCAGTGTGTTTGTATAGTGTGTTTATATAATGCAGTGTGTTTGTATAGTGTGCATTATATACACACACTATACAAACACACTGCATTATATATACACACTATACAAACACACTGCATTATATACACAGTGTGTTTGTGTAGTGTATGTGTATATAATGGAGTGTGTGTGTGAGGGGGCATTTTTTATTATTATTTTTTAAATTTTTATATTAAATTATTATTTTTTTATATTTAATTATTATCATTTATTTTTGTTGTCCCCCCTACCTGCTTGTTACTTGGTCAGGGAGGGGGGCTGTGGCATTCCCTGGTGGTCCAGTGGCATTGGCTGAGTAGTGGGGGCGGCGGGCAGCAAGCGTTTACTCACCTCCCAGCAGCTCCTCCAGCTCCCCAGTGTAAGTCTCGCGGCCAGTGTGCCGCGCGGAGCGCTCTGACGGCCGCGGGTCTCGCGAGATTTACTCTGGGGAGCTGGAGGAGCTGCTGGGAGGTGAGTAAGCGCTTGCTGCCCGCCCCCCCAGGACCGCCGGGCTTGTAATGAGCCTGGCGGTCCTAGGAGGTATTATCGGCAATATCGGTATCTGAATTGGCCGATACCGATATTGCAGAAAATACTGAATATCGGCTGATTATATCGGTAAAACCGATAATCGGTCGATCCCTAGTTCTCTTCAGAATAGATACATCATACATGTGCTGGGAACTGAGAGACTGTTGTGAAGGATACCTTAGCATGCGGGACCAAAGGGCTTGTCTAAAGTCACACTGTGGATTCAAGGATCTTTGTTAACCTGATAAAAGTGCGGATGTATAGGCTATTACATAGAGCAGCGTTTGGACTCTACCTATTGTAAGTGACTGGCATTACCATTGCCTTACTAATACCGTTATATTTTTACTGTGGTTTTTTATTGGGCGAGATTATTTATACCAAAAGTCTTAAAATAAGTATGACCCCTATTGTGTTTTTTTTTTTTTTTTTCCAATTGAGTCTTTTGGAAGACAGTTTTAGGAAAGTAAAGCTTCAGGGTTGTTTTTTTGCGTGGTTGTTACAGGCTCCTTCATAGAAAGATTGAAAGCCTCTACAAGTTATTTAGGATATGTATGACTTTTATGCACAGATTGCAATAATTTATATAGCCATGGAAAAGCATAGTTTACCAATAGTAGCTAAAAAGGTGTAGGACATGTGAAAGTGTACTTTATGGGGGGCGTGGCCTGACCACGAAGCCGAGCGGTCGCATGTAAGCTAAGCTCCCGCCGACGTTAGGCCCCAAAGCACACAAAAGCTAACAAACGAGCAAGAATCACCGCAAAACTCACCCTGGACACCGGCATGGATAGAAGGGTCCAGCGGAAAATAAACAAGAAGCTGACAGAAACGGGTACGTCTGTGGCAGACATGTTCGCGGCCTCCCGTGCGGCACAGCCGGAGCAGCAAGATGGCGGCCGACACAGCCCTAAGACCCCGTCGGCACCGGTACGACCGGAGTCCCCGCGGAGTCCCAGCTCACCGAAAGGGGACACCTCCCAGATCATCGCTCAACTGCTAGAGGTAAAATCTTTCCTGGCGGGCGAGATCAATAGGACCACGGCAGAAGTAAAAGCCGAGATCGCGGCACTGGGACACCGCACGGCCATCCTGGAGCAGAGGCAGGAGACCACCGTCAGAGCACATAACGAGGTTACCTGCCAGGTAAACTCCCTCACCACGAGGCTGAGAGCTGCTGAAGCCGCCCTGGAGGACCTAGCAAACCGATCACGCCGAAATAACATTAGGCTGAGAGGCCTACCTGAAGGTGAGGGGGAGGGGAGCCTACAGGACATAGTGCTCGCAATCTTAAAGCCCCTTGCACCTAACATCCCCGACCAACTATGGCATCTAGACCGGGTACATAGAGCTCTAGGCGCCAGGAAAATTGACACTAGACAGCCGAGAGATGTCATAATGCGCTTCCAAAACTTTCAAACAAAAGAAGCCGTAATGAAGTGCAGCAGGGAAGGCCCAGTCTCTTATAAGGGGACTAAAATTCTCTTATTCCAGGACCTGGCCCCAGAGACCCTCCAGAGACGCAAGGAATGGCGACCGATCACGGACTTGCTCAGAAACCACAACATAAAATATGCATGGGGACACCCGTTTAAGCTCATGGCCTTCAAAAATGGACGGCCGAAGATGTTGGCGCCTGATGGGGACGCAACAGCCTTCCTACACGCACTAGATATACAGGCCCCGCAAAATCTACAATGGCAGACCGCAATCCCGACGGACTTACAGCAGTTACCCAGGGAGTGGTATACAGCCGGAGAATGAGGAAGGCGGCCCTCGGCTCTGACCGCTCTTAATCTTGCTCCCTGCCATTGAGAATTACCCCGCATGGACGCGCATCCTTGGAAGGGTGAGGTACACAGAGACTCAATGGACGATCATGCCCCCCTTCCCCCCCCCCCCCCCGGATCACCCCCTTCTCTCCCCCCTAACGCACCCCGAAATTGTTAGTATTATACGAAACACACCGTTTAAAAAAAAAAAAAAAAAATGGGACATTACTCTCTCAAGAATGTACTTAAACAGGCAATAAGTCTTCAACGGATGCCAAATGATAGCCTCCTCATTAATTAACAACCTTAAAAATTTAAAATACAACAAAAAAAAAAAAAAAAAAAAAAAAAAGAAAAATGAAAAAATAACAAACACAAACAAAAATAACAAAAATAATCTAGGGAACAAGCGAAAATATATTGAAAGTTGGTCATGGAGAAAGATGGAACCATTCAAGATCCTGCCCACATCCACGAACTCACTTTCTGCAACAAAACTACCGAACTGAGATAAAACACCCAGACAAATGGCAGAGGCGATCCAAAGCTTTATTGTTAAAGACAGCAGACCTACCAGACACTTGATCCCAGCCGAGTTGGGGTGGGGAGTGGGGGGTATGGGGGGGACAAGGGGAATTGTGATCGAAGACAGGGCTTGCATACACTTGTGAGCTGAGAGGCTCACTGCCCCTCTTCCAGACACAAGGAGTCTCTAGAGTGTTTGAGATGCCCCGAAAGAACATTGCCCAGACATAGCAGAGGCGGAAAGCGGAAAGTCCACAAGAGCAACTCACGGACCAGCGGGCAAGTCTGCCAGGGTGACGAGACAGCCCAGCAGCCACGCTCATGCATGCATTACAGGGCCTATAGGCCAAATTGGTACCAGTTCGGGACCTTGCTTCGGTGCTATGGACCCATTTTCTTTTTATGGGCCAGCAGCACCGATGCAGACGCCCCACACGAGTCTGGCAAAGGATAAGACCAGACGGTTTATCTCTCTACTTTGTTTATTTTACGTTACTTGTATTTGTATTTGTATTTGCTTTTGTAAATATGTGCGCAGCAATTTAAATAACCTCTCTCTCTCCCTCCCCCCCCTCTCCCCCCTCATGGTGACCGGAGCGTCTCAGGCTAAGAGGTCAAGGCAACTAGAAGCGGGGACACCCCAAAGACACGGCTGGAAGGCAACACCCGTAAGTCAGCTCGCATACACGCAACCCACCCACCAACATGACTACACGAATTAACTCCCTAAACGTTAAAGGGTTGAACGCCCCTAAAAAACGCAGACTCCTTTACAGGGAACTTAAACGACTAGGCCCAGATATAGCCTTCTTACAAGAAACTCACCTCCCAAAATCTCTAGGGTTTTCACTCAAAGATCACATTTACAACACGGGTTATGAGGCTAGAGCACACTCCAAACGCAACGGTGTTGCGATACTGATACACAAACGCTGCCCACTACGGGTCACGGGAGTCAATCTAGATTCAGACGGGAGATACATAATACTATCCGGGACATTGTATGCACACACCATACACCTGATAAATATATACGCACCTAACGAACCAACCAAAGAATTCTGGGACCAAATGTCTGACAAGCTACGAGCCCTACAGCACGGCATGATTATCATGGGAGGAGACTTTAATGCTGCTCCGTGCCCAGCTACAGATAGGGGGACCATAAGGGGCCTACCACGCTCACACGGTAGAGGGAGACAAGATAGATTGGTACACGACTTCATAAACTCATCAGGTCTGATAGACGCGTGGAGAGCCCAACACCCAGGGGAGGTTGACTATACTTTCTACTCAACGCCCCACGACTCTTACTCCCGAATAGACTTTTTTCTAGTTAATGGCCAAACCATCCAAAGAACCACCAAGACATCAATAGGATCTATAACCTGGTCTGACCATGCAGACATTTCCATTGAACTGGGCAGTCTGTGCGCGGGAACCCAATGGAACTGGAAACTAAACACCTCCCTTCTACAGGACCCAGATATCAAAGAGACGGTTCGCAAAGAAATAGTAGAATATTTCCAGTTAAACACCACTCATGACCTGACCCCGGCAACCATATGGGCCGCTCATAAATCGGTCATCAGAGGTGTTATAATTAGAGAGGCGACCAGAAAAAAGTTAAGAAAAACGACGCGCTTAAATTCCTTATTACACGACCTCCACACCCAAGAACAGAGACACAAAACCAATCCCGCCCCCGAAGGACTCACTGCCCTACAAATTACAAGGCGCCACATCAGGGAAACCCTACTAGATGACGTAGCTAAAGCAATGACCTGGTCCAAGAGAAATTTCTATGAACAAGCCAACAAGATGCACACGCTCCTAGCACGCACTCTCCGCCCGAGGCCAAAACAAAATCATATCACGGCAATTAGAGACCGCAAAGGTCAGACAAAGACGGCACCCACAGACATAGCTCAAATATTCACAGAATTCTATAAAACTTTATACAACCACACACCCACAGACGCAGACAAGACCCCGCATATGCAAGACGAGATTAGGCAATTTCTACATAAACTCAACCTTCCGAAACTGACCCCTGCACTCACGGAAACCCTAGGGGACGAATTTACAGCAGACGAAATTGACAGAGCCATCACGAGACTTAAAGGACATAAAGCCCCGGGCCCAGACGGCTATGAGGGCAGCTATTACAAGACGTATAGGGAGGAACTAATACCCCACCTGCTAGAATGGTTTAATCACCTGATGCGGGGCGGACGTCCCGACCCAGATATGTCAACAGCCCACATAGTATTAATTCCTAAACCGGGAAAGGACACGTCATACCCGGAACATTACAGACCCATATCATTGATCAACCACGACGTAAAACTATTAGCTAAAATACTGGCAGACAGACTGGCCCCACACATACATAGATTAGTACATCCCGACCAAGTAGGATTCATCCCCGACCGCCAACTGTTCGAAAATACCAGACGCAACATCAACCTTATATGGACACAGACGACTGCACAAACTCCTACGCTCGTTCTCTCTCTCGACGCCGAAAAGGCGTTCGATAGAGTTAACTGGGTATATCTGTTTGAACTTCTACGACATCTCCAATTCCCAGATACATATATACAAACGATCCAAGCCATGTACACCGACGTCAAGGCACTCATAAGGATCCCTGGCGCCAAGACATCCCCTATCACCCTGCATAACGGCACACGCCAAGGCTGCCCATTATCCCCCCTCCTATTCGTACTCACGTTAGAACCCTTGCTACAAGCAATCAGAACGAACAAGGCCATAGAGGGAATAACTGTGGGCGACCAAACGTATAAAGTTTCGGGATATGCGGACGACGTCCTCCTCACCCTTACGAACCCAAAATCCTCGATGACGGCTCTAGACAGGGACCTAGCAGAATACGGAGCCCTCTCGGGATATAAAGTCAACTTGTCGAAATCCACTGCCCTCCCAGTAGCCATGACGGCAAACGACACGATGCACATTAGGAATCACCACCACATACCCATAACACACACCGCGATTAAATATTTAGGGATACATTTGACGGCTGATCCCCGAAAGCTGTACGGAGCTAACTACACCCCCCTTATCAAGACTTTGGACGCGGACCTTGACAAATGGACGGATAAGCCCATATCCTGGATAGGGAGAGTGCACACAATCAAAATGAATATACTCCCCAGGCTCCTCTTCCTCTTCCAAGCCCTCCCCATCCCCATCACCAAAAAAGACCTGGCCCCCTTACAGAGAGCTATCGGAGACTTTATATGGCAGCGCAAACGACACAGAGTGGCCCGCAACGTCCTATACAGACCCAAAGATGGAGGGGGGTTAGGGTTACCCCATCTGTACAACTATTACCTAGCGGCACAATTGACACAAGTGGCCTTGTGGCATTCAACGCCGGGAACCCGCAGATGGGCTGACCTTGAAGCTGGCTTCACAGGAGCCGACTTGCCCCAATTCTACATATGGGTACCCAGAGAACACAGGGCGATTCTACGCACAGGCTGCCCAGCCATACTAAACTCCCTACGGATATGGGACTCCACGGCCATAAAATTCAAACTAACCTCGGCCCCTTCCCCAATGATGCCCCTGCTACGAAATAGAGCGTTCTTACCGGGTATGAGGGCCCAAGATTTTAAAAACATAGAGGAGGCAGGGATACAGAGGGCGCTACATTTATATGAAGGGAACCAATTAGTGACGTTCGACAGGTTGACAGAAAGGACCAGGCTGGGCCCCCCAGACTTCTTCAGATACTTGCAAATAAGAGATTTCGCACAACATAAATTAGCAAAAACGGCAGCAACTACCGCACTCACAGGCTTCGAGCGAATGTGCCTCAAAGAAAACCCCCCAAAGGGGTTGATATCCAACCTATACGCGCACTTATGCACAAACAGCTCAGATTGGGGTAGCCTCCCCTACACCACACAGTGGGAAACGGACCTAAATGAGACTCTAGAGGGTACAGATTGGAGGGAGATCTGGGAAGTGAACAAATCTATCTC